>NW_027069654.1:622371-998650 GCF_002906115.3 Quercus suber | reverse complement strand
TTTTTTTTTTTTTTTTTTTTTTTTTTTTTTTTTTTTTTTTTTTTTTTTTTTTTTTTTTTTTTTATGTATCTAACTTAGAGGGAGAGTTAGTTTACTTTTGTTTTTTATATTTGTGTTTCATATTGATTACTTGTCTTTCTTTCCACACATGCGGTGATGTGTTCTTTTGAGTGTTTTCAGGAAAGACAGGTACATTTTGATCAAGACCTTCTGCCTCTTCTTGCAACTTCTATGTTAGGAGTCTTAGGTTGGGATTTGTGATGTATTTGAGCATTTTATTGTATATGGGCATTATGTTATATGTGTGTTTTGTCATTGATTGCTAAAGGGGGAGATTGTTAGGTTTTGAGTTTGTAATGTTGGCAAACCATGACAAAAACTAAGTCTCATTGGTTTAGAATGGTCTACATTGAAGTCCAAGACAAAAAACTCAAGTTTGGGATGAAAAAAAAATGAGTTACAAGTTGTTTCGTTTGATTGGTACTCGATCGATCAAAAGTAGCATATCAATAAAAAAATCAGCAAATGTAAAAAGGCCAAAACTTGACCGTTTGAAGCCCAAATCACGAGCCGTTTTTCCCAGTATTTAAAGGACATTATAAGCTAACCCTAGAGAGGGTTCTCAGAGTTTTTTTGAAAGATTAGAGTGCATCTTGTGCCTATTTTGTAGATCTAGGGTTTTGTACCCAAAAGCGCTCTAAAGTCTTCTACTGATGTTATTCTTTAAAGAATCTTAAGATCCGGTGTTGTAGAAGTTGCTGCATACAAGATTGAAAGCTTGAAAATGTGTTGAAAACACGAGCTGTTTAGACCCCCAAATTAAAGTTACAACTATGATTTTACACTAACTTAATACTAAGTGCAGAATAGTGTAAAAGCGAGCGGATAAACAAATAAGCTACTTTAATCCATAATCTAAGCAACACAGCAGTAAAATGGAATGTAAAAGAGTAGGGAAAAAAGATGCAAACACAAGATAACACGCCGATGTGTTATCGAAGAGGAAACTGAAGAACTCAGCGAAAAACCTCTCTGCCACCCTCCAAGCGAAAATCGATCCATTAGACAATCAGTTGGGATACATGGGTTAGTAAGAGACCCTCCAAGCCTAATCTACCCGATGTACCTAAGCCCTCCAAGCTCCTACTCCAACAAGGTTTCTTGGAACTATATCTTGTCTAGCTCTTCAGATTCCGCAACAAGCTCCATGTTGCATCTGCCATCCTTGGCTTCTTCCAATGCTTCCCAACAGAACCAAAACTTCACTTGACACTCTGAAAGGGTGTGATAAGTGTTGGGCTATCAACGTCTCAATGGTATGGAAATGGAGAGGTAGGAGTTGAGAAAATTTCACAAACAAATGTGTAGAGAATTGTGAGTATAACAATCTCTATCTTTCAAGGTGTTTGGCTAGGGTTTTCTTTTTGAAGCACTCCTTAACATTTGTGGGTAATGTGGGTATAAATAGTGTAGGCATAGAAAGTGTGTATCAGACTAGACAAGCTAGCAGAACAGAATGTCTCATGGGTGTCTCGCAGGAAGGCCTTACTTGCGAGATACTCGCGAGACACAGCTGTCTCCATCTGGCCTGACTCTTCGCATTTCAGCATGTGCAAGACACATGGGTTACTTCGCAGGATGCTAAGTCACGAGCTACCTGCAAAAATTCTTCAGTCTTTAATTGCTTGAGTCTTCACACTACTCTCTCTATCACACAACCCTTACAATGAAATCCCACAATAAATATAGGGTACAAAAGATTGAATAAAATTACAATCAAATTTGGTACGGAATATAAGCCAACAAAAACACATAGTTGTAAATAACAACTTTACAAAGATCAATGTCTAAGAAGATCCAAAACCTTTGAGTGGAGTCTCAAAGTCACAAGTGTGGGTGCTTGCATTGCAAAGGCCTAATAAAGAAGGATTTCGTGAATTCGGAGCTTGCATGTTATCGTGTCAGTAAGTTCTACATGTGGTAGCAATAGGATGTTAGTAGTCTAAGTCTTATTGTAAACTTTGATTCTCTATAGTGGATTTGCTTTTTACCTCGAGGATAGCTAGGTTAAATCCTCCCAAGGTTTTTTACTGGTTTGGTTTTCCTAGGTCATCATATCATTGTGCTATTTACTTTTCCGCATTATTTACATGATATGATTGTTTTGTTTTAACCTAGATCCGAATAATAAACCTAAGTATTCACTTAGTTAATTAATTACGTTAAACAATCTAGTTATGCAAGGATCTAAAAACTAACAGCTCAGATAAGAACATTGATGAATTTTTAGGGAATTTGGTGAAAGGAGGGGAAGAAAGCTTGATTTTGGATGGCACTTGATCAACAAAATTAACTACTTTTGATAATAATATGACTCAGTGGCAGGAAAGAGACTTGAAAAAGCTTGACTGAGTACATCACATACCCCTTTCAATATGTAATTTTATCTTTTAATGTTTAATAAGAATAATTGCAAGTATTCAATAAGAAAACGGTCATGCATTTTAATCTTGTCATCTGACCAGGTTAGTCAATACATATTTTTTCAGCCCTGTAAAACATCTAATTTAAGTTCTAGTTTGGCGTCATTGAGAATCAAAGCAAATCTAGGTCAGTTTTCTCAGTAGATGTAGAGTCACATAATCATCTTAACAAATAATTTTGTAACGGTCTTCTGAGGTTCATTGCAAAACCCAAAAAAAAAAAAAAAAAAAAAAAAGGGCCAAATATGGAGTATGTGGACGTGACTCCTTCACCCTGATTCGAAGATTTAGTAACGGTCTTCTGAGGTTCATTGCAAAACCCAAAAAAAAAAAAAAAAAAAAAAAAGGGCCAAATATGGAGTATGTGGACGTGACTCCTTCACCCTGATTCGAAGATTTGTTTTCTTTGTGGATATTGAGGTGACTTCCTCTTGACAAGGCAACATTATGAAATTAAGATTTATCAGTATCATTACCAAAGGTTCATTCTGTGGCAATAATGGACTTGTATTGTCAGTATGTTTTGACTTGTCAAAAGTTCTAAACTACACTTTACAATATGAGGTTTCTTCTGATTCATCAATTGTAGTTGTAAAGCAATTTAATAAACTTCATATTGCGAAGCATTAAGTCAATAACAACATTTATACCAATTATTCAACTCTGCAAATTTTTATAGCATCAATGAAAGTAATATCCAAATGAAAGCAAGGATCAAATACAGAGACTTCATTATTGATGAAGTTGGGTCCAAGTTCAATTACTTTTTCTTCTTCAGAAAAAAAAGAAAAAAAAAAAGGTTCTTATTAGGGAAGTAATCCTGTGCATTTGACTGTTATTTTCTCTAGGTAAGGGGAATGAAAGAAATCCTAACATGTCACTTGTCCAACTTGGAATAAAAGTCACAAGCAACATGTCTCTTAAGCTGTATAGGGATTGAATTTGCACAGGTTATAGCACATCTGAATCTGAATAGCAACTTTTAGTTTCTAAGACAAATAAATAATAAACTATATAGGTGTCAAAAACTATAAATCTTTTTTTCCTTTTTGGTGGGAAGGGGGGCTGGGGTTAAAAAGCCATCATACAATTGCACCAACAATGCAATAACAGACACTCTTTTTGGATGGGAGTGTTGATAGGAAAGTACAACTCAAAGTTTACACCACTGTTGCCCTAATCCATAATAACAAATATTTTCTTCTCTGTTATTGTTTGAATACAGCAAAAAACTTTGAATCTACATTAATGCCCATTTCTCCTTATATATCCCAACACAGACGAAGAAGCTCTCAACACTTGGTAGACATAAGTTGATCTACTATCTTTTCTCCCATAAGACTTGTTAAAGTCACAACTATTAATGGCCTTCAAGTTCTGCATTTCTTCAACAATAACACCTCTTGAAAAGGAACATTTTGGACATTTACAAGAATTACAAATCCTTCCATTTTTCCCTGTAATATTTTAGGGCCCAAATGTCTAAACAGGAATTTGAATACAGGAAAAAACTGTAAATTTCACAATAGACTAACATCATCGCATAACAGTAAACATAGTAATGTCCTTTCTTGTAAGCCTAGAGATGATGCTTTTTGTGTCGAGGTGTACACGAGTTTGTGTTTGCTGGTGTGTAAATCATATACACCTTCCAAACAAAAAGAAAGAAATCTATATACAATTTGGTATAACTTCATTTCATGAAAAAGAAAAAGAAAAAAGAATCCCTTCCAAGCAATATTAAAAAAAAAAAAAAAAAAAAAAAAAAAAAAAAAAACCTTCCAAGCAATATTAAAAAAAAAAAAAAAAAAAAAAAAGAAGCTGATATTACTAATTTTGGGACATGCCCCATCGATAGATAAAAAAAGAAGTCCAAAATTGACTACACCATGTATCTTATAATACAATTTGAAAGATCAAGCCTAGTATTAAAATTTATCAAAGATCATCAAGAGAGAAAGTGACAATTAACTTGGTAAAGTCTCTTGACATTGTATTGAAGACTAGGTATTGAATTGCACATCAACCAGAGATAGGAGGATTAAGGAACAGGAGGGAAAATTCCCTCTTTTCATCTGTTTTAAGAGAAGTAGAAGAGGGAAAATTCCCATTATGTAGCTCACAGGCCAAGTAGGCCTCTAATGACCACAATAAGACAGAAATGGCCAGCAAAATTAGCCAAAATATTCAGGAAATTAATACCTACTAGAAACCATACTCCACACTCCAACCTTACAATAGTTGGCAGTCTAACAATTATCAAAGAAAGAATTAATTCAAAATTACCTATTAGAGAATAGTTAGTTAAGCACTAACTAAATTTGTCTTTTGAAACTATTTCTATATTCCTTTGTGCATCAATTCGTTTTTCTTGCAAGACAACACTAAGGGTCCGTTTGGTTGGAGGAATGAAAAAGTAGGAGGATGGAAAATTAGTGGGAGGATGGAAAAGTAGGAGGATAGAAAAAATTTGGTTTTCCCTTGATAGGCCAAGAATGTATTGACCCATTGTGATAAATTAACCAATTAATTAGCCAAGTTAATTAATTAATTCAATTAACATGCAATATGCATGGTAGCACAAACAAATCACCAACTAATGTAAAATGTAGTTGAAAAGAAAGTTGACACGGTGATTCGTTTACAAATGGGAAAACCTCTAAAGCAAAAACCCCACTGGGTGATTTTAAGGTCACCACTTCCGAGAATCCATAATTATCACAACAAGCGGTTACAAGTAAAGGAATCCAAGTACCTCATATTAACCTACAGTTGAACCTTTACCCCAATACCCAATTGAACTTGTTCTGTAGTGACAATCTCTTCTTTTAATGTATGGTTCCTAGTACGTGACTAACCAATCTGATGCACGGATTCTAGTACGCGGCTTACTCATCAACTTGAGAAAGATGTTGATTACAAAGTTCTTCAGTTCATCAACGCGATGAAGATCACGAACCTCCTTGGTTACAAAACCCAACGACGTAAAAACGCAGCAGCTTCTTCAAGAGAAAGATGAACTAGGGCAAATCCTATCTCCGGTCATAATTTGCATGAACAAAACTTTGTCTCACATTTGCACAGCCTTTGACGACCCTTAAAATAATCATTATATATGTTTAAGGTTGTGAGAAAAGAAAACCTAAGCATGTATACATGGATTGGTATGAATCTGAAAAACTGATTTTCATAAATCTCGATAGATAAGGTATCTATTGAGCAGTTGTCGAGCATCGAGCTGAAACAGCTTTTTAAACCTCGATAGAAACTAGCTGTCCAAATTTAAAATCCAGTACTTCTTCACTTGATTCTTGGACAGACTTGCATGACTTTAACACTTAAGCTGGAAATCTTATTCCTTAAATCTCGATAGAAACGAACTGTCCAGATTTAAAATCCAGCACTTCTTCACTTGATTCTTGGACAGATTTGCATGGCTTTAACACTTGAGCTTGAAATCTTATTCCTTAAAGTATTAAACACATACTAGATCTATTCAATTACAAGTAAAGTGCGTTTTATCAAAGGATTAGCCAATTCTATATTGACATATGTTCCTAACATAATTCAAATATGTCCTAACATTTCTAATGTGTGTTTAGTTGGAGGAGTGGAAAAGTGGTAAGGTGGAAAACTTTTTGTTTGGTTGGAGAGAAAAATGGGAGGATGGAAAATGTAGTTTATATAAATTGACTATTATGTCCTTGTTGTATAATAGTGGGAAAGTGAGAGAAGTAGGTAAGTGTAATAAAGTGAGAGTATTTGTGTAAATTACATCATCAACATCTTTTTCTCCCCATTTTCCTCCCAAACAATTACATGACGGAATGCTACATTCTCTTGAATAAGGCTTACAACTTATAAGAGGGGGATCCAGAAGCAAAGTATGTAAAATAAAAAATAAATTTTATATGTTCAAAGATTCTCTCTCTAAATTACAAAAAAAATAAAATAAAAAATAAAAAAATTGCCTTCCAGCAATTTTGTTGGTGGATTTCAGTTACACAAACAAAACATTATTACAAAAACAGGACATTAACTTCGAAATTTATTGATTAATGAGTTCAAATAATTATTTCAAGATATGCCATGAAATATTACCTGATAGGTAAATAAACATACAGTGTAAGCATTTTTCTTTTCCAGAGTTTGAAATTACAATATTTCTTCCCTCCTGACCCGTTTATTTTCAGGTGACTCGATGCCAAGTTTAAACCATTTGCTGATAAACAAAATTTTTCATGTAAGATTTGTCTCTTCAAATAATGATGCCTTGAGAAACCAAGCACTACATGCCACATGATGTTCCATGTTTACAGGAGAAACCAGGAAAGAAAAACAACAAGTTGTTCCATGACCATGATTTCCAAATAATAGAAACTTTAATAAGGCCTTAATCAATCTTTTCGCCCACGTTTTTCAAGTTAGTCACAGAATATGGTCCCAAAGCAAAAGATGACATAAAAGATAAATCATCCTCTTAATGCAAGCCTTGAATGGAAACAATAGAGGTGTTTACTAACAAAAATCTTGTTTACTAATTACATAGGAACCTCTTATCACTTGTACAAAAGTTGCAAAAGAATCTCAAAATGAGTCCATTCAAGGTTCATTTTTTCAACAAGGAAAGCAATCTCCAAATCAGATACACATGAGTTCTGTGAAACTTTAAGCAAATAAAACCTTTGTTCAATTTCTCATGGCAGCAAGCACAACTACACCATATACAACCTTTCCTTCCTTGACTTTTCCATTTGGATGGGCTTCCTTAACTGACGCAACTATTGTGTCTCCCAATCTTGCACCTTTCCATTTTAAAGCTTGTATGCACATCACCTTTGTTGCCCCCAAGTTGTCCACAACTTTGAGAACGAACCTCATTTGAATTAAAGTCCTTTGTTGTAAAATTGCAAACAACAAACTGAGGCAAAATCCAAAGGAGATAAAACTAGTGGACCTTTAAATATTGATTTGGCAAAATGGATTAAACCTTGGTTAAAATAATATGCCTTGTTTTACAATAAGGTAAAAGATTATTAGTGGTTCTTTTAATCTTTTAAATAAAATATAGGAGCTAGGCAATTTTTATAACATCTTTATAGCCTTCTAAGGGAGATGGCTAAAACAGTTCTTCCTTTCAATGCAAAGTAAAATGCTATTGGTCTCTGGACAAGTAAAATGTATAACCAACCAACTACCTTACAAGAGATCTGATGGTATTCGAAATTCAGATTTAACAAGCATACATTTTAATTTCTCCTGTGTATTCAAACATGAGCAATGCACAAAACTGACTGGTAAGATGTGGGTAATGGTCTGATGTTTTGTGTATACTTTATTCCTCACCTTTACTTTCTTTAAATTTCCTTATTTTTGTGGTAGGGGTAATTAAATTACCAATGAAGGTCATTAAGTTCTTGGATTACACACTGCAAGAAACCTATTATGAACCAAGTCTCTTGTACTCACAAAGGCAGCTTTCTAACTCTATATGAGACTGACAAGTATTAAGTAGCTTATGAATTCTTGCTGAAGGTTATAATAGTAACTTAGAAATCTATCTCTAATTCTCACCAACTTCAAAGTTGCTTGGATGCTAATTCCTTCCATTGAAGCCAATTCAATTAAGAATTAGTTTCAAAAGCATACAATTAAGTCCCATGAATGAAATTTAGCTATGGCTAAATCACAGAATCTATTCAACTCAGTCTTGAATGAGGCAAACCAATCATGAGTAAGACTCAACTTTCTTATTTGCGGTGAGTAATATAAAACAAAGACTAGAACCTAAGCTAATTTGTTGAAGATCTACTTAACCTGGTTTTGAGCCTCAGTACTCACATTCTGGATCTTACTAAAAATTTGAACAACATCAAGACTCAACAACCATTTCCAAGCTCAAGCTCATTTACACACCAAGTTCAGACAAAGTTCATTAAAACCTTACATTTATCTGAAAAAATGTATCAGCCTAATGTAATTTACTAATGTCATTGCCACTGAAACAATTCTAAATATAAATTCACACAAATAATACTTTAACAACAAGCTCTTAGTACTTCTTCCCAAACATTAAATGAAGAACTACTACCAGGAAAAAGAAGGGCTTAACAACCTGTGAAGAAGCATTTCAATCAATTGCACTCACATATATCATATCAATAAACCCATATGAACTGCATAACTAAAATCAACATTAAAACAAACCAAAGCATCAAAAGGCACAATATAAGCAACTTATGGGCCAAAAATTGAAGCTTTAAGTAAGCAATAGAAGTAGAATCACATACCTTTAGACCATTTCGAAGCAAACCCAGAAGCCATCTTTGTAAATATCTATTATTCCCCGTTAATATGGGATTATATTACCATCAAAAGCATTCAATTAAATGATTTCTCATTGAAAAAAAAAAAAAGACAGATTAACAATGAGCCAAGTAAATCAAACAACCATAAGAACAAATCTAAAGAGAATAAGGAGATGGGACACGCACTTCAAGTAGATCGAATCTCAACCAAGCATAGGCCCTTTTGCTACACAAGAGTGAGAGGGGAAATTCTTACCTTGTTGACCTTGTAGATTTGATTGAGCTTGGGCCAGAAGTGTGCAATCTGAGAGCTGAAGGAGAAGAGGTGGATTGGGGACAGAGACTAAGGGGCGTTTGGTAATCCTGTTCTAGGAATGTTGTTTGTATTTTTTGAAAATAAGTGTTAGATAAAAAAGTGTGTAGAAATATGTGTAATATTGTTTAAACACTGAAAACCATTATTTAAAATACCTTACCAAACACCCATAAGTTCTTGGAGTTTTAAGGCACAATGGAAAAATATAATTTGAAAGCTTTGAGTTTTGAATTTTGAGACTGAAAGCTTTTACTAACCCGCCCAATTCCCTTCTAAATTTGAATTTGATCATTAGATTTTGACGAGTTAGGTCCGTTTGGTAATAGTGTTTAAACAATAAAAATTTTTGTTTAAACACGTATTTTTATATACTTTTTTATTTACACGTATTTTTACAAAACTTAAACAATATTACTAGAAATCTCTTACCAAACAGGCCCTTAGCATCTTCAAACTTTTATATTGACTAGAGATTAGAGAATAAGGACACATTTGGTAAGAGATTTCTAGTAACGTTATTGTTGTTTTGTGAAAATACGTGTAAGTGAAAAATTGTGTGAAAATATGTATAATGTTGTTAAACATTGAAAATTGTTGTTTAAACAACAGTAACAAACACCCTTTAAATAATTGCTTTTACCTTTTAGGGAAAAAATGTCAATAGAACCCCTAAACTTTGAAGCAATGGCCAAAACACCCCTAAACTTTTATTTTGACCAATTGCTCCTTGAACCATACAAGCCTGCCTAATAGAGCCATATGTTACTCTGTTTGTTAAGTGACTAACGAAACACAACACACACGTGCATTTCATTTAAATCAAAGGAAAAAAAAAAAAAAAAAAGCATCCCCCACGTTCTGATATAGAGAGTGCATCGCCTAAGTTTATGGTTCTACCGCCGTTCGTTGTCTGTAACTCTACAGCCATTATTGCCATCCATGGGTAAGAGGAAAGAAAGTAAGCGAGCTTGAGAGAGAAACCCAAATTAGAGAAATATATGGATTAATTTTAAGAGAGAGAGATTGAGATGTGGAGATTAGATTTGAGACTAATTCTGACTTCTGAGAGGTTAGAGCTTAAGAATTTTTGGCTATGGAGGATACAGTTTGGCTAGAGAGAGAAAACTGCAAGTGAAGAAATAAAGAGAAGCTAGAGAAGAGAGATGGCTTGGTCTTAGGAGCCACCGCAAGCAGTGGTGGTAATGGTCTTGATTAGTGGGTTTAGAGAAAGAAGTTGTGCAAAGAAGCTTTGGTTTAGGCTTTGAGACTTTGCTGAAAACCTAGGATGGTACTTGTCAAACAAGATCTAATGGTGGTGCATACCTCCAACGATTCCACGATCTCCCGGCTCCTTCTTGTGCTTGTCGATATGGCTATATCTGGTGCTCACTATTTATGGCCTCAAACAGGATGGTACTCTTTCTTCTTTTTGGGGAAATTGCACTTTACCCACCTGTGGTTTGGTCCGTTTTAACAGTGCTCACCCGTGGTTTAAAAGTTATCACTTAACCCACCTAAAGTGACCTACATTAGACACTCGTTACTTACCTTTACCCTTTCCGTTAAAAAATCCCCTTTACTATATAAGTCAAAATTAGAACCCAAATAGAACCCCTAAAAAGAAGAACGAGTTCTCTCCTTTTCTCTACCTCAGAATCCCTAAAAATCCCTAAACACATTATCCCTTTCTCTCTTTACTTCGATTGCCAAAGTGAAATCTTAGCATTTACTCCTACTGATTGTAAGCAAGGAGGTGTATTGAAGCTTGGGTTTTCCTCTATATCAGGTATGAAATGACTTTATAGGGTTTACCATTGTTGTGTTTGTTCTTTTTCAATGTGTAACGATTGATAAAGGTGATTCTGATTAAAGGTTTTCTGTCATAAAATTAGTAGTTTTCTGTTAAATGATTTCTTACTTTTATAGTTGACATTGATGACTGTGGTTCGTAGGAATATGTCCAAACATAGATGCATTTTTAGATTATCTGTGGTCTCATGGAGACAAATTGTTTAGTTGGTTGTGTTTCTTGTCTTCCCTGACCCCACGTTAAATGGTACTTTATAGAGGATGAAATTATTTTGCTTTTGTCAATGATTGGTGCTCTTTGTGCATTTGTTGGTTCTGTATTTAATTACTGTTGTTTGTGCATGTGTTTTAATTACTACAAATGGCTGATGAAATTCATTTTGATTTTACTATTCACCATAGTAGGTATTTTGAGTGGAACCCTGGTTTAGAGTATGTAGGTGGTGAGGTATCTGTAATGGGTAATGTTGATCCAGATTTATTAAGTTATTTTGAGATACAAGACGTTTGTGCTAATGCTGGAGGACCCATTAATAGTAGGATTTATTATTTAATGCTTGGTGGTAACTTAGAGCAAGGGTTAAGGTTAATTACTTCAGATGATGATGTGACCTACATGTGCAAACTATATGCTGAATAGCCAACAAATGAAATCACATTGTATGTAGAACCTAAAGTTGAACCAATTGCTATTAAAGTACCTATGGTTGAACCAAATCAACCAATTGCAGTAGAAAAGGCATGGGAAATGAATAATGAAGATGATGATACTGATTGTGAGGAGGTGACTCCAGTAATTGGTGAACACACTGAGGGCAGTGACAATATTGTCTCTCTTACAACATCTGTGGTTGAGCAAAATGATGTTAGTGAAGAACTTGTTAGTGTGGAGAAGTGTATGTGGATGACAATGCTAGGGGATGGACAACTTGTTAGTTGTAGAGAAGTGCATGTTGATGACAATGCTACCCATAGACAAACTGTTGGTAATGAAGATGTTCATGTGGATGAACTTGATTGGTTAGATGAAGGGTATGAAGGACCAGATTATCCTAATGACATATTTGGTGTTCAGAATAATGAGGTGCCCAATATGAGATAGCATCAAAGAGATACTAAAAAGGTAAATGAGGGAGGGCATTTAAAGGAGTAGGTTACAGATAATGGGAAGAAACCAGAAGCTGTTGAATGTGATCAAGCTCTTGATGATGATGATTGGGTTAAAAAACCTCTTGACAATGATGACATTAGGAGCATTAACAGTTTTGAGGATGAGGATAAAGGGTGAGATGTCCAGAGTTCAATGAGAAGAATGGCATGAGTAACCCTCAGTTTTTAAGGGTATGAAGTTTATAAATGGGAAGGTATTTAGGGCTGCCTTTAGGGAATATGCAATGAAAAAGCCTGTGGATATTAAGTTCAAGTTTAATGAAAAGACCAAAGTTTCTATCCACTGCAAGTATGAATGTGGTTGGAAGGTATATGCATCACAGATTTTAGGGGAGAACACCTTCCAGATAAAGACCATGGTTTCAACTTGCACATGTGGGAGGACATTCAAACATAGTCAGGTCCTTCTACATATGTGGCTAGGAAGTACTTGTATGATTTCAACAAAAACCCTGATTGGGCAATTTTTGGTGTGAAACATCGAGTTATGTAGGATGTGTCTGTGGACTTAAGCATAAATTAAGTGTACAGAGCTAAGAGGAAAGCTAGAGAGTTCATACTAGGTGATGAGAGGTTGTAGTATGGGAAGCTTAGGGATTATACTGAGATGATAAGAGTAACTGATGTAGGGAATAAGGTGATTCTGCAAACTAAGATTACTGAACCTAACACACAACCCAAGTTCAAGAGGATATATGTGAGATACAATGCAGAGAAAGTTGGATTCTTAAGGGGGTGCAGGCCACTTGTAGCATTAGATGGTTGCCATTTGAAGGGCAAGTTTGGTAGACATATATTATCAGCAACTGCAAAGGATGGGAATGAAAATATTTTCTCTATTGCATTAGGTGTAGTTGAGCAAGAAAAGAAGGATTCTTGGGTGTAGTTTTTACAAACATTTGTAGATGATATTGGGAGGCCAGATGAGCTGAATTTGGTGTTCATTTCAGATAGGCAGAAGGTAATACAATTCACTTGCTTTTTGAGATTTCTGTTTGTTCTTAGTCATTAAATTTCTGCTTTTTGAAAGTTCTGTTTTTGTCAGATTGGCAGCAGGTGTTCATTTTTGTTCTTTAGTTGTTTATTGATTTTATTTATGATAACCAGGGATTGATAACTGCCATGGAGATGTAGTTCCCAACAGTTGAGCATAGATTTTGTGTGAAGCATATTTATAGCAACTTTAAGTTAAACTTCGAAAGTTTAGAATTGAAGGCTGCATTATGGAGGTGTGCTGCAGTAGCAACAGTTAGAGAGTTTGAAAAGAAAATGCAAGATTTTAAGGACTTGGAAAAGAAGCATGGGAGTACCTAGCAGACATCCAACCAACCCAATGAACTAAGTCACATTTCACTCCAAGGGGCATCTCTGATTGTTATGTAAACAATCTTAGTGAGTCATATAATTCTATGATACTAAAAGCTAGGGATAAGCCTATCATTGCCATGCTAGAATGGATTAGGGTTAGGTTGATGACTAGAATGTACAGTAAGAGGACTGGGATTGAAAAGTTCAGCAGTGACATATGTCCGAACATAGTGCAGAAGCTTAAGTAATTGAAACTTGATTCTAAGTCATTTTCTGCTGTTCCATCAAGTTGCTTTATATATGAGGTTGATAATAAGTACGAAAGACATGTGATTAACCTTACAAGAAAGTGTTGTAATTGTAGAGTTTGAGATTTGACAGGAATCCCATGTAGACATGGTGTTGCAACAATCTATAATAATCTAGAAAAGCCTGAGAATTATGTGCATTCATGCTATAGAAGGGATGCCTATATGGTTGCATACAAGGAGATGATTACCCCACTACCTGGCTAAGATGAATGGATTGAAACCAACCAACCTGCCCCTATTGCTCCAACTGTGTACAAGCCTGCAGGCAGGCCACCAATGAAAAGGAAGAAAGATACAGATGAGCCAAACAACTCATACAAAGATTCTAGGTCAAATAAACCTATAAAATGTGGGTTTTGTCATAACGAGGGGCATAATTCAAAGGGGTGTAAAGCTAGAATAATTAGTGAGACACCATGGCAAAGGAAACAGAGACTTGAAAGGCAAAAAAAAATTTGTGAGTAGAGTAAGAAGGTGTTCACTATTACCATTTTATTACAAATCTATTTCTAATGCAAGAAAATTCTTTTTGTAGGGACAAGAGGGACAAGGAGCAAGCACTGACCAAACAGGTTAGGGTGCAACTTTAGTACCTCAGCCAGCCAGCCAGCTAGCAAGTCAGCCACCTAGGCAACCACCAAGGAAGTTTGCAAGACAGCCACCTAGATCTACAAACAAGGCAGCCAACCAGACAACCAACCAGCAAGTAAGGCACCCACCTGGACTAATAAACAAAGCAGCCAACCAAGCAACCAACCAGCAAGCAAGGCACCCACCTGGACCAATAAACAACGTAGCCAAGCAGACAACTAGTCAATGTGCTTAGTCAATCAGGCAACAAAATAAGTAACCACCCATCCAAACAACAAGTGGGGTAGCTAGCTATCCAACAAGAAAGCCAACCACCCATCAAGTAAGGCAACCACTTAACCAGGCACAAAAGCAGCCAGCTATTACATCAGGTCAATAGTGAGTGAGCCAACAAGCAAGCCAGCCAGTCAACCAACCACAAAAGCAACCACTGAGGCAGCCAACAGGCAAACCCTACACATAACCAACTCAAACATCTGCTTCAGCTTCAGCTTCAAGTAGACCACCACCATCTGTAGCAGATTCAAGCAGACCACCACTAAGTAAAGCACCCACAGCTCAACGGTTCTCATGCAACTAGCCTATCTCCTATACTCCTAAGGAATCATGAGACACAAGAAAACCTTTAGTGCAGCATTACACATTACATAAACAAGGCAGCATTACACATTACATAAATAAGGCAGCATTACATAAATAAGAGCAGATTACATAAAGAATAACACATTACATAAAGAACACATTGCATACTCTATTCCAATAAAAAACAATATCACATAGTGCCAAATACATGGAATACACTTCTCAACAGTGATATCAACATAGCACATTGCCAAAAGTGATATCAATACTACACATTGCCAAAAGTGGTAGTACCCAATGGCTTTGTTCCAAATTCTCCCATCCTACCAGAAAAAAAAAAAAAAAAAAAAAAAAACCCATGATACAGCAAGTGCAAATTTGTAATTTTGTAACTTCTCTATAGCTATCCTCTCTCTCACCCTAGCTTTTTCTTCCCTTCGCTCGACTACTTTTCCCTCTCAATAGCTCTTTTTTCCCTATCACTAGCCTCATTTTCCTTTTCCTGTGCAACTTTTGCCTAATTCTTGCAAGGACAATGGGTGCGACTTCAGACCCACGCTTGCATGTTTTTCCATCCAACCACCTAAAGTATTTACAAATAGGTTCATCATCCTACAAACAAAACCAAATTAGGGTTATACATAAAGCCAACAAAACCAAAAAACCAACAAAACCATAAAATAAAAAAAAATTCTGAAAACCAACTGTTACTCACCACATCATAATAGCAGCACCCATAAAACCTTCTCCAAAAATTGTTCAAGGTCAAAGCAGTCCATAGCTGACAACGGTCAGTAGAACATGAATGGTGACTGGAACCCGAGTAATAACTTGAAGAAGACATGTTCAGATTTCACTTTGGCAATCGAAGTAAAGAGAGAAAGGGATTATGGGTTTAGGGATTTTTAGGAATTCTGAGGGAGAGAGAGGGAGAGAGCTCGTTCTTCTTTTTGGGGTTCTATTTAGCTTCTAATTTTGGCTTATATAATAAAGGGGACTTTCTAACAGAAATGGCAGAGGTGGATAACGGGTGTCTAACGGGTCACCTCAGATAGATTAAGTGATAACTTTTAAACCACAGATAGGCATTGTTAAAACAGGCCAAACTATAGGTGGGTAAAGTACAATTTCTCCCTTCTTTTTTCATTCTAAGAAGTGATATAAAGAACATTAAAGTAGCCATGACAGAAGGATTAGAAGCTTATGATGAGGAAAAGAGTGATAAAAGTGAGGAACACGCTGAAAGCACATTTGTAATGTCTTCTCAAATATGCTCATCTTTTAACTTAAAGGAAGAAGCTAGTAGTGAAGACGTAATATTGCCAAGGTAGGTGAACTCAGTATTGAAGATGATGTGATGTGTCTACGCTTCTTCATGTTCCTCTTGAAACGTGTCGCCATTGTTGGGATCTCTCTCAATTAGTTTGGATTTTTTTTTTTTTTTTTTTAATGAAACACATGGGAGTTTCGTTTGTAACTTAACAGACAGACTAACGGATGACTCTATTTGGCAAGCTCAATAAGCACATTGACCAAAATAAAAGTTTAAGGGGGGTGTTTTGGCCACTGCCTCAAAGTTTAGGGAGTCTCTTGACATTTTTTCCTACCTTTTATTTATTTACCTTTTTAAATACATTTTTCAATGAATTTTCTATCTTCTATCTATCTCATCTAAAAAATATTAATTTTTTTTCATTCTTTAATTTTTTATTCTTTTTTATTTTTATTTTTTTTGAGAAGATTAATATTTGTTTATTCATTCCTAACTAATATATTTTTAAATTGTTTGACGGTATTTTCTTAACAAATCTTGTGGAGCACTTGAGGCAACCATATAGTGGGTTGGTGTATCATATAATTTTAATTTATTAAATGCTTGATTATTTTTTATATTATACTTTATTATAATTTGAAATTTATCAAATTTACTTGGTCTTGTGCATGTCTTTTAAAATTTCTATCCATCTCATTTAAATTTTTTTTTATTCATTCTTTAACGTTTCTTTATTCATTCTTAATTTTTGTTGAGAAGATTAATATCTATTTATTCATTCCTAACTAATATATTTTTAAATTGTTCGACGGTATTTTTTTGACAAATCTTGTGGAGCACTTGAGGCAACCATATAGTGGATTGGTGTATTATATACTTTTAATTTATTAAATGCTTGCATTATTTTTTATATTATACTTTATTATAATTTGAAATTTATCAAATTTACTTAGTCTTGTGCATGTCTTTTAAAAATTCTATATAATTTGAAATTCATCTAATCTATCTTAGTCTTAAAATTTATCAAAATCTTTGTGATTTGAAATGAATTTAGCCCAATCCAAAAGTGTTTTCTTTTTCTTTTTTCTTTTCTTTTTTCCCCCTAGATTTTTTCTCCTCCACACACGTATCTACTCTTCTTCTCTCTATCTCCACCATATACCCACACACATACCCCCACTCTTTCTTATTTTTGTTTTGGATAGAATGCAAAACTCACTCTCTATGTTTTACCAAAACTCATTTTAGTCCTTTAACTTTCAAGTTTATTCAATTAAGGTTTTCCATCAATTTTTTTTATATGTTATGGTTAATTTTCCAATTTTTTAAATTTTTCTTCAAATTTTTATAGTTTAAAAAAAATTTTCCAATTTTTTTTTGAACAAAAGTGACAAAAATGCCTTAATTGAATAAATTTAAAATTTAGAGGACTAAAATGAATGAAAGCAAAGTTTGAGGACTGAAATAAATTCTGAAGAAACTTAGAGGGTGAGTTTTGCATTTTAGCTTTTTGTTTTTGTTGTTCTACTTCTACCCCTTCATTTACCAGGAAATTAAGTCATCTCTAGTCCAGAGAGTGAGAGAGATCGCCAACAGAGATCAAAGGCCAGGGAAGAGAGTCATTCAAAGGATGAGCCACCTATTTTCAAATTAGCGTTCTCTCTCTCTCTCTCTCTCTCTCTTCTTTTCTTTTCTTTTTTTCTTTTTTTTTTTTTTCTTGTATGAGAAAGATTGGGGTTTGTCTTTGTTTTGATGATGTCTCCCTCTTGAGTTTGAGACATTTGAGGGAGAAAGGAGGTGAGTTTGATTTGTATCCATTGAAATAATAGTTGAATATTTTAATTAGTTGTGCCAATTTTTTATTTTGTTTTATTCTTTTGCTAATTAACAGTAGCACATCAGGAAAATAGAGCGACTACTAGCAAAAAACTTTAGAGTTTTAAAGAGGCTGTTGGAGCACTATTTTATGATTAGAATCTCTAAAATAGAGATGATTTTGTGTTTGCCGATGTTGTTGGAGATGTTCTAACAGATGTTACAATGGGTGGGGTTTATTTAGCTGATGTGGCATAAAAGTCTATGTAAGCAAATGCGAATGAGGTGTCTTAAGGTTGCGTTTGAAATTAGAGTTTAAAGTCATCTTATTCTACTATTCAACTTATTTTTGTTACTATTTATGGATCCTATTATACGTTTTGATATTATTAATGGGCCCTACTGTACTATTGTAGTTAGTTTTTACCTTTATTTACATTATTTTCAATAAAAAAATTTAATATTAATTAAATAAATTATTCCCAAATGGACTCTAAATTTGTTCTACAAGGCCAAGAATTCAAAAAGTCAAAAGGTGCAATGGGAACGAAGGGGTGGGGTTCGAACAAATTTTAGGGACAAATTTGTCTTTTCATTGGAGTTGGTGGAGTAAATTGAGGTGTTTTTTTACAAGTGTCAATCATTTATTGGGATCAAATACCAAACCAAATGCTTGAGGTCTACGAGTTAAAGGTCTCTCTCCAAGGTCTATGCGGAGCCATTAAATTTTTTTTTTTTTTTTAAATTGCAAACTACACTCTTAAAGTTTGGGAATAATTACATTATACACCCTTAAGTTTCAGAATTTAGATTTTACCATCTGAAATTTTATTTTGTTTGCACTAGCAGCTCCTCCGTCTATATTTTCTGTTAAATGTCACATAAATTTGCCAAATATTTTTAGTTTGTCTAATAAAATAATGCCATACCATTTTTGTAGCATAGAAAATTTTAAATAATTAAAAAGACATGGCATATATGTGGTATTATTTTATTAGATGAACAAAATACATGTGACAAGATTATATGGCATTTAACGGAAAATATGAACGAAGAAACTGCAAATGCAAATAGAATAGAATTTTAGGAATAAAATCTAAGGGTCTGTTTGGTTGGAGGGGTAAAAAGTGGTATGATAGAAAGTAGTGGGAGGATGGAAAAGTGAGAGTATAGAAGAGATTTCATTTTCTCTTCTTTTTGTTTGATTGGGAGTGGAAAAGTGGAGCGATAAAAAAATGAGTTTGAATAAATTTACTCATATACCCTTGTTAAATAATGATGCCCAATTAAAACAAAAAAGTGACAAATAACCATAAAAAAAGCAATCACCGAAATTTATTAAAAAATAAAAATTATGTCCAAAAAATAAAAATCATGTCTCTTTTTTTTTTTTTTTTTTTTAACTGTCATGCCCAGGCCCTAGAAAATCAAAAGAAAAGAGGCAACAATCATCAGGAAAAAAAAAATAATAAATAATGTTACCACCCAGGGGAGAGAGGAAAAAAAAATAAAGGCAACTTGAGAAAGCCATTTGAACATGCATATGGGTATTTTTGTCAATCAAGAAAAAAATAATGGCGAAACTACAATGTTGGTCCCTCAAATTTACCCTGTGTGCACAATTAGTCCCTCGAGTTTAAAGCGAGCACAATTAGTCCCTCAAGTTTTAAAACTGAGTTGAATTGATCCTTTTACTAACTCCGTTAATGGTGTTGCTTATGTGGCTAATGGAATAATGAGTTGGCATTTTTTTTAATGACATGGTATATTTTTTCCTAAAGAATGAAAAAAAATTTCATTTTAATTTTAGATAATTTTATTTTTTTGTCACTAAGTCACCTGACTCTCACCGCATAGACAGTGTAGTTCGTAATCTTTATCTGAGTTTATAGTAACACACACAACTGACACAAAGCTCATCCATTCACAAATACTAGTACTATTCAATATCTTAGGCTCAAATCTAAGGGCTATTTCAGTAATACTCTATTTTCGTTTGGGTTTTGATGGCATTAAGTTCATCTTGCTCTTATAGTATTGGGTTTGGTGGCATTTCATGTCCTAGAGTAAACCCCAGAAAAGCTCGTCATTGTCTAAGACATGGTCAGTTGGGTTTAGCTTTCTCTACTGAGCCTGAGGAATCTCGGAGACCCTCGTTGCTTCGTATTTCGGCGGATTCAACGCAGAGAGCCGGTTCGTTGCTTGGTGAAAAGAGTCTGTTACAGTTCGGCAACTCCCACAGCCTCTAAGTAATGTTAGGATGGACTTTTTGGTTTTGATTTTGAGAACTGTGAATTGGGTTTTTGGAAAATTTTGGTTTTAGGCTTTGGCTGTTGCTGGTGGCGGCTAGGGCATGGGTCTCCACCGGTGGTGGGTCAATGCTTGGTTTCTTCCCTCTCTCCTCTTCGGGTGGGTTTTTAGAATTGGCAGAAAATAATTTTTTTAATTTGGTACCGGCTGTGAATATTGTTTCTTCCGTGTAAATTTAGTTTTTAATTTTTTAATTAAAAACATGCCACATCATTAAAAAAAATGTCAATTCATTATTCCGTTAGCCATGTAAGCAACACTATTAACAGAGTTAGTGAAATGATCAATTTAACTCAGTTTTAAAACTTGAGGGACTAATTGTGCTCGTTTTAAACTTGAGGGACCAATTGCGCACACATAGTAAACTTGAGGGACCAATATTGTAGTTTCGCCAAAAATAATCTCCACTCAGTTTTTTCTTTATTTTGGAGAGAAAACTTTTTGGTGGGACAAGGGAGAAAACTTTTGGGTCCCACCATTTGTTTTCTTTCCTTCTTACCTAATCAAACACACTTTAAAAAGGTTTTATTTTCTATTTTCTCTCTAAAATTTTTTATCTACTCTATTTTACCTCCAAACAAACACAACCTAAATTTTAAAACTGTATGATGTAAAATTCAAACACCCCTAAAGTTTAGGGATGTAATTTTCAATTTAACAATTTTTTTTTAAGAAACAAAAAGACTTGAAAAGAAGTAGAGACTTGGCGGGTTTATTTATTTATTTATTTATATTTAAGAGAAGAAGCTGAGACCTTTAAACTTTTTATTTTTTATTTTATTTTATTTTATTTTTGATACCGAAAAAGGGAGAAAGCAACCCAACATATTACACAACAACTGGATTAAACCAGCTACAGTTAAGAGGCACTTGACATGCCAAGTTAGCAACTGACCAAACAGAATTAACAACAAGCTTAGGCACTAAATACACATCATAGCAAAGTCCATTTTGGTTCAAAAAATCTAAATCAGCTAGCCTGATCTGTTGCAACCAGTTTGAGGTCTTCTTGTGTTGAATTAGATGGACTAAATGCCTGCTGGTACCTAGAAACAAAATATAATGGAAACCATGGTTTTTAGCTTTGAGCGCAACTTCTACCATAGCATCCAACAGCGCCCCACCTGTTGTATCTGCTACATTATTATTTACACCATAGAACAAGCTATCTCCCTGCCTAGTTATAGCTTCATAAGCATAGGACCATCGTTTTTGCTTCCTACTCCTAGCTCCAACAATTTTAACTATCAGTTGCCACTGCCTTGAGGGTGAGTAGTGGTTTGGTTGAGGTCTTCTTGGCTGGCTAGTGTGGTTTGGTTGGTCAAGGAAAGCCTCTTTGTACCTGCAAGCCATAGATTGAGAAATTAAAATCACACTCATAGGATTAGGGTGTAAACCATCATAGAGCACCCTGTTCCTGTGTAACCAGATATGCCAAAGAGTTGTAAAAATTGCTTTATTTTTTTATTTTAAGAAGTAGAGAGCTTAACTTGATCCAGGCCTACGAATAAAAAAAAAACAAAAACAAAAAAGAAGCAGAGGCTTGACTTGACTTGACCTCTCCAGGTCCACGGATTTTTTTACCAAAAAAGAAAAAAAAAAAAAAAAAAAAAAAAAGGTAGAGACTTGACCTCTCCAGGTCTACGAGTTAAGGTCTATGAAGGGAGAGACGTTGACGTAGACCTCAACTCTTAAGAGCCAAGATACATACATATACCCCTTCATCGTGGCTTTTCCAAAATGTCCCTTTTAATTCCTCCGTTTTTTTTTGTTTTTGTTTTCGTTTTTATTATTATTATTATTTTTTTTTTTTTGAGAAAGCCTTTCTCCTCTGTTTCAGTATTAAAAATTAGTAAAAATTATGAGTTTTTGTTAATGGCCCCTTCATGTGTGTGTGTCTATATATATATATATATATATAAACCCATTTATTAAAGTATTAATCTATTTTTTTAATATTCAGTGTTTTTTTGTCATTTATAACTTATTAATTTTAAAAGCCTTTAAACTATACATTCATTCAATATAAGTAAATCTCTTTAATAAAATTTCTTATAATTTTTTTTCCCTTTTCCTTTTCTTATAAAAACTTGAATTCATATTTTATTTTTCATCTAAAAAAGACATCGTTATTTATTTATTTTTATATATTATATTGATCTATGTTAAGACATGTGAACTAAAAACACAAAAAATATAATTTTAAATAATAATTATCCTTTGGACTAATGTAATTAATATAATTTAAAGAATACTATCTTTAAACGTTACATTCTTGCTATTTTTTAATTAAATGTGAATTATAACAAATCTACTATTAGATTAAATTTTCTTTTTATCCTTTTTGCATGTTTGGAAAATTTTAAAGATGATCTAAGATTAGTATATAACAATATTATCGACCAAATATTTAAATTTGAAGTATTCATATCTAAAAATTGTGTTAAAAATATGACTTTTTAAATTGAATAGTAAACAATATTTAATTAGCACGATAATTGGTATGTTGGATATGTAATTCAACGATAGAATTTTTAAAATATTAATTTAATAAAAAATTATTAAGTAATGAAATATTATTTAGAGTTATATAAAATATAACTTGAACCAACCATATATATTTATAAAATTTTCAAGATGATTGCATGTGGCTAATTAAAGAACGCATGTTTCATAAATTATAGAAATAGAATTTATATACAAGAAGATAATATATATATATATATGTGTTAAAAGATGCCTTTAAGACAATTGTTAATAAATTATTTGAAGAAAATTTTTATTTATTTTTATGAAAAATTAAAAAATCTGTTAAAATATTAATTATTTTTTTTCTCATTTTTCATAAAAATATTTCTAAAATAGTTCACTAACATATGCTCTAAGGACATTATTAACTTTCCTTAATAATAATAATAATAATAATATTAATAGTCTCGCTAATTAAAAAAAAAAACTTTACGAGAACGGTAGGAACGCGGTTATTTGGGCTATTGGGTCATTTACAGTCAACACATTCATATTATTAAAATAATTATTTTAATAATACGAAGTTACGAACGAAATTAAACCAAGGCGTTGCCGTATCAAAAAATATAAAGTGTGTAGAGTGGTCACTCCTGAGGCCTGAAGGCTGAAGCAAAGCACGTCTCCTCAAAGAATTGCTGGAAGACACATGGAGTCGGACATGCAGAGAATTACCATTGCCGAACGTGATGTTAATATTAGCAACCATGACAGGTTAATACTTAAAATACTCGACCGACGACTGTCTTCATTTTTTATTATTTACTTTATATATATACACACATTCATACATACTATCTTCAATATTTTCTTATTAGCTTTACGGTTTGTTTGGAAGTTTAGAGAAGGAGGAGAGTAGAGGGGAGGGGAGTAGTGGAGAGGTGAGTAGAGGAGAATGATTCTCCTCCACCTTGTTTGGATGTTTTTAAAATTAGTAAGGGGAAAGGGAGTAATTAGTCATTCCCCTTGTGTAATTTTGTTAATATAATAAGGGTAAATTAGATAATTTACTTGGTCAATAGTTTATGTACTCTACTCTCCCTCCAAATCTTTCCAATTTGGGGGAATTAAAAATGGGGGGCTAGAGGAAGTTGAAACCCCTCCAAATCCCTCCAAACCTCTCCCCCTCCTTCTTTAAAAAACTTCCAAACAAGGTAATTGGATTACTCTCCCTCCCTCTACTCTACTCCCCCTCCATTTTTAAACATCCAAACAGGTCATTAATAGTTACTACCCACCGCTCGTAATCCTGGACGGATCAGCCAACACCACCACCTTCCACTAAAAGTTCATCAAGTTTAACTGATATCTACGCGGAGAAGTTAGCTTGCAATAAATGAATTGCTACTGGAATGGAGGGCTGTGAATCTGTGATGATATGTACGCTAGCTCTTAGGAATAAGATGACACGGTGAGAGTTTCGTATACCTAGCTAGTACACAAAGTCTGGAGAGATGAGATTTGAGTATCTACGGATCAGCCAACACCACCACCTTCCACTAAAAGTTCATCAAGTTTAACTGATATCTACGCGGAGAAGTTAGCTTGCAATAAATGAATTGCTACTGGAATGGAGGGCTGTGAATCTGTGATGATATGTACGCTAGCTCTTAGGAATAAGATGACACGGTGAGAGTTTCGTATACCTAGCTAGTACACAAAGTCTGGAGAGATGAGATTTGAGTATCTCACTGGGCGGGGTCGAAACTACGTCCGTAGTACGTACCCACACATTTCCTGGAGGACAAATCAATTAGTTCTTTGATGAAGCACAACAGTTATTCTTCACACCGAAATCCTTTGGAAACTAACCATTTAAATCCCCAGTTAGCTTTGGTGCCCCCCTCCAGCCCCGGCACTAATATATATGCTTAAAAAACAAGCTCTGGTAATTTCTTCCGAAGCTTGGCCACAACATCTAACGACGTCGTGGGGATTGGTACTCATGACATGAGAGACTCGAGGAGAGCGCGTTGCTGCGGGATTTCCATGGTGTTGCGGCTTCAAACTAGCTAGGCCCTCTAGAAACGGTTCAATTCAGAGCTTTTTGTTTTTAAAACATCAGATGCTTTTTGCTTTTTGTTTTGGTTTTTTGTTTTTTGTTTTTTTTACAACAGCCCTCTAGAAACGGTTCAATTCAGAGCTTTTTGTTTTTAAAACATGCAAGATTGCACATCTTTTCATTTTCATTTTGTTTTTCCTATGAAAAGGAGACTGCTTCCTGTTGCCCGCCAAATTGGTGCCACTGTCAACCGTCAAATTTCCCTTTTTTTTTTTTTTTTTAAATTTATTTATTATGAAGGCTATGGCTTCGGCAGCGGGACAGAAGCGTTGTGAGCTTCAATGGCGGCGGCAATGTAAGTTTGTCGTTGCAGGTCTGGGATGCGTTAAGAAACGTGGATTTCAGAACACCAAAATCCAGTGATTTCATACAACGACATACGTCGAGCCGCAAAGGTTAGGAATTTATTCCTAACATAGCCCCCTTAACCCATTTAAAAAAAAAAAAAAAAAAACCCTCAACCTTAACCCTAACCAAAATTATTCCTAACATAGCCTCCTTCCCGGTCAGTTTCAAGGCATCTATTTCTTTGTTATTCAATTTACATGTTTGATTGTTACTTTGCATCTATTTTTGTAATTTTTTTTTCTTTTAAATCAGTTTCAACTCAAATGCGGCCGTGAGCTTAACGATCAGATTGAAAGCTTTAATTTTGAATGTTTTTTATAGCCTATTGAACAGGTTTGGGTTCTAGATTTATTAACCCTATTCCTTTGTTTTTAAAATTTTCAAATTTATTGTCAGTTGGATGATTGGATCAATTTTTATTTGATAATTACTTGTATGTTTTTTTTTTTTTTTCCTTCAAGTTTCAGCCTAAATGCGGCTCTGGATTTAGCCATCAAATTGAAGAATTCAATTTTGGAAGCTATTTATCACCGACTGAACGGGTTTGGGTTCTAGCTTCAATCTCTCTATTTCTTCGTCTTTCAAATTTGATTGTTTCTTGGATCAATTTTTGTTTCATAATTGATTTATTGCCTTTTGTTTTCTATAAGTTTCAACTTCAATGCGGTTGTTAATTTAGTGATCAGAATGAAGGTTTTGGTTTTGGAATCTCTTTATCGCCTATCAAACAGATTTGGGTTCTGGTATAAATATGTTTGTCTAGATGAATTTATTCTCCATACCCTCACCAACACTACTATAAATTCCCGTTCATAGGAATTATATTAAGGAGCTTGGACTGCCATCTAGCAATCATAGTCATTAGCTTTCTTCCTGGGACAATAAGTTTAGCCATTCCTATCTCAAATTAGTCCGGTAGGATTGTTCTTCTTCAAGCAAAGGAACAAACTCTTCAGCACTAGCACCACCCTTATTATAAGTGAAAATTTCCCTAGATGCCTGAGGATCTATCTTACACTCACCCCCTATCCTACTACACCCTCACCTAAAATCCGCCAAAGTAATCTTTAGCCGTGGAATCCAAGAGCTTGTGAGGTAGAGAGAGACCTTTCTTAAGTTCTCCTTTTTCACCTCTCTTTCCCATCAAGCCTCTTCAAGGAAGCTAGCTCAACACCCTCTGGCGTATCAAGACAACTGACAAAAAGAAGGGGGGGGGGGGGGAAGGAGGATGGATCACCTGCCGATCTGTGATCAAACAAACTATACCTGAAGAATGGGATATAGATTTACCGACCAAGCATCTCTTTCGTTCAATAATGCCTTCACTTCAAGTTGCTATTTACCAATAAAAATATGAAAAAGACATTACCTTTTTGAATTGAAGCAGCTGAAGGGGTGAACGAGTGCCATGGGACATATATGTGCTTCACTGTACTTAGGAGTTAGCTCCTGAATATGCATAATTTGGGATTATTTAGAAGGATTAGTGAAGCATTTTGTCTATGATACTTATTAATATGATAATTGTTAAAATTATCAGTTGAAGCTGGAAGGCCTGTTTATCTTTAGCGGCTATGGATAATTGAATTTTTTTTTTTTTTGGCTGTCCATTTTCATTTTGCATCTGTTTTATGTGAATTAAGTTTCTTAATTCATGATATGTTTTACTTTTAGAGTCACTGGTTTTTTTAGGGATTTGATGCAGCCATAGAAGATGAATTTGTTATTACTTCAAAATTATTCTTAGGGCTATGTGTGAAGTCCAATTAAAGTAAAAACCATTTGATTTGAAGGTTTAGTTATATGTGTCCTTAGGTTAAAACAGTTTCAATATGGGTTTTAATTAACATATTATGGTCAATTTTGTATTCAAAGGCAAAACTGTAATGTATACTATGCTTGAACTTTGTCCTTCATTGGCTACATTAAACTCCCAAGATGACTCTAGAGGTGGAATTTATTACCATACCAAAGGAAGAGTATACTCACTTCCTAGCTCAGCAAAAGGGAGTTGCTTCTTCCTTTGCTTCCACTTTAGCTCAATCAGGTACTGCATCCTATTGTATTTTATGTTACGTTTCATTGGAGTCTAAGAAAATAAAACGTAAGATATTTAAGATCTCCTAAAAAATCCTAGACTCAACTAAAGTTGTGAAACTTCCAAAATATCTTTAATTTATAGGGATTGCAGAAATTATAACTTTGCTCCTAAATACAAAATTGACCATAACTTACAAAATAAAATCCCATATTAAAAACTGTTTTAACCCAAAGACACACAACTAGACTCATAACATTACATGACTTTTACTTCAACTAGACTTCAAGCATGGCCCCACAAAATAAATCTTGAATATGCGAATTTGTAAAGTAGTAACATTTTAATGTTCCATGGTTGCATCAGATATGTTGGTTTGGAACTGTCATGTTGCTTTTCTAATTTCTGGGTTGTTGTGAGGAGTGTGAGTGATTGTCTTTTGGGAATTGTGGACTGAGTCTGAGTGTCAGCCATTGTTTTGGTTGCTATTTATTTTTAGTGTTGCTCACAGGTTCTGCGTCTTATTCACTTGTTTACTTTCTTTGTCTTAATTGGGTGCTTATTGGAATCCAAGGAAGGTATATAGCCCAATTTCTTATCCCCTTTAATATGCTCTCTATTACTTTGATTGTCTTAAGGGGAGTTATTATGCACAATAGGCTCAGGTTATTGAGGATTTTCATTTGATAGTAAGTAGTTTACTTAAGAAGTTTACTTATCTAAATGATGATCTGCCTCCTATTATGGATCAGGAGTTGTTTGTAGAAAAGTATGGAATCCAAAATAAGTTGTAGCCAAGTATTTTTTCCCGCTACCAAACTTGTGCAGGAGCAAGCCTACAAGCTAAATTCTGGTGTCAATTCTGAGCACTGTTAATTTCTATCTTTTTCTTCTTCTATTCAACCCAAAGTTAAGCCCTTACTTTTACCTATGAAAACCATAAAAGCCCACATAATTTCTCTATCAAATAGTCATAATTTTCTCTTTCAATGGGAAGAAGGTGTGTGTTGTTTGTTTGGTTGTTTTTGTGGTCTTTGAAGATTTAAGAAAAGAGTTGCCCATTATCATTGTTGGGGCATATTCTGATTATTTTAAAAATTAGCAGCAAGGAAAGGGGAAAAGTTATTTTTCTATTCTGGCATGGATGTATGTTTTCTTTTAAGTTTTTCAAGCCTCTCTGATATTTAAGGCCTATGATAGATGAGATTTGTGCGTCCAATGAAAACATAGTGTGAATGAGATGGAAAAAAGAGGAAGAAGAGATGGGTTTTATTCCTTTTCCAGTTGGGTTTCGTGTTGTGCTTGTTGGTTTAAGATAGTCAATGCTTGAGATTTTGACTAGAGTTTATTCCCCTGATGTTGAACTCCTAGTTTTTTATTTTTATTTTTTTTTGGTGGGGGGGGGGGGGGGTATCAGATGCTGAATTGTTGAAAACTGGCTAAGTTGATTTATTTGTTTGATTGAATGGTGTTTGTGACAAATTTTTTCTTAAGATTTAACATTCATTTTTATCTTACACATTACAATTATATGTTAATTATAACTTTTTTCACTAGAAAGTTATGTTACTTTAGATTATGTAACCATAAATGGAAATAACGTTTATTTGTTTGTTCTTTGATTAATATGTAACTTTCGCTTCTATTTTTTCCCCCACCAATAGAAATAAATTCAAATACTTCTAACCATATAAATGATCCAAACGAAGGATTAAAAACCCATGAATTGCAAAATAATGATGTCCAAATCCCTTGATTGATTTGAAACCCAAATCCAAAATCTAAATCCATGCTCCCAAATGCAGCCTAAGGGTTGGACTCCTTTAAGATTTTTATGTTAGCAAGGCCTAGTTGTGTTATTAAATTATCATGTATCCATGATGTCAGCCTTCACAAAACTTAGCCTAGAGAGCCCAGGCACTAGGTTTGTGTGTGTCTGTTAACTAGGAGTTTCATCACTACTAATACAATTTACTTTGAATGCCAAGAGTCATATAGCTTAGTGGCATTGACTAGTCTCCTTTATGAGGAAAACCAGAGTTCAAATCTGCCCCCATACATTTTCTTTAGTATTGTTCAAATATACACAGTTTTCCATGAAAATTTATACTTCAGATCTTCCTTTTGCTTTCAAGATTCTCACAACGAAGAAACTTTTTTCCTATGCTTTCTTCAGATTGCTCTTTATGACAGCAGTGTTCTATGAAGTAATTTTAGTAGAGGTTTTTTTGGGGTAATTACAAATAACCCACCTGAGATTTGTCCTATTTTCACCTTGCCTATCATGGTTCAAAAGTTAGCACTTTGCCCACTTGAGATTAGCTCCGTTAGGCTTCCGTAAGCTACTTCTCCATTTGCCATTAGGAAAGCACTTCTTAGACGAAAACAAACATAAAACGAATATAAAAAACTAGGGTTTGAAATTTTTACTAAAATGGATGAACATTACAAATGAGGATCCCTATCCAATTCCAAAGTTTTAGGACTAAGGATTGGCTGTTGTTTTTTTACATTTCAACATCAATACTAATGCATGTATTAGGAACAGTAAGTCTTATGTCAGACCTATGGCTTATTGAATGACTTCAATTATTACAAACTCACCACTGCATAGTCACACACGCATATAAAGACTGAATTTTAAGAATTCTTGATGAGACAAATTGTTAAAGATTATTTCTTGTAGTAAGGATGAATGAATTAGTGGCTTGTTCATCTCTTCACGTTGAATTGCACTCATTGTGGTATGTTTGGGAGAGAAACCTAATAAAGCTTAAGGGATATGCTTTTTTTTTTTTTTTTGGAAGTTAAGTGGATTTTGATTTTCTTATGTTTGGAAGAAAAAAAATATATTAAAGCTGAAGGGTTTCTTGTTTGTGTATGTGCCAGTAATGAAGCACTCTCTTTCATTGAAGCATTTCATGCGCTTCTTGGTGACCTCGCCTTGTTTCCGACGGCCTTAATTGGTTTACACTTTCAAGTCTTGGGCGTCTCACCACTTCATACACATTTTGCTATCATCTTGTTTTTCTTCATGGCTACAATTGAGTGCAAATCTTCTGTCCCACTTTTCCTGTTCCACTTTATACACCACCAATAAATACTTACCACATGTTCATCTAATTAATTAAATATTATCATTATTGACTTATTAATCCTACCGTTATTAATTAATAGTATCACGTGGCAAATATTTATTGGTGGAGTATAGAGTGGAGCAGGAAAAGTGGGACAGAAGATTTGGACTCGCTACAATTGTCCATTGCATTGCATATATGGAGATAAAACTACAACCTCAAGACGCTGGGTATCTTCCCATATTGAGTTTCATTTGTCTGGTTTCTGGAATTATTGCTATTCAGCTACTCTTCGCAATAATCATCTCCCCCTTTTGGCTATTTGTGGTTAATTTATGCCCAATCTTGATCCTAGGGGTACTGCGTCATTTGTACCAACAAATTTATCAGCACACTAATTTAGTACTCAATTCAATATGTAGCTTGTTTAAAAAGATTTGTGAATTAATTGATCAGATATATGACTGGGTTCTACAGAAATTCCAGTAAGCAGCTTCTCAACCATTTTCTACAAGGGAACAAGAAGACAATGGTACATATTCAGATGGAAGAAAATGTTTAAGTGACCTGTAGTTAATTAGACATATTTTAAGCAAAAAAAAGGGATGCTTGTGATTCCTTTACTAGTAATAGAGTCAGCTGGTGTTAGATTTAAGACTGATTGCAGTATCCTTTTATGTCTCATTCCTAATAGTGGCATCTTGGTAATACTTTATTGCTTGATCTGTATTTGCACACATAAGAAGTTGTCATCCATTTATTTCTTTTGGATCCCGCTCCATCTAGCATCAAAATGACTTGCCTCTACAACAGTTGCCAATTCTGGATCCTTTTTTTGGCTAACACCAGCATTGCATTGTGATTTGTGACTGCATATCCTCACCACATTTATCGTGATTCTCCAGTATTTTTTATAAAATAAAGTTAGAAATCCATTTAATCCAAAGGCCTTTAAAACGCTCATTTGAGAGGGCATACAGTCTTCTGTGATTGATTATTGTCTAGGCATTGCATGTCTCAATACTGACGTTCCACATATAGCTAGGTATATCATGTTATTTGTCTTGTGAGAACTGAACTCAATCACAGTTGCACCCTCATACAAAATAATCAACTTGCATATTTTGTTTGGAAAGCAAACAAATATGTTGTACTTCTGTCCAAGTGTGCAACAATAGCACCAATACACCACTGAGAAGGTGACTGGAAATAATAAAGAACGTTTTAAACATTTCTAGGAATTGGGAATCGTGGCCTTTTTTTAAGCTTTTACAAAATCTCCCTCTAGACTCTCTTCCTGGAGGCTCAAATTGTTTTGTGAATCACAAATGCTCCAGATAGAAAATAATTTTACATGTTCAGCAACCTTTGAAATTTCTTACTAAAAAAAATGGGAATGAAAATGTTTATGTTATGGAAAATAAACATGTGTTGCCCAGAGTTTTATTGCTCAACTAACACATTCTAGTGTTTCTTATAGGTACAAATTCGTCCTCTCTTAATTATCGAATTATGATACTACTTTTTTTTATTATTTTTTTTATAGATATAATTGAATTTGGTACTCGTCTTGCAAAATTTAGTAGAAAGAAATGGGAATTGGGAAGCGATCTCATTCCAGTTGTGGGGCTTTCTTTCAATAAAATCTTCTTTACTAAGGAAAAAAAAAAGGTTAACATCATCCCCTAAGCACCTAATCAAGGTATTTTGTGAATCAACACTTTGAATACATAATTTCATTAATTAGTCAGCATGTAGAATATTTAGTTGTTGAAAATTCGTACAAGACAAATACATTTTGAGTGCGAAATTCTCATAAATAAATAAATACAGCATTTTGAATTTCTCTGACATGGGACTGTAATAATGCAATGCGACTTTCAACAGTGGAAGTAAAGCAGATTAATATTATCCATCCAACTTGATTAGATTATATAGTGGACCTTGACTCAAAATTAACACTGGCCAATCTTAAGAATGGCTTCTTTGATCAGATTAAATTGACTGACACATATAAGCAAACCAACAAATTGGTGGGTCCAATTCCAGTTTATTTGAAAACCAATAATTTTCTATATCAAAAAAAAGAAAAGAAAACCTATAATTTTCCAATGTATTCCTGGAAATATATTGAGAAAATACCTTATCAGCATTTCTATTTCATAAATCATTCACCAAGTTTGGCCAATCAAAAGGGTGAACCACTTTTTCAATATTCAGTCATAATTTTCCATGGTAAATTAGTTCAAGGCACCTCTAGCAGGTCCTATAAGTATTGTCTTCTATTCATCAATCAGGGTACATCCCTGAATAAAACAAGAAAAATAAGCAACCAAAAAGGTCAGTTGTTGTGCGCTCTTATCCTGCCGTAGGCCACATAAACCCACTCCTCCAGTTTGCCAAACGTTTGGCCTCCAAAGGTCTCAAGGCCACTAGCCACAACCCATTACACTGTCAAATCCATTCATGCAACCACTGTGGGTGTTGAGCCCATCTCAGATTGCTATGAAGAAGGTGGATATAAGCAAACTCCTAGTACAGAAGCCTACTTAGAGTCATTCAAATCAGTTGGTTCAAAAACTCTATCAGAGCTCATATCAAAATTCAAAGATTCAGACTCACCAGTAAACTGTATTGTGTATGACTCTTTGCTTCCATGGGCTCTTGATGTGGCCAGGCAATTTGGCATTTATGGAGCAGTATTCTTGACAAACTCAGCTTCTGTATGCTCCATGTAATGGCATATCGATCAGTGTCGCCAGACTTAATTTGCCAGTGAAGCAAGAAACTGGGCCTGTGTTGTTGCCTGGACTACCTTCACTCGGCCTTTCTTACTTGCCTAGTTTTCTTGCGCAACCTTCAAGTAATTGGGCTTTTTTGGCTGTGATCATGGAAAATTTTGGCTGTTTGGATAAAAATGACTGGGTGTTCTGTAACAGTTCTTAAGAGTTGGAAAGTGAGGTAACTTTCTTATATTTTACTCACAACCCTTATAATTAAACCTTATATTTAACTAAATTACTCACATTTTCCTTAAAAAAAAAAAAAAAAAAAAAAACTACTCACATCAAATGGTAGGTTTTTATTTTTTATTTTTTATTTTGGGCCGTAGCATAGGTAGTTTTCTGTTGTTGAGAATGGATGCTAGCAAGAAACATATTTTGGAAACATTGATTTATATGAACATGGTTAAATAAATCATCAGTGGCATAGCATTATTAAGTAATTTGCTATAAATAAATTGAAGCCGAGAGCCAATCGTGGGAATTGAGAAAACAAATGAGGTTTAAGAGCCTGTTTGGAATTTGCTTATTTTGCTAAAACCAGTGTGGGTGATATTGTACTATACCGACCAGTGCACTGGTACAAGTACACCCATATTTCGTACAGGCCGCATATCGGCGAAATCCGGTTGTTTCGGCCAGTAAATGGATACCGGGCCGAAACACGAAATGCTTTTTTTTTTTTTTTGGGTAATTTTGGCAGTTTAATTTTAAAATCCTAATAGCAGTGTAAATCTAAGTAAGCCAAGAAAACTCAGCAGAAAGAAGGAGAAAAAATGAAAGAAAAATGCAAAATAACTTTGCAAAATGAAGCTAGAATCACCTCTTCTTCTAGAATTCAACTTCATTATTCTTCACATTTTTCTTTTACCATCTTCTTCTGACTTAACGATGACTGATTTGCTTCTGCTGTTTTCTAACTTTGTTCTCTACACTCCACTCTTCCTTGGACTTCCCTTTTGCTTTTTCAATGTAAATACTGAGTAATTTGTATGCTTGGTCAAAAGAGTATACTTGCTTTTTGATTTTCTCAAAGCAATATTTTGAATTGGTGTCACAATCTTTTGTCACGTGGGGCTGGCATTTATTGAGTTTGGTGTGTGTTTGATTATTTAATAGTTTTCACTTTTATATATTTATTATACTTTGATAACTCCAATAAAAAATATGAAAAGTTGCCAAATTAATATACTGAGTTATTAGAAATATCCCCTAAAAAAAAAAAAAAAACTTATTAGAAATATAACTTTGTATATTGTATAAAATAGTAAAAAATAGTGGTAAATTCGAAACGGTACACTAATATTGACTGGTATTCGAAATATATCGTACCGCTGGCCAAATCAGTATAGCTTCCAATACAGTATTAACTTTCTTGGCTGAAACTGAAAACTTTTTGCTGAAAGTACTGTAGATAAATGTAAAAGTTAACTGAAATAGTATAATGGGAGCTATGAATAGTACCAAAAAATATAGTGGGATTCATAAATAATAGCAAAAATAAGCTAAATAGTAAATAAGTTGGTAAAAATAATTTTTGCCAAACACACACTAAGGGTGTGTTTGGATAGTAAAATAAGGGTGTTTTTGGATACTATTTATTTGTTGAAAACTGAAAACTTATTACTGAAAATACTGTAGCAAAATAATTTTTAAATGTGTGAATAGTACTATGAAACCCAAATTTACTTAGAAATTTGTGTTTTGCTGAGTTTGGTGGTCCGTGAACAGTACCTATGGGATCCACTAAAAAAACGTTGAACGCGCAAATTGGGCAAAACACCCAATCCACAATCCAAACGCACGATAAGAGAGTGATATATGGAATAGGAAGAAATATGTTTGTCTATATATATATATATATATACATACATACATACATATATATATATATATATATGTGTGTGTGTGTGTATGTATATTTTGAATTTTTAATATAAGATGAGATCAGAAGACCCAAGGAATTTCCAATGAATTTAGAGCTTCTCAATATATTCAGGACAATATCGTACATTGGATAAGTATGAAATAAATAATATAGATTAAAAATTTGGATATCATGTGTTTTACGCCTTTATTGAAGCCGGAGATGAACAAAATTTGGAGTCAAATCTATCAAATTCTACATTCTTAGCTTTATATGCTGAGTAGTAAGAACTGTATATATAGTTGTATATCATCCTCATTTTGTTAATTGAATGTTGAAGAGCTAGTGAAGGCCATGTTGGTACTCTGGCCCTTGGTGATGGTTGGTCCAATGGTGCCATCAGCCTATCTAGACCAGCCGATCAATGGAGACATAGCTTATGGAGCCATTCTTCGGGAGCTTAGTAGTGACCAGTGCTTGAGCTGGCTAGAGACAAAACTATAAAAGTCAGTATGTCACTGACTTTTATAGCGTGGACTGATGCGGATTGCGGCGGCGGCCCAAGCCCAGGCTGTAGTTATGCCCGTGGAGACGTCGTTGCCGCGATCGTGGCTGGCAGCGCGCGCCTCACGGCGTGCCTCGGCATCTGCACCCTCCTAGCATCGGCCTGCGGGCTCCCCATTCGGCCAGTCTTGAAACACGGACCAAGGAGTCTGATGTGTGTACGATTCAACGGGCCAATAAACCCGTAAGGCGTAAGGAAGCTGATTGGCAGGATCCCCCTGAGGGTTGCACCGCCGACCGACCTTGATCTTCTGAGAAGGGTTCAAGTGAGAGCATACCTGTCAGGACCTGAAAGATGGTGAATTATGCCTGAGCGGGGCGAAATTGACACTATTTATTTTGCATTTAATTTTTTATTTTTTCTTTATGTATTCTGATGATGAATGAAAAGTGTGGATGGTAGTTGTCGTGTGTGAAGAAATGTAAATAATTTTAAAAATTAAGAAAAATTGATATTTTAATTAAATGTAGTATAAAGAGATAATATGATGTTGGATGTTTTGAAAAGTGAGTAAGGAAAATAGAAAAAATAAATTTTTATATTAAAATAGACAGAAATTTTTGCCCAAATTAAGGTGAACGCTTTTATCTTTTATCTCATTCTAAATTTTCATTGTAAAAATAAGAAGATAGGATTTAGGGCACACGTTAAGCTTTCTATTTTTGGAAACATTTTCTCGAGAATTGAAAAAGTTATCATTACTTTTTTAATTTTCGAGAAAATTTTTTTCAAAAATAAAAATTAATGTGTGCCCTAAGGGTACACATTAGTAAAATCCTTATTTGAAAACATGGCAAACATAACAGCTAAACAGGCCAAAGAAATTGCACGTGGTTTGATAGCAAGCAATGTGCATTTCTTATTGGTTGAAAAAGATTCCAGAAACAAGTTGCCAATGGAATTAATTTGGCATTGAATTTGCCAAAAGTTATGGCCTTTAAAACATGGTGTAAAAGTGGAAAATGTTCAAACATCCCGCTGGTATTATACAGAGAACAATGAAAATTAGGCAAGTATCACTGAATAAAAATTCTGAAAAATATCCAAAGGACAATCATTTCTTAAATTAAAATGACATTAACCATAAAAATAAAAAAAGTAAGTGAAGGCTAACCTAACAAAGAGCATTCCCTCCAAAAATAAAAAAAAAAATCTAACAAAGAGCAAACACAATATGAAATTAAGTAGTAATTAAACACCAAGAGGCAAGATAAACACGCACACTTTACCAAAATGTAAAGAAAGAGGTAAGAAAAGAGGTTTTTTACAAGAAAGTTTGTGTTTGACTCTAGTTTAAAAAGTTAGCTTATTTTACTATTTTTATTATTTTTTATAAGTTTTATTACAATTTTTAGTATTATTCATAAATCTCACTATATTATTTTAACTGACGTTTGTTTTTATTTATTGTATTTCTAACAAAAAAAAATTAATTTCAACAAAATGTGTGTGTGTGTATGTATATTTTGAATTTTTAATATAAGATGAGATCAGAAGACCCAAGGAATTTCCAATGAATTTAGAGCTTCTCAATATATTCAGGACAATATCGTACATTGGATAAGTATGAAATAAATAATATAGATTAAAAATTTGGATATCATGTGTTTTACGCCTTTATTGAAGCCGGAGATGAACAAAATTTGGAGTCAAATCTATCAAATTCTACATTCTTAGCTTTATATGCTGAGTAGTAAGAACTGTATATATAGTTGTATATCATCCTCATTTTGTTAATTGAATGTTGAAGAGCTAGTGAAGGCCATGTTGGTACTCTGGCCCTTGGTGATGGTTGGTCCAATGGTGCCATCAGCCTATCTAGACCAGCCGATCAATGGAGACATAGCTTATGGAGCCATTCTTCGGGAGCTTAGTAGTGACCAGTGCTTGAGCTGGCTAGAGACAAAACTATAAAAGTCAGTATGTCACTGACTTTTATAGCGTGGACTGATGCGGATTGCGGCGGCGGCCCAAGCCCAGGCTGTAGTTATGCCCGTGGAGACGTCGTTGCCGCGATCGTGGCTGGCAGCGCGCGCCTCACGGCGTGCCTCGGCATCTGCACCCTCCTAGCATCGGCCTGCGGGCTCCCCATTCGGCCAGTCTTGAAACACGGACCAAGGAGTCTGATGTGTGTACGATTCAACGGGCCAATAAACCCGTAAGGCGTAAGGAAGCTGATTGGCAGGATCCCCCTGAGGGTTGCACCGCCGACCGACCTTGATCTTCTGAGAAGGGTTCAAGTGAGAGCATACCTGTCAGGACCTGAAAGATGGTGAATTATGCCTGAGCGGGGCGAAATTGACACTATTTATTTTGCATTTAATTTTTTATTTTTTCTTTATGTATTCTGATGATGAATGAAAAGTGTGGATGGTAGTTGTCGTGTGTGAAGAAATGTAAATAATTTTAAAAATTAAGAAAAATTGATATTTTAATTAAATGTAGTATAAAGAGATAATATGATGTTGGATGTTTTGAAAAGTGAGTAAGGAAAATAGAAAAAATAAATTTTTATATTAAAATAGACAGAAATTTTTGCCCAAATTAAGGTGAACGCTTTTATCTTTTATCTCATTCTAAATTTTCATTGTAAAAATAAGAAGATAGGATTTAGGGCACACGTTAAGCTTTCTATTTTTGGAAACATTTTCTCGAGAATTGAAAAAGTTATCATTACTTTTTTAATTTTCGAGAAAATTTTTTTCAAAAATAAAAATTAATGTGTGCCCTAAGGGTACACATTAGTAAAATCCTTATTTGAAAACATGGCAAACATAACAGCTAAACAGGCCAAAGAAATTGCACGTGGTTTGATAGCAAGCAATGTGCATTTCTTATTGGTTGAAAAAGATTCCAGAAACAAGTTGCCAATGGAATTAATTTGGCATTGAATTTGCCAAAAGTTATGGCCTTTAAAACATGGTGTAAAAGTGGAAAATGTTCAAACATCCCGCTGGTATTATACAGAGAACAATGAAAATTAGGCAAGTATCACTGAATAAAAATTCTGAAAAATATCCAAAGGACAATCATTTCTTAAATTAAAATGACATTAACCATAAAAATAAAAAAAGTAAGTGAAGGCTAACCTAACAAAGAGCATTCCCTCCAAAAATAAAAAAAAAAATCTAACAAAGAGCAAACACAATATGAAATTAAGTAGTAATTAAACACCAAGAGGCAAGATAAACACGCACACTTTACCAAAATGTAAAGAAAGAGGTAAGAAAAGAGGTTTTTTACAAGAAAGTTTGTGTTTGACTCTAGTTTAAAAAGTTAGCTTATTTTACTATTTTTATTATTTTTTATAAGTTTTATTACAATTTTTAGTATTATTCATAAATCTCACTATATTATTTTAACTGACGTTTGTTTTTATTTATTGTATTTCTAACAAAAAAAAATTAATTTCAACAAAATAACCGAATTGTGAACAGAACCAAAGGGCGACAGAAAAATAACGGTCTTGCGTGTGGGATTGGAGATGTAGGCTTTTTTTTACCAAGAAAAGAGTGACAGAAAAATAACGGTCTCTCAAAAATAAATGAACAGGGCTTGTAGCAAAATCCGAAAACTGAGTGGCGTGTATTTTCAAGAAGGAAGAGTAGTCCTTTTTCTTGTGCTTTTCGTGTGTGAATGGAAAGTGAAAAGGGAATGAAAGATCAAGGGAGAAAAATGGAGGTCTAGGCCACTTTTCTTGGCTTTTTCCGTTTCATCCGACTCTGCTTTTCTCTATTGCCGAAAAGTGGAGACTCCAATGGCAGAGCTGCATGACAGGGCATAAAGAGAGCAAAGCGGAGGAACAGTGGCAGACAAGACTTTTTTTGACAGAAAAGATAGGGTGGCAGACAAGACTTGACATAGCGTGACTTGTACCTCATAGAGCTTCTTGGAGAAGCCACTGGGAAAAGCTACTTCTTCATTTGCGTGGCTGATCACCTTCGACGCGCATTTTGTCGCGACTGGCTGTTGGACTTTCAGTCTCCAATTTGAGCATTTTGGAATCGTTGGAAAAATAGGGTCCACTGATAGCCTGACTAATTTTAATTTAATATTGAAAAAGTAAAAAAAAAAAAAATGTTTTGGTGCATATACCAATCTTTTTACGATTTCACCATATTTGCTTATTTTAAAGATCCATTTAAAAATGTGGTTAAAAATTAAAAATAATTGTTTGAAAATACAAACTAAACATCTCTTAAGTGTTTTTTTTAGGCCTGAATGTCGGGAGAGTGTTTTTGTTTTTACGCCTATCAAGTGTGGGTTTGGATTGCACGTTTTAGCCAAATTTTTGCATTTGGAATTTTGGACCAGCATGTCATGCACTATTCATAGACTAGCCAGACAAGGAAAAATGCAGCAAGTGCTCATGTACAGTGTTTTCAGCTTTAAAAATTATTTCATTAGCGTGTTTTCAGCAATAAATTTTCAGTTTTCAGCAAAATAAGCGGTATCCAAACAAACGCTAAGTCTTTTTTTTTTTTTTAGGCCTGTGGGTTGGGAGGGTGTTTCTTTTAGGCCTATGTGTTAGGAGAGAGAAACACTTTAAGGAGCTTTTTTTTTTTTTTTAATAATTAATATAATACATAGAGACATACTTTAATCCAAAATGTTTAAACTCAATAGGTATGTGTTTAATTATATTATATTAATTGCTCATTTTTCAATGTGAAACTTCACTCACACGTGTATATCTAATAATCTCCCCATCACGTATGAGTTTTTGTCTCTCTGTGAGTTTCAAGATTTCTTTGTGGGTCATGAGCAAGTCCTACTCACTATCTCTTACCTAATGAGTTTTTTCCTTCACTAATATATCATCCATGGGGCTCCACGTGTCAACTCCACACATTTTTCATGCATGGGAACCTTGCACCTCAGCGTTGTCTAGCACCATTGATAATAATTCTACTTTATTCGGTATTTTTTTCAAGATCGTTTGTGCGGGCTTTTATGAGCCTTGTTTGGTATAATATACCATCTTCGTTCTAATTGCGAAAGAGACCCATCCTTACTCCATTAACGAAAGAGCTCCAAATATACACATCCCGTTCCCACTCCAATTGTGAAAGGAACCTTGATAATCTTGCCACCTTTAGCCCACACTAACATGGGCTCTGATACTACTTGTTGAGGAGATAATATCTTGGAAAGTTTTCTTGAAAAATTAATATAAGATATATGGATATATTTTAACCAAAATGCCTAAGTTCCAATGGGTATGTGTTTAATTATACTATATTAACTACTCATTTTTTTCATCATTATTCAATATGAGATTTTACTCACAAGTGTATACCTAACAATCTCCCTTTCATGTGTCAATCCCTACTTCTCTATGGGTTTCAAGACCTTTCCATGGGTCATGAACAAATCCTACTCGCTCCATCTTGCCTAATGAGCTATTTCCTTCACTAGTGTACCATCCATGGGGTCCATGTGTCAACCCCACATGTCTTTTATCCTTCATGGGTACCTTGCACCTCACCGTTGTTTAGCACCATTAAGAATAATACTCCTTTGTTGGGCCTTTTTTCCAAGATCGTTTGAGTGAGCTTTATGAGCTTACTTGGTGCAATATATAGTCCTTGCTCCATTTGCAAGATGGCTCTAAGTACACACATCCCATTCCCACTCCAACTGCGAAAGGAACTTTGATAATCTTGTCACATTTGCCCCACACCACCATGGGATCTAATATCATGTGTTGGGAGGGAACACCTTGCAAAGCTTCCTTGAATAATTAATATAATATATAGAAACACACTTTAACCCAAAATGCCTAAGTCTAATGGGTATGTACTCAATTATGTTATATTAACCACTCATTCTTTTCATCATTATTAAATGTGGTACTTCATCACACGTGTACACTTAAAAATCTCCTCATCACATATGAGTCTCTGCCTCTCTGTGAGTTTCAAGACCTATCTGTGAATCATGAACAAGTCCTACTTACTCCCTCTTGCCTAACAGGCTTTTTCCTTCACTATTACATCATCTATAGGCCTCCACGTGCCAACCCCCGCACATCTTTCATCCATGGGAATCTCGCACCTTGCCGTTGTCTAGTACCATTTACAATAATCCTCCTCTGTTGGGCATTTTTGGAGACTCCTTGAGTAATTAATAACATATAGAGACATACTTTAACCCAAAAGGCCTAAACCCAAAAAATTATGTTATATTAACCATTCATTATTCTTATCATTATTTAATGTAAGACTTCATTCACACATGTACATCCAACAATCTCCACCTCAAAAGTAAGCCGCTCAATGGATCATGACAAATCCTGCGAAGCCCTCTTACCTAAAAGGCTTTTTTCCTTCACCAGTGCATCATCCATGTGCCTCCACATGTCATTCTCGCACCTCTTTTATCCATGGGAATCTCGCACCTCACCGTTGTCTAGCACCATTGACAATAATCCTCATTTGTTGGCCATTTTTTCAAGATTATTTGTGTAGGCTTTTGTTTATCTTGCTTCGTACAATATACCATGTTCGCTCCAACTGTGAAAGAGACCCGACCCTACTCCATTTGTGAAAGGGCTCTAAGTACACACATCTTGTTCCTGCTTTAACTATGAAAGGAACCTTGATATCTTGCCACCTTTACCCCAGACAACCATGAGCTTTGATATCATTTGTTGGGGAGATAAACACATTGGGAAGTCATACTCACACATGTAACCCAACAATCTCTCCCTCACATCAGAGTCTCTACCTCTCTGTGGGTTTCAAGACCTCTTCATGGGTCATGAAAAAGTCATACTCACTTTCCCTTGCCAAATGGGTTTTTTCCTTCACTAGTGCATCATCCATGGGCTACCACTTGTCAACTTCGCATGTCTTTTATCCGTAGGAACCTCACACTTCACCATTGTCTAGCACCATTGGCGGTAATACTTCTTTGTTATGCCTTTTTTCAAGATAATTTGTGTGGGCTTTTATGGGCTTTGCTTTGTGTAGCATACCGTCTTTGTTCTAACTATGAAATAGACCCGTCCCTGCTCCATTTGCGAAAAGGCTCCAAGTACACACTCTATGTTCTCGCTCTAACTTCAAAAGGAATCTTGATAATCTAGCCACTTCTTTTGCCTCACACCACCATGGGCTCTACTACCACTTGTTGGGGAGATAAATACATTGAAGAGAGTTTTTGAGTAATTAATATAACATATAGAGACACACTTTAACTAAAAGGTCTAAGTCCAAAAAATTATGTTATATTAAACACTCATTTTTCTCATCATTATTCAATGTGAAACTTTACTCACACCTGTTGCTTAACACTATGAGCAATTGTTGAAAAGGAAATTTCACCATCTTCCTATTGGTGTTCAATTTAATCTAATCGAATGGTCAGATCTTTGGCTAACTCAGAACTTGTTTCAATTAATTACGGTTTTAAACCAATCAAAGTAGGTCCAAGCTAGAGTTGTGTTTTCTACTCTGTTCTTGACCATTCAATTAGTTTAAATTGACTCCGTTATCAATATCTTGATAATGATTTTAAAATTGGATTCCAAGCTTTTTTGAGGTTAAGGACATTGTTTTTTTGGAAAAATTGGCAACAGACAAGATTCGAGATTAACCGTAAGAACTAGGGGTGTTCACCAAACCACACAACCGCACCCATACTGACCAAAATTGCTTGCAAAATGGAGTAAGCTCATCACACCGCAATTGACAGTGAACCGCACCGCACCGCACTCATATATATATGTATATCATATATATATATATATATATATATATTAATAATTTAATATTATATGAAATAAGTGGTCAGTCTAGCATTAATATGTTGTAACAATAAAATAATGTCAGTTGTATGCCTAGACAATAACATTCTTTGTGAAAAATACTATGTACTTAGAGCACAAACATTAGATGTGCTAAATGTTAAATCTTTAGTATTTAGTAGACAAAACACAAAAATCTCCTCCATTGAATGTGTCAAATGCTAAAAAAATTTGGCATAAACTACTGTGCCCTTCTACTAGTAAAAGGGCAACGTAGCAATTACGCCATTAACTAAAAAATCATTATTAATTCAATTTTCTCTCTCCTCATTTGTTTAAGGTTGTGTTTTGAGTTAATATTATTTTAATGTATTATATATATATATATATATATATATATATATATTATTTTAATATGTTATGTGGAATAATATAAAATGAGATGTACGGTATAATGTTAAAGGTTTGGATTAGGTCCAGTGACATTGGACTTGTTGGGATTGTGACAAGTGTCTATTTTTGGACATATGTCATCATCTGACTGGGTCTAGTGCATTGAAAGCATTGGACTCGTTGTGATTGTGACGCTGGATCCATTGAGATTGTGACACGTGTCTATTTTTAGATACGTGTCATCATCCGACCGGGTTTAGTGCACTAGAAGCACTGGACCCAAACCTCTCCCAATGTTCAATGCTATGTTAAAATAAATAAATTAATTTTTTAGCCTATTAATATATGATTTTTTTAGAACATACAATGTTGGATCCAACGTATATAAAGACACATAGAGGAGGTTTTTTTATTTATTTNGTTGGGGAGATAAACACATTGGGAAGTCATACTCACACATGTAACCCAACAATCTCTCCCTCACATCAGAGTCTCTACCTCTCTGTGGGTTTCAAGACCTCTTCATGGGTCATGAAAAAGTCATACTCACTTTCCCTTGCCAAATGGGTTTTTTCCTTCACTAGTGCATCATCCATGGGCTACCACTTGTCAACTTCGCATGTCTTTTATCCGTAGGAACCTCACACTTCACCATTGTCTAGCACCATTGGCGGTAATACTTCTTTGTTATGCCTTTTTTCAAGATAATTTGTGTGGGCTTTTATGGGCTTTGCTTTGTGTAGCATACCGTCTTTGTTCTAACTATGAAATAGACCCGTCCCTGCTCCATTTGCGAAAAGGCTCCAAGTACACACTCTATGTTCTCGCTCTAACTTCAAAAGGAATCTTGATAATCTAGCCACTTCTTTTGCCTCACACCACCATGGGCTCTACTACCACTTGTTGGGGAGATAAATACATTGAAGAGAGTTTTTGAGTAATTAATATAACATATAGAGACACACTTTAACTAAAAGGTCTAAGTCCAAAAAATTATGTTATATTAAACACTCATTTTTCTCATCATTATTCAATGTGAAACTTTACTCACACCTGTTGCTTAACACTATGAGCAATTGTTGAAAAGGAAATTTCACCATCTTCCTATTGGTGTTCAATTTAATCTAATCGAATGGTCAGATCTTTGGCTAACTCAGAACTTGTTTCAATTAATTACGGTTTTAAACCAATCAAAGTAGGTCCAAGCTAGAGTTGTGTTTTCTACTCTGTTCTTGACCATTCAATTAGTTTAAATTGACTCCGTTATCAATATCTTGATAATGATTTTAAAATTGGATTCCAAGCTTTTTTGAGGTTAAGGACATTGTTTTTTTGGAAAAATTGGCAACAGACAAGATTCGAGATTAACCGTAAGAACTAGGGGTGTTCACCAAACCACACAACCGCACCCATACTGACCAAAATTGCTTGCAAAATGGAGTAAGCTCATCACACCGCAATTGACAGTGAACCGCACCGCACCGCACTCATATATATATGTATATCATATATATATATATATATATATATATATTAATAATTTAATATTATATGAAATAAGTGGTCAGTCTAGCATTAATATGTTCCAGTTTCACATTAAAAACAACTTCATTTTGGTTAAATACAAAATCAAAAGGTAAAAACCTCATTCACTTCTCCATCTCACACTCTCACTCTTCTCTCCCAATACCCTCTCACTCTCAGTAGGTATGACTAGCCATGTATATGGTACACTATTATATATGGATCTTTTGGTTGTTGCTTGTTAAGCATTTTTGTATTACATGTTATATTTGTTTAATATGTATAATTGTGTATGGTTTACTGTCATGAATTATTATTTTGTTTTGTACATATTTTGTTAGTTTTTTTGTTACACATGTTATATATATTTTTAAACTTTCTGACATATTGTCATGGTTATTAATAATAAACTAATAATTAGCCATGACATCTTGAGAAATATACCAACTCAAAACTGACTAAACTGCACCTTGTATATCCCACCGACTTGCACCGCACCGTACATATGACTGCAAAATTGAGGTGCGGCGTAGTTATAGTTTTGGCTAAACCATACTGCAAAGTGTGGCTCTAAAAATGATCCAAAACTATACCAGATCGTACCGTGAACACCCTTAGTAAGAACATTGCTAATAATGGAATGTAAAGACGCCAATTGTTGACAAACTCCATTGTAAGAATGTAGCTACAAGAATACAATGTTATCATACGAAAGCAAATAAGAATGTTGCCATCAATGGAAGGTAAAGTCACCAAATGAAGGCAAATGTCACTTTGAGAACATTGTTGCAAGAAGAAAATACTATCATATGAAGGCAAACATCACTGTAAGAACGTTGCTATCAATGGAATGCAAAGCCACCAAATGAGGGAGAAGGTCACTGTGAGAATGTTGCTGCACGAAGATAATGCCACCATATGAAAGTAAACATTGTAAGAATATTTCTATTAATGGAATGCATAGCGACCAGATAAAGACAAATATCACAGTGAGAACATCGCTACACAAAGAAAATTGCATCATATAAAGGCAAACATTATTGTACGAACGTTGTTATCAATGGAACACAAAGCTACCAAATGAAGGTGAATGTCACCACGAGAACGTCACTGCAGAAGTTTTGAGTTAATATTATTTTAATGTATTATATATATATATATATATATATATATATTATTTTAATATGTTATGTGGAATAATATAAAATGAGATGTACGGTATAATGTTAAAGGTTTGGATTAGGTCCAGTGACATTGGACTTGTTGGGATTGTGACAAGTGTCTATTTTTGGACATATGTCATCATCTGACTGGGTCTAGTGCATTGAAAGCATTGGACTCGTTGTGATTGTGACGCTGGATCCATTGAGATTGTGACACGTGTCTATTTTTAGATACGTGTCATCATCCGACCGGGTTTAGTGCACTAGAAGCACTGGACCCAAACCTCTCCCAATGTTCAATGCTATGTTAAAATAAATAAATTAATTTTTTAGCCTATTAATATATGATTTTTTTAGAACATACAATGTTGGATCCAACGTATATAAAGACACATAGAGGAGGTTTTTTTATTTATTTATTTATTTTTTTTTTTTTAAAATCCGTGGAATCTGCTATTCACTTTTGCTTCTTGAGTCCTTGACTTGCCATCAGGAAAGTGAATATGTGATCAATCAGTGCAAGGCGCAAACTGCAAACTACTTTCAAGTTTCAACCATGATAAACAACCATTATTATACATGAATTTTTGGCCCTCTGCGATCCGCCATTGATTGATACCATGCAATGGGATTATCAACTTATCGTGCTAATATTTAGCCCAAAAAAAAGGACTTATCATAGTAATACTTCAGATTTGTTCTCTCAACAGTGACAGTTTTACTGATGCCATTTTACAAAATAATTTCCTTTCATATTCTGGTAGGTAATAGCTCCAGGAAAATTATAGAATTCTCTGATAATACAATAAATAAATACATACAATAACTCCATACCTCTGATAATCCGCTGCTTTCCTCCAAGATTTTGCCTCAATAGCCATTATGCAATTGTCACTACAAGCATGAAGAAAAAAAAAATTAGATCACCACTTTAGCTATTCCCACCAAAAATATATCAAGATCAATATTGGATGTGGCTCCAACCAAAACAGCACTAACATTGGGAGGGATGCTAAATTTTTTTGGGTTTTTTGTTTTAACCTAATCAATCATAAAGTTCAGTAAAATTGTTAAGATTTTTAGTGTCAGGGCTTATTCCGTGCCAAATATTTCGATTATAAATTGCAAAATTTTATGTATTGAATTTCATTTTTGTAATTTCATTGAGTCAAAAGAATCATAAACTACAGTTGAAATTGCAACAGCAAGAATCTCGCTTGAGCGAAATTGTCAAGACAGGCAAGTTTATCAGAACTTCAGAAAATAGTTAGGAAATTAAAAAGTTTTGCATCAAACTCGCTCAATCGAGTTTGCACTTAAGAGAAATTTATTACTTTTTTTTTTCTATGCTATTCCCCATCCATGTGAGCTGTTTGAGTGTCTTAAAACCATAAAATCTCACCTTAATTGGGAGGAGAGAAGGTTGAGACCACCCATTCCCTAGCTTAGAAAGAAAAGTCATAGTAGCCTTTATATCTTCACCCTCTTCAAATTGCCATAACCATTGAGAGGAGATCAAACTCAAAGAAGGAGGGTGGATTTGAACTTAAATGTCATAAGCACATGAAGATGTGTCAATCAATTAAGTTACAAGGCGGTTGAAACCACAAATTTAATGATAGCAGTTTGTAACATAAAATCACAATTCAAAATCAATATACTAAAAATTTGTGTTTGGAATGTACGTTGTATTTTTCACATAGACATATAATATCAATTCACAGTTAAGACAAATAAATTAATCACGAGACGTACGCAATGGAGCAATGACCATGCCCACTGAGAGCAGCACCAATTTGCTCCTGGAGTGAAGGTCATCTAAGCAAACCCTTCCGCCCCAACTACTTGAGATTGGTTGCACATATTCTTAAATCTTTAGCGCCCTCATTTTTAGGTGAAAGCTTCCATGATTAAAGACTTTTGGTTTGTATTAAGCTTCTTGTTCATAAGATTAGCAGGAAATTTTTTATGTCAACCCAGTGCACACATTAACCGTCCCATGTTCAAAGCCAACCATATGAAAAAAAAAATTTCAAAATGCCATACAGCTAAAGATCTAAACTACCAATTCTTACCAAACCTTCTACACTCTGTCCATAATTTATGCAAATTATTGCTGGTTATGCCATTTTTTCCATATTAAAATGAGACAAAACATCATCATCTAGCTAGACAACTAAACAAATTTCAATTTATTTGATGCAATATGAGCCGCAAAATTTCTATTCATACAACCCAAGACCATCACTTCAAAAAGAAGGGTAAAAAAACACACACACACACAAGCATGAACAATATCTTTGATGCCTTAGAAGGGGACATAAGCCACATAGTTCAATAAAAAAAAAAAAAAAACCCAAAATAGGACTCATTACATGCATCCGAAAACAAGCTATTTGTAATAAGCAAAAATCAGCTTTCAACAAAAAATAAAGGAAAAATAAAAATCATACTTACCCACAAATCTGAGATCCAAGACAAAACTTCAAGAATCTATTAAACGGAACCCAAGTTATCAGCAACCCAGAGAATTTTTTCACAACAAACAAAATATAGTGACCCATTCACCTGAAAAAAATTCTAAAGTTAAGAAATACGAAGAGAAAAGGGCAGTATGAAAGTTAGAAACCAACCTGCCACTGGTAGCCCTTTTGGGAAATTCAGGTTCAAACCCAACAGGCAAACGAAGAAAGCCATGGAAGCAGAGATCAAAGGTGAAGATTAATGAAATCACGCCATCACCTCCTCCATTGGACACTGTAAAAGTGGGAACCTAGCCGAACTTTCTATTTTTAGAAGGAAATATTTACGGAATCCCCGTGAATAGGATCGAGCTTCAATTAATGGACATGATTCAAATGATGGTGGAAAAGAGAGAATCAACGAAACACAGAATCGAAGAGAGAATCAGCCATGAATAATTGGGTTGGTTTGTTCACTCAATTATTATTAGTGGGTTTGGTTACTGAAAAAAAAGAAAAAAAAAAAGAAAAAGTATGGGTGTTGAGTGGACAAGCGGGTTTGACCATTCTGATGGTAAAAGTGTAAACAGCTTCTTTGTGAAGTAAAAAGCACATTGCGAAGTTGCTAGGAAGTTGCCTTAAAGATACTTAAAACGACTACAGCCGTTCGATGGAGAATATTTGACTAATTTCGTTTCCTTAACCTGCTGGTAGCCGTTCGATACATTGCTAATCAAAATGATATAGCTTTTAGACCAAAAACAAAAATGAAATGCTATATATTTTGTCCTCCTGCGCAACTACAGATTATAGAGCTTTAGTTTAGATTGATAAGAAGAGTGGACTAGTGTATTCAGCAAAAAATAGTGGAATAGTGCTGCTGTTGTCAACCTAAATAATGGCTGAAAGAAGCTTGGACTCAGAGAGTGGTAATCTTTGCAGCGCTGATTATGAAAGGTTAGTACTCTATTGTATTCATTTATATTTTCTAAAAGTTTTCATCCGAAGAGCTAAGTTTTATCATTATGTTAGCCCCTACCACCATGCCAGTAGCCAAAAGAACAAGCTCTGGTAAATTCTTATTTAAGCTTGGGGTCATTCACCATAGCTTGTTATTTTGGTGAAAAGATGTGAAATTTTGTAGAGCTCTGGTGATTCCATGTCATAACATGGAGTCACCATAGCTTGTTATTTTGGCCGAAACAACGTAAAATTTTGCACAGGTCTGGTGATTTCATGTCATAACATGGAGTCACCACAGCTTGTTATTTTGGTGGAACTGATGTGAAATTTTGAACAGCTCTAGTGATTTCATGTCATAACATGGAGCCACCATATACAGCTTGTCTTTTTGGCGGAACCTATGTGAAATTTTGCAGAGCTCTGGTGATTTCATGTGGAGTCACCATAGCTAGCTTGTTATTTTGGCCGAACCAATGTGAAATTTTGCAGAGTTCTGGTGATTTCATGTGGTAGCATAAAGTCACCACAGCTTGTTATTTTGGTGGAACCGATGTGAAATTTTGAATAGCTCTGGTGATTTCATGTCATGACATGGAGTCACTATATATAGCTTGTTATTTTGGCGGAATCATGTGAAATTTTGCGCTGATTTGGTGGGTATTTAGATTTAGCCCTCGGAGAGGGTCGTGGTTAGGAATACGCGCGTGAACTCTTAAGGGTTTTTTTATTTATTTATAATTTTATGCTCCATCGTCGTTTTTGAGTCTGGCTGATCTTCTTGTCGTTCGGGTTAATCGTTAACCGTGACTCTCCAATGAATTCACCGCTATTTTTTTGCTGTTTTCCTGGCATTCGAGACACCAACAGAACCAGACCGATCGATTGGCAGAGTTAAACGATCTCCAGTGGGACTAAAAGCTAGTAACTAGCTCAAAGACCTTGGGACCAGCACCAACATGGTTTTATCGCTCAAAGAAGCAATCAGAACCATCATTTCCAGAGGGAATTATTCAAACTTAGTCTCAGGTGAAATTAGCCCTTCTTCAATGGTCCCCGGTTGGTGACCCCCTTATGGATCGAAATGGCCGTGCTCGCCAAGCTGTCATTAACGAATTCTCATTCGAAGTTTTTTTGGTATATATCTGAGTCATTGCGGTTATCTTAGTCACCATGTTTTGGCAGCTCAATAAATAGCCAGAAGGTGTCCAAGAACGATTAGTAACTTTTGCTTTCTCGGTGTCGACAACATAGTATCAATGGGCAGATGCACGCCCGATTCTTGAAGAAATATATATTTTCACGTACAAATTTGATTGTTGCTTGAATCTATTTGAACATGATTTTCTTTCTTCTTCTTCTTTTTTCATCAGTTTAACCTCAAATGAGACTGGAAGCTTAGTGATCAGATTGAAAGTTATAATTTTGAAAGCTGTTTATGGCCTATTGGACAGGTTTGGAATACAAGTTCAATCTCTCTATTCCTATGTTTTTCAATTTTCAAATTTAATTATTACTTGGGTTAGGATTTTAATTGGCCTGTATATATATATATGTGAGGCAGCCTCCTTGTAAGGGGGTATATCATGCATCGGATGCGTGGTGTGTGATTAACTGTATTTATTTGTTTCGAATTGTTAATTTTTTTTTTTGAAACATTTCGCGTTGTTAATTGTTAATAAGGTGTCTAAACTATTCTATCAAAAAAAAAAAAAAAGTGTCTAAACTATAAATCCGATATAGGATTTTTGTTTTCAACTAGGATTAACTTTTGTTTTAAACTTGATTTTTCTTTTTTCTTTTTTCTTCTTTTGCTTTCTATCAGTTTCAACTCAAATGCGATGGTGAATTTAGCAAACAAACTGAAGTTTTCAATTTTGGAAGTTCTTTATCACCTATTGACCAGGTTTGGGTTCTGGTATAAATATGTTTACATATGTACGTATATGTGCTTGTATAGCTGATCGAACTTAGGTGTCAGCTTCTGGATATGCATAGGAAACTATTTATAAAGCATATTTGGTCTATGATATTTATTGATATGTAATTGTTACTTTTTTTATGAGAGTAATAGTTAAAATTAATGGTTGAAGTTGGAAGTCAAGATTATCATTGACTTCCCATAAAAAAATTAAAAAAAAAAAAAAAGATTATCATTGACTCTCTATTTTCTGCTTTTGTTCTGGGGTGTCCATTTCATTTTTGCATTTTATTTATATGAATTGGGTTTCTTTATTATCTCTAGTCTTTATGTTACCAGAATTTTTATTTATCTATGGATTCCGAGTGTTTCCATTAGAATAGACAAAAGGCAAAGATGACTAATGATACAAGTGACTCGTGAATCAAACAAAAACGTTGTGGGGATGAGATGGAAAAAAGGAGGACCAAAGAGATGTGTTTAATTTATTTAATTCCTCTTTTCCTTTGTGACGTAGACGTTAAGGAAATCCACCATTTGAGGTGTATTTCGCTATATTTTGAGGTCATTTGTGGACTAATAATTATTTTGGCCAAATAAATATGAGGTACTGCCCGTATAGGGGTGGTTGCAGAAAAGAAGATGCGGGCTAAAAGTCTCTACTCCCTATAGGCGGAGCTAAGAATTTTTGTTTAGAGGTCAAGTTGTGGTACTGATATATTTATCATGACAATCTTCATATACATACATATATATATATATATATATACATATATATATATATATATACACACGTTTTTTACTATATATACACACTTTTTATTTGATAAACTATATATATATATATATACTCACCCGACCAAAAAAAAGTTTAGTATTTTCAATCGACATTATATTTGATAGCGATTTTTCATAAAATAAAATTCACTTTTTCCATTTTTATAGTGAAATTCTTAAAAAGTTTCATTTTAAATACAAACTATCAAATTTTATACTAAAATAAGTAAAAAATCTTTCAATTGAAATAATGAAAATTTAAAAAACATGCAACTAAAGACATTAAAATAAGTTAGGCTCTAAACATATTTGAAACTATTTTGCTTTAACTTATTATGTAGCAAATAAAGACACATTTCATGTGTAGTTTTAGTGATAAGATTTTTTTAATGAGTCAATGACTTGTTAATTACCACATAACGAGTTAAAAAAGATAAATTCAAACATATTTGATGTCAAACTTTATCAAATATTTAACAGATATAATAGCACATTCTACAATAAAAAAAATTGCGAAAAATAAAGTTATATCTCTATAACTATTAGACCAATTATTTGTTTGAGAGTATCATTGGACTAATTCAAATATTTGGGAGAGAACTCTTATTTTTATAGACTAAATTTTGAAAACATTAAAATAATTATATATATTTAAAAATTTTCAAATTTTGGGGGGGGGGGGGGCATGGCGCCCTCACACTTCAACATAGCTCCGCCCCTGGTGCTCTCCTGTGAGTAATTCTACTACCACATAAAAAACCATAATTACTGTGACTAGTTGCCTATTATTTTCATATAAATCCATTATTTTTTTTCCACCATTCAGAATTTGTTACAAGAACAATAGTGACAAAAGTGATAATTTTTTTGTGGTACTAGATTTTTTGCAATGTTATATGTGGGACTCCAGAGGCTCACTTCAAAGCCAACAGAATATGAGATGGAATTATAGATAAATAGGGGGAAAAAAGGTTAGTGGGTGAGAGAAACTTTGGTAGGAGGAGTGGAAAAATGGGATGATAAAAAATAGGGAGAAGATAGAAAAGTTGGAGGATGGAAAAATTTAGTTTTCATCCATTTGTGTTTGGTTGGGAGGATGGAAAGTAGAGAGATGAAAAACTTATTTGTTTGGTTGAGAAGAAAAATGAGAGGATGGGAAAATGAAGTTGAAAGAAATTTACAATTATATCCCCATTCAATAAAACAAAATAGTAACACACTTTTTTTATTTTTATTAAAAAAATTGTGCATGGACTTTTAAATTTTTTATATAAATAGCACAAACCAAAAAAAAAAAAAAAACACTTAAAACTGGAACTAGATGAATAAGAAAAAGAAGGGGAAAAAAAAAACAATATACTAAACAAAGCCTATGTGTAAGTGCACAGGGGCATTTTCATTATTTACCCATTAGACTTCCCCCTACCCAACTTTTCTCCCCATTTTGGGGCGAAAACTTTTTGATGGGCCTGGAGAGAAAACACTCAACCCCGCTATCTCTTTCCCCTCTCCCCGCTCAACCAAACATCCTCCAAAAAGTTTTCCTTCTTCATTTTTTTTTTTTTTCATCCTCCCTAAAATCCACTCTGCCAAACACACCCTTAAAGTCTCCCCATGGAATTCTTATCTCTATTTCCCATACTAGTTAGTGGCTAAGGCCAACAAATTGGAAATTGGTGAAATTATAATTTTGGGATCACTTTCATTTTTTTTTTCAATCAATTTGATTTCTATTATTTTTAACTATTTGTTATTTTTTTTTAAAAAGGCACATTAATAACTTTAAAAATAAAAATATCCACATCAGGAAAAATAAATAAAATATTTGTAAGTGTGAATTAAAAAAAAAAAAAATCTCAACTTTTTTGTAACTTATGACAGATTATTTGTAACTTTCACATAAGCCTACCATATTTATTATCAGTCACATAGATAATTGACTTCGCAAAAATTAGATAAAAGTTTGTGGTTATAGAATTTTTGATAACTCCTCTAACCCATTCTAAGAGACCATCACTCCTTGTTGTGTTAGATCATAGAAGTGAAAACCTTTCAAGTCAACAATCAACCAATAATAAGCCACAAGTCATGCTAGAGATACAAACTTTTTTACAAATTTTTTTACAAATTGCTAATGTGATGAGTGGTCATTGATAAATAAAAAAGTGATATTAATGGTGGGTCTAAATGAAAACCAATAAAAGGTTGGCCACATTAACAGTTTGTAAAAATATTGAAAAATAATTTGTAACTGTAATATTACTTGTAAGCCACAATACCACACCACCAACATCGTCACCACCTTTACCCACTTCTTGTTTTTATATGCATAAGACATTCTACTCATTCTTCGCAAGTATCTCTCTTTGTCTCACACATTACAGATCTCACTAAAAAAGCTTTTCTATTTAATTTCAGCAAATAACCACTATAATTTTAAGTGTCTGGCTTGAGCTTATAAGTTCAGTTTTTAGTTTTTTAGTTTTTATGTACAGTTTTTTAAAACTTCATTTTTGTTCTCACTTTTTAAAAAAACAAGTATATTTTAGCACATTTTGATCAATTTTTTTTTAGCAAAAAGCTAAATAAGATATTTTCAAACAGACGCACTCTCTTTCTTTCTCTATCTCTAAGAAAGCTGGAGAATATTTGAAATCCCAAATTTTTTTCCATATTCTCTAAGAAAAATTAACAAATATTCTCATTAACAATTGAAAAAAGGTTTATTTCCGAACTAGTTTGGATAATTTGGACAAAGTTTGGCTATAAACTTTTTTTTGAGAGGTAGAGTAACAACTTATAACGTCCACTCTTGATGAGTGCCCTTTATCACCGATTAAGACACCAATTGGTTTTTAGTGTAGATTGCGATAGAATCCAAAAGATTTCTTATTTGATGACAAAAGACTTTACCAATTGAGCTAACTGCAACTGAAACCCATAATTTGACTATAAACTTCTTCTTCTTCTTCTTTGTAGAAAAAAATTTAGGTGAGGAGAGACTACCTCATACCAGGTCCAGGCAAAGCCGCAGATCTTAGAGAGAACTTACATTTGACTTATAGATCGTTGACCAAGGAGGATTACTGGTAGCAGGACTCGAACCTAGGCCTTTTGAGCGAAGCATTCGAGCCTTGCCAACTGAACCAACCCTCGTTGGCGACTATAAACTTATTTGTAGCCTAATGCTACAATTCCCATTTAAAAAATTAGCATAATTACATATTTCGATAATCTAATCATTGAATTGTATGTTTTTTATGTTATTAACATACATGTAAAAATTTGTATCAAACCGATTTCATTTACTATTTGATCTATTAACTTAATCTTTATGCATAATTTTAGAAAATAAATAACTTGAAATTTTGCAAACTTAGAGGATATAAAAAGAAAATGTAATCTAATGGTGAATTTATCAAAATTCACTTCTAATAAAAAGATATTAAATGAAGTTATAGCTTGTTGTTTGTGGTGGGCCTTTTTAGCAATTGCAGGCTATGCTGTCTCCTACTGCGCTATGGCCCAATGGTTCTGGGTAGGAGAGTCAGGACTGGCTTAACTGCAACACACTTGAAGCCAGCTTGTGTACAAACTAGAGCCCCTTTGCTAAAACTCTGGTCACGTGCCCATAGCAGAGGAAACTATTACAAAAAAGTTATAGCAAGCAGGTGTAATATGACAACAATAAAAAGAAAATGCTTATTGTTAGCTAGAAAATGGAAAATACTAAACCATGATCTTAATAAAGGAAGCAGTAATGTAGCAATATAAATGCAACGCAAATAAGATGATAACAATAAAGAAAAGGAAATCACAATAATGCTTGATCAATTAAATAAAGGAAGAATGGTCAGTCTGCCATGCTTTATTTCTCTACGGAGTTAAGTCCAGAAAGGAAACCAATCTTCAATGTGGGTAATCTCACAAGGAAATCCTATCACGGAAATTACCCACTTTGAGAGAATGGACCTAAATGACTTATCCTCAAATTTCTTAACCCTTACTACAGGATAGGCTTTTAAAGGGAGAGAAAAGAATAGCCTATTGGTGCATGCCCACTATCACACTATTGCTTACTCTTTGTTTTTTCTCTCTAATTCCTTTTTCTCTTCTAAGTTTTCTGTTCTATCTTTCACTCTTTTTCTTGCTTCCTTTTCTCTTTGTTCTATCTTGCTCCCTTCCCTTGTTCCGTTGTTCTTCATTGTACACGGCTGAGGCCCCTTTTATACTGTTTGCCGTGACGGGTTTTTACTATTTTACCCTTAATCGCTGTTGTCCTGGTATAGGTGTCATTCCCAGACCACCCCCTAGTCTGTCAGCTACCCAACCATCACTACTTATTGTGCAGGCTATGCCACATCCCATTCCCAAACAAAGAGTCTTATTTTGTTTGCTTACTCACCGTGGCATTCCCATCCGGATAAGGGTGAACATTCTCTCTTACTATCTCTCATGGTATGCACCTAGTGATTCCAACTCATCTCTTCTCTCTTTTGGGTGGTATGTCATCTAGTAGGACATTTCCCCCAAAAGAGCTTAAGCAAAAACCCCAGAATAGGCTTTCCCCTTCTCCCTATAGCCAGACCATACCCTCTTTTACCCCTGACCCTTGGCCCACCACTCTTGTATTGACTGGGTACAAGTTGGTGGTGCCTGAGCCTTATGTGTGCTCCACTTCCATGAGTGTCCATGGCTTGTCCGTTGTTCATGCGTTTTCCATGACCTGAGGGCTTATCTACATGTTATGCTACTTGTTCTTAACCTCTTGTGGCGTGGATGAGTCTCCAAGCTTTCATTCTTTATGTTTTACTTCTTTCCTGGGCTGGGTCTTGCTTGATCGTGGGCCTTTCTTTTTTCCATTCCATTCCTTACCCTCTTTATTAGAGTGGTTAATACTCCTGCCATGCTATTATTTGACTTGTGCTTGTTGGGCCTCTTTTGGGCCTGCTTTATGCTTTCCTTTTGCTCAATTTCAATAGCCCAACATTATTATTGGGCTAGTACTCATGCTGTTTTGAGCTTCCTTGGCCCATTTTATCGCTTCTAGGCTTTCTTGGTCTATTTCATTCTTTTGGGCATCCTCGGCCTGTTTCATTTCCTTGGGCATTCCCGATCCATTCCAGTTCTTCATTCACATGGGCTTTTGCTAAGTCTTTTGGGCTTCTCCAACCCAAATTATCGTATCCTTTACCTTCGGGGTTTCTAGGCCTTTCCACCAACCTTTATTTACTTGATTCTTTCCTTTGGCCTATTTTTGTTTGTTTTCTATTTCTTATAATGTTTATGGGTTTACCACTTCTTTCTCCGGGTTTCTTTGGGCCCGCTTAATTTATTTGAGCCCCTTTTGTTATTTTGTAGGCCTATGGTCTATTATTCATACTATTCGGGTTTAATGGTTTTCTTTTCAATTTACTAACTTTTCTTCTTCCTATTTTCAAGTCTTCTTGCCAAAGTCGACATCAACATTGTTAAACTTTTTCCTTTTTCTTTTATTGGATGTATTATTAGATCATCTGTACTTGTAAAATTTTAAAAAGATAAAAAAAAACTATTAACTACATCATTAATCAAATATTTGAATTTAAAATTTTTGGCCCAAGATTTATGTATTTAAAAAATTTATTGACGAAGAGTAAACAACATCTTATTTGAGGGAAAATTTGGGGTGTTCAAGTTAAAAAATGCTAAAAAGAGTTTAGAGGCATTTTCTCTTTGGAGAAACATTGTCCTTAACAAATTGGGTTTGCGATCAAAGCCTAAAAACTTCTCCACTCTCTTCTCTCACAATCCTTATCTTCCTTCTCTCTACCTCCTGCGCTCTCCGTTTATGGATATGGTTATTAGTCACGGACCACTTAAGTTTCCGACAAGGAGAGCTTGTACTTCCTTTGTTTCGAGCAAGTTTGCCATGGGTGTCAACCGTCAAATTCTAATAATATTTGATGGGTATGGCTTCGGCAGCGGATAGAAGCGTTGTGAGCAGCTTCGTTGCTGCGAAATTGGTGTCAATCGTTTTGTTATTTGAGGTCTGGGATGCCATAAAATGGCATGTTAAGAAATGTGAATTTAAGAGTTTGGATCCAAACCCAAATCCCTCGTTTGAATGCTTTTTATGGCCGATTGAACAGTTTTGGCTTCTAGGTTTATTAGCTCTATTCCTTTGTTTGTTTGTTTTTTATTTTTATTTTATAATTTATTCTTACTTGGATGATTGGATCAATTTTTATTTAATAATTAATTTTTTTTGTCTTCTGTTTTCTGCAAGTTTCAGCTTAAATGTGGCTCTGGGCTTAGCCATCAGATTGAAGGATTCAATTTTGGAAGCAATTTATAACCGACTGAACAGGTTTGGGTTCTAGCTTTAAGCTCTCTCTTCCATCGTTTTTCAATTTTGCAAATTTGATTGTTACTTGGATCAATTTTTGTTACATAATAATTGATTTATTGCCTTTTTTTCTCTAACATTTTCAACGTTAATTTGGCTTTTAATTTAGTGATCAGATTGAAGGTTTCAATTTTGGTAGCTCTTTTATCGCCTATCAAACAAATTTGGGTTCTTGTATAAATATGTTTGTATATGTGCCTGTAAAGCTCATTGTGCTTAGGAGTTAGCTTCAGTTCTGGATATGCATAATTTTGGATTATTTAGAAGGGATTATTTAGTAGGGTTAGTTAAACATCTTAGGTCTATGATATTTATTGATGCGTAATTGTTAAACTTATTGGTTTGGTTGAAGATGGAAGGCAAGTTTATCTTTAGAGGCTATGAATAATTGAAATTTTCTTTTTTCGGCTGTCCATTTTCATTTTGCATTTGTTTTATATGAATTGGGTTTCTTAATTATTGCTCAATTCATGGTATGTTTTACTTATAGAGTCACTTTTCTTTAGGGGTTTGATGCAGCCATAGAAGATGAATTTGTTATTACTTCAAAATTCAAAATAAGTTGTAGCCAAGTAGCTTAGTTCTCACCTTTTTTGTAATTAATTTTCTTCTTTGTTCTTTCTCTCTTCTTTGTAATTTCTGGTCTGCTTTGTGCTTTTCATGCATAAAGTAGCTTTTTGAATATGCATCTTTCTTACTTATCCAAAAAAAAAAAAGAAGCATTTTTGCCCACTACCAAGCTTTGTGCAGGAACAAGCCTACGGGCTAAATTCTGGTGTCAATTCTGAGCACTGTTAATATCTATCTTTTTCTTCTTCTAAACAACCCCAATTTAAGCCCTAACTCTTACCTATGAAAACCATAAAACCCCACATAATTTCTCTATCAAATAGTCACAATTTCCCCTTTCAAGGAGAAGGGGGTATGTGTTGTTTTGCTTGGTTGTTTTTGTGCTCTTTGAAGATTTAAGAAAAGAGTTGCCCATTATCATTGTTGGGGCATATTCAGATTAGTATAAAAATTAGCAGGAAGGAAAGGGGAAAAGGTTTTTTTCTGTACTAGCATGGTTTTATGTTTTCTTTTAAGTTTTTCAAGCTTCTCTGATATTTAAGGCCAATGATAGACAAGATTTGTGCATCCAACAAAAACATAGTATGAATGAGATGCAAAAAAGAGGAAGAAGAGATGGGTTTTATTCCTTTGCCAGTTGGGTTTCTTGTTATGATTGTTGGTTTAAGATAGTCAATGCTTGAGATTTTGACTAGAGTTTATGCCCCTGATGTTGAACTCCTAGTAACCATATAAATGATCCAAAACAAGGGATTAAAAACCCATGAATTGCAAAATAATGATTTCCAAATCCCCTTATTGATTTGAAATCCAAATTCTAAATCTAAATACATGTTCCCAAATTCAGCCCAGGGGTTGGGCTCCTTTAAGATTTTTATGTTAGCAAGGCCTGGTCGTGTTATTAAATTATCATATATCCATGATGTCGGCCTTCACTAAACTTAGCCTAGAGAGCCCAAGCTCTAGGTTTGTGCGTGTCTTTTAACTATAGGAGGTTCATCACTTCTAATACGATTTACTTTGAATGCCAAGAGTCTTCTAGCTTAGTGGCATTGACTGGTCTCCTTTATGAGGAAAACCATAGTTTAAATCTGCCTCCATACATTTTCTTTAGTTTCTTTCAAATCTGTCTGGTTGTGTTATTAAATTATCATATATCCATGATGTTAGCCTTCGCTAAACTTAGCCTAGAAAGCCCAAGCTCTAGGTTTGTGCATGTCTTTTAACAATAAGAGGTTCATCACTTCTAATACGATTTACTTTGAATGCCAAGAGTCTTATAGTTTAGTGGCATTGACTGGTCTCCTTTATGAGGAAAACCATAGTTCAAATCTGCTTCCATAAATTTTCTTTAGTTTCTTTCAAATATACTTGCAATTTTCAATGGAAATCTCTACTTCTGATCTTCCTTTTGCTTTCCAGATTCTCACAACCAAGAAAATTTCTTTTTATGCTTTCTTCATATTGCCCTTTATGACAGCAATGTTCTATGAAGTAGTTTTTGTAGAGGTATTTTTGGGGTAGCTGCAAGTAACCCACTTGAGATTAGGCCTATTTTTACCTTGCCTGCCCATGGTTCAAAAGTTAGATCACTTTACCCAACTGAGATTAGCTTTGTTAAGTTTTAGTATGCTACCTCTCCATTTGCCATTAGGAAAGCACTTTTTAGACGAAAAAAAAAAAACATAAAACAAATATAAAAAACTATAGTTTGAAATTTTTACAAAAATGGATGAATATTACAAATGAGGATCCTTGATTAGTTTGTTGAGGATCCCTAGCCAATTTCAAAGTTTTAGGACTAAGGCTTGGTTGTTGTTTTTTAGATTTCAACATCAACACTAATTCATGGATGAGGAACAGTAAGTCCTATGTTAGACCTATGGCTTATTGAATGACTTCAATTATTACAAAATCACAACTGCACAGTCACACATGCATATAAATACTGAATTTTATGAATTCTTGATGGGACAAATTGTTAAAGATTAATTTTTGTAGTAAGGGTGAATGAAATAATATTGTTAGTGGCTTCTTCATCTCTTCACATTGAATTGCACTCATTGCGGTAGGTTTGGGAGAGAAACCTAATAAAGCTGAAGGGATTTATTTATTTTTATTTTTTTGAAAGTTAAGTGGATTATGATTTTCTTATGTTTGGGTGAAAAAGTAATATTAAAGCTGAAGGGTTTCTTGTTTGTGTATGTGCCAGTGATGAAGCACTATATTTCATTGAAGCATTTCACTCGCTTCTTGGTGAACTCGCCTTGTTTCCAACTGCATTAATTGGTTTACACTTCCAAGTCTTGGGTGTCTCCCCACTTCATACACATTTTGCTATCATCTTGCTTTTCTTCATGGCTACAATCGTCCATCACATTGCATATATGGGGATAAAACTACAACCTCAAGATGCTGGATACCTTCCCATATTGAGGTTCATTTGTTTGGTTTCTGGAATTATTGCTATTGAGTTACTCTTTGCAATAATCATCTCTCCCTTTTGGCTATTCATGGTTAATTTATGCCCAATCCTGATCCTAGGGGTACGTCATTTGTACCAACTAATTTATCTGTGTGTTTACTACACAGTTAATTTAGTACTCAATGCAGTATGTAGCTTGTTTAAAAAGATTTGTCAATTAGTTGATCAGATATATGATTGGGTCCAACAGAAATTCTAGCAAGCAGCTTCTCAAGCATTTTCTTAAAGGGAATAGGAAGACAATGGTACGTATTCAGATGGAAAAAATTGTTTCAATGACATGTTGTTAATTAGACATAAAGTAAGCAAAATTTTCACTTAAGCAATTTTCTGTTTGTGGAAGTTTGAATTTATTTACGTTCTATCTAAAGTATGGTTATTTATACTATATTCAGCATATGTTTTTATACTTTACTGAAGATCTCACTTCCAACTGCTTAGATAATAAAATTTGCAATGCAATTTTGCAAATTTTTAATAACTCAACTTTTAAGGTTGAAAGGTTATACGGAATGTGAGATTTCTATATTATTTTATTGTTGTGACAATGCCAAAATTCCGTAGTAAGAGAAACAAAACCAAACAGAAGCCAAAATTAGGACACCGAATCTCACCCAACCATGCAGCCATATGAAAATACTGCAAATTGACAAAAAAGTTGCCAAAGCTTAGACCAAAAAACATGAATATGCATTCATGGTGCCACTTTAGCCAAATTGATTGTGTTTCTCAAGAATAGGAGTAGCAATTAGGCGGGTTTGGTAGATTTTGAATTGGGTCTTAAATAAGTCGGGTATATAACTACCCATTAACTCATTTATTACCCGTTTAAATTTATATTATTTACCCATTACCCACCCAACTTATTTAATAATCCAACCCATCCATTTAACCCATTAAAATCAAAGACTTTGTAGCCCGTTGTCAATCCTGTGCGTAGGATATAAAAACTGTTATTTTGGTGATTAGGTTTTTTCTTGATGTAGTTTTGAGAGAGAGAGAGAGAGAGAAATTGTACTGCTGCACTTGTATTTTTTTTTTTTCCTAATAATAGTAAAATCCGTGCAACTTTAAGTTGCCAAAGCTTAGACCAAAAAACATGAATATGCATTCATGGTGCCACTTTAGCCAAATTGATTGTGTTTCTCAAGAATAGGAGTAGCAATTAGGCGGGTTTGGTAGATTTTGAATTGGGTCTTAAATAAGTCGGGTATATAACTACCCATTAACTCATTTATTACCCGTTTAAATTTATATTATTTACCCATTACCCACCCAACTTATTTAATAATCCAACCCATCCATTTAACCCATTAAAATCAAAGACTTTGTAGCCCATTGTGAATCCTATGCGCAGGATATAAAAACTGTTATTTTGGTGATTAGGTTTTTCTTGATGTAGTTTTGAGAGAGAGAGAGAGAGAGAGAGAGAGAGAGAGAGAGAAATTGTACTGCTGCACTTGTATTTTTTTTTTTCCTAATAATAGTGAAATCCCTGCAACTTTGTGGACGTAGGCAAATTGCTGAACTACGTAAATACTGTCTTGTGTATGTGATTATTTTTTCTTTAGTGTGTGTTTTCTCTAATATATATATATATATATATTTGTTTCTCATATGTTGGGAATTTCGTGTTAATTCCCTACACTAACACCCCTCATTTGGATAATTGGCTCACTAATTTTCTTTGCATCATCATCGAGTTTTGAATAAAGGCGATTCTCCTATATAATTTGACCACAACTTTGTTTTTAATCATTATTAATAATAATATATTATTAATTGTTCAAAAAAAAATCCTTGTTATTTGACTTTACACATCCCAATTCGCTTTGTACTTTTTTTTTTAGCAAGGATTTGCTACAAACAAGATTGCAGTACTTCCTACATAATGGTATACGTGTCAAAAAATTAGAGTGACACCTGTCAATTACCAATTTAATGAATAACGTCCGTTAACTCTTAACATTAAATCTCTCTTTCTTCAAAACCTCATCAACGCACTCCTCTCTCCTTTCTCAGCAACAACAAATATCTCTCTCTCACTCCTTCCTCCTTCATTCTTCTCACTTCTCAAATATCCAGCCCTCACAAAACCAAATCAAAATACAAATCTCTCATTCTCTCTCTCTCTCTCTCTCTCTCTTCAAAAATAATTGTACACACATGCTTAGATTCACATACATACAAATCATAGCCGACAAACCCAAATCAAAACCCATTTTTTTCGGCCTACCCAAAACCCACAAATAGATTAATTTTGAAAAAAAATCCATGCCCAAAACAAGAACCTCCATTTTTCAAATCCTCAAACAAAACACCAAATTCTCAAACCCACAACCAACCAAACAAATGTAGAGCTTTTTCAGCCATACACAGAAAAATAGACCGAAAATTAAAACATAGGAAGAGGAGAAGACCACCACCGATGGTGGGTGAGCTCTTGAAGGTTCGGCCATGCTGGTTTGTGGTGGAGCCATAGAGCTTCGATTACTTGTGTTTCGGCCATGGAGGCTTTGGGTTTTAGGTAGCATCTTATGAAATGTGACCCTTTGCTCTATTCATTGGGATTAATCATCATAAACAATCAATTATTTTTGAAGAGATAGAGAGAAATTTCTATTTTGATTTGGTTTTTGGGGCTGGGTATTTGAGGGGGAGGAAGAAGAGAGAGAAAGGAGAACATTTATGGGGTCTTGAAGAGAGAGGAGGAGTTTGTCATCATGTGAGAGAAATAAGTTAAGAGGTTAACAGACTTTATTCATTAAATTGCTAACTGACAGGTGTCACTCTAATTTTTTGACACATGTACCATTATGTAGGAAGTGCTGCAACCTTGTTTGCAGCAAATCCTTACTCTTTTTTTTATTTATTTGAAAGTTGGGAAAGTAAGGTTGAATCATGGATGTATTTTAAAAAAAAAAAAAAAATTAAGAGGTGCTAACCAATCGAACTACAAAATTATTAGTGATTCTATTTCTCTATGTAATCAGATTTGACTACATCCACCTGGACCAAATAACTCAACGCTTTTTTATCATAATTTCAACCTTGATTTGTTAGAGATATTATTTTTCTATAATAGTGAGACTCCATTTCCGCTGCCACATTAACTTGTGTGGTTGAAAGTTCTATAAAAAAATTCTCTTAAAAAGAAGAAGAAGAAATTCTATTAAAAAAATTTTGTGTTGTTTTTTTTTTTGGTAAAGGACGATTCATTACAGACTAAGAAATAGTATCAGTACAAATTCTGCTAAAGAACAAACCATTACAATCCTCAGACAAACTAGTCCTAATGTCTTCAGGTGGCTGAGCATAATGCACCAAGCCTAACTCATGATCCATCCCCATTCTAGCCAGCATGTCCGCACAACGGTTTGCCTCCCGGTAGCAGTGTTTAAATTGGATATGTTGGACCTGCATCATCAGCTGTCTACAGTCATCCATAATAGGTGAAATTATAGTATTCTCATACTGTGGGTTCTGGAAAATATCCACAACTGATTTGGCATCAAACTCAACAAGAAGAGAGGTTATATTAAGGTTACAGCAAAGTGCTAGCCCATCCCTAAGGCCCCATAGTTCAGCTGCAAAACTAGAAGTTGATCCAATGTTCCTTGTGAATCCAGCAAGCCATGCACCGTGCTTATCTCTAATCAGACCTCCGCAACCTGCTAGACCCGAATTTCCTGCAACAGCCCCATCCGTGTTCAGCTTAGCCCAGCCATGTGGCGGTTTCTCCCAACGTACCCTTCTGATGATGCGCCGTGACAGCTCCCTTGGAGTTGCAATATAACACATAAACTCCATTGCTTGATTTTGAATATCGGTCACCAAGTTTGGATTCAAATTTTTCCTGTTGAAGACGAAGCCATTCCTATTCTTCCATATGTTCCAAATGGCGAAAGGAAAAATACTTTTCCAAGGGGGTTTTCCAGCAGATTGGTTGGTGTTCATCCTACCATTTAAATTTAACCAATCTGTCAGATTGGACATCCAGAACCCATGATTGCTCATCTGCACACCAAGTTGATTCCACACCACTTGAACCCAATGGCAGTCCCTTAGAGCATGAACAACAGATTCAACTTCTCTATTACAGATAGGGCAAACTTCATCTTCCAACACTCCCCTTCTTGTGAGACATTCCCTAACAGCAATGCTATTATGAGCACATTGCCACATAAAAGTTTTGATGCGTGGAAGAGTTGGTGCTTTCCAAATCCAACTTACTGTAAATGGAGTAATTCCCTCCCTTCCCATAGCAAGATTATAGGCACTCTTTAAGTCAAAACTACCCTTCGGATTCTCAGCCCAAGCAAGTTTATCGCCGCTTCTACTTGTTAGGGAAAAAGGAATGGCTTGAAGCAATTGTTTCATGTCTGAAGGAAAAACAAAAGGAAGCCGGTTCCAATCTAGCCCCGAATCCCCCATAATATCTTTGAGAGCCCAACTGGATGCTTCTCGGGGTAAAGGACCTTGAATGAGATGTCTGAGAGGGCCTGCCTTTATCCACTTCCCATGCCAGAAACTTAACTTGCTATCCCTCCCAGCTATCCACATGCTCCCTTTAGTAAAAACTTCCCTACCTTTTTTGATAGCTGCCCAAATCCGCGAGCAAGGCAACTTGTCTGCATTAGCCGCATTTAACCTTCTGGTATTGCAGTATTTTGCTTGAAGCATTTTGGACCATGGAGCATCCTTTTCAGTGTTAAGTCTCCAATTAAGCTTGGCAAGCATGGCTATGTTCCTTCCCCTAGCTGTCTGCAAACCTAGACCCCCATTTTCTTTACTCTCAGTCACCTTATGCCACCCAACCCAATGAATCTTCCTCATTGAGTCTGTTGTGCCCCAAAGCAAAAATTTCGGTTAATTCTATCAATGCCATCAAGAATTTTCCTCGGCAATAAGTTACACTGCATGACATAAGATGGAATTGCCGATGTGGATGCCTGGATGAGCACATTCCGCCCTGCTAATGACAATAAGTTGGCCTTCCAGCCTGCAAGCTTTTGTTTCACTCTATCCAAGATGAAATTATAATCATGGGAAGAAGAACCAGAAGTCCTTAGAGGAATCCCTAAATATTTACCAATGTTCGGAGTAGAGGTAAAACCAAGGACATCACATAGAGATTCTCTAGTGTCAATATCAATGTTTGGAGAAAAATAAACTCTTGATTTTGCATCACTAACAGACAGGCCCGACAAGCTGCAAAAAACATCTAAAACATCTCTGATGGCTATACAATTGGTAAGGTCCGCTTTGGCAAAAAGGACAATGTCATCTGCAAAAAGCAAATGAGAGAGGGTCGGGCCACTTTGAGATACTTTGACTGGCTGCCACAAATTATCTCTGCATTTCTCCTCAACGAGTTGCCCAAGAAGTTCCATGCAAAGGATGAAGAGGTAAGGGGATAGTGGGTCCCCTTGCCTTATCCCTCTTGAAGGATAAATTGGATCTAGAGCATCTCCATTGACCAAAATTGAGGTAGAGACTGTTGAAACACAACTCATAATAATGTCAATAAGATCCATAGGGAGATTAAATCTTAATAACATGTCTCTAACAAAACTCCACTCCAACTTATCATACGCCTTCTCCAAATCAATCTTCAACACCATGTAACCCACCTTGCCTCTCTTCTTGCTAATGGAATGAATAACTTCTTGGGCAATGATTGCATTATCAATGCCCCTTCTTCCCGGAACAAAAGCAGCTTGGAGGGGAGAAATAAGTGTATCAAGCAAAGGTCTCAATCTAGCCACTATGATCTTTGTGACTATCTTGTAGACTGTGTTGCAAAGACTTATAGGCCTATAGTTCCCTAAGGTCTCCGGCCCTTGAATCTTAGGGATAAGCGCAACAAAAGTACTGTTCAAATAAGCAGGAACTCTCTTCTCATCAAAAATCCTCTTCACTTCATCAGTTACTGATCTACCCACTAGCAGCCAGAATCTTTGGAAGAACCCCGCATGCAAACCATCTGGACCCGGAGCTTTAAAGGCTTTCAACGACCACAAGGCTGCTTTGATTTCATCTTCCGTTGCAACCCCACCAATACTAAGCTTCTCCTCATCTGTAAGCTTAACTTGCCATTGAGAAAATAAGGGAGCTGCTCGAGGAACACTAGTGAAGGAAGACGTGAAAATATCCATAAATCCTGTTCTAATGTGGTCCTTAATACCATTCTCCTCATAAATCCAACCCCCAACTGAATTTTTGATTGCTAAGATCTGGTTCCTTTTCCTTCTCACCAATGTCGAGACATGGTAGAAAGCGGTATTTCTATCCCCTTGGATCATCCAGTTAACCCGAGATTTGAGAGCCCATAACTCCTCTTCCTGACAAAGGATAGTATCAAACTCCTTCACCAATTCTTTTTCAAGGTTTAAGAGAAAAGTTGAAGGCTTAACCGAAACTGCCCGTTGAATACCTTTCAGTCTCGCCAGAATATTCTTTTTCTTGACAAAAATATTACCAAAATACTGCTTGTTCCAATCAGTAGCCTCCTTAGTGAAGTGCTCAATCGCCTCTCCAAGGTTGCAAGGTTGTCTCCAGGCCTGTGTAACAATGCTCGGAAAAGTGGGATCAGTCAACCAGCAGGTTTGGAACTTGAAAGGCCTTTGTCTCTCCCTATTTACTCTAGGAATCAAATCTAGCAGAACAGGACAGTGGTCCGAATGACATCTTGTGAGGTGCATGACTTTTGCTTCGGGGTAGAGTAAGAACCAGCTAGAGTTGACAAAGAATCTGTCTAACCTCACTTGAATAAGAGCTTGAACTTCCCTTTTATTAGTCCAAGTGAAGCGCGGCCCAGAAAAACCAATGTCGATCATGTTGCAATTGTCCAGACACTCTTTAAAACGTAGGGAACTATTAACCCCAACAGCCCTACCCCCAAACTTATCATCAGCAGTCAGAGTTTCATTAAAATCACCCGCAATAACCCACGGCATATCATGAAGGTCTGCGACTTTATTTAAGTTATTCCATAAAATGTGCCTTTCGGCACTCCTAGGACTAGCATAAATTGCAGTAAATAACCAGCTAGTGTTAGAATTAATTACCTTAACCACAGCATGGATCTCCTGCTCAGTACTTGAAAGCGGTTTGACCTCCACTCTATCAGTATTCCAGAGCATCCAAAGCCCGCCAGCATAACCGATAGTATCCGTATGAACCACTCCATCAAAAGGGAGACGGTCAGTAATTTCTCTAGCCCTCACACCACCAACTTTGGTTTCCATCAGAACTAAAATGGTTGGATTGTGATTTCGAATCAACTCTCTAATGTGACTTTGAAAGGTGGGCTTCAAAGCTCCCCTGCAGTTCCATATAATAACATTCATGAGGAATACGTGACAAAGGGTGAACCACTTTTCAACAGGAGGCATCAACATGCCCTCCACTCTCAAATTCCATCTGATCAGCTCCCATATCTCCTTTGTTTGCCCCTCCTTCGGACACAGCACCAGCAGCCCCATCTCCAATTCTTGGGGTGTCACTAGGATTTTGAACCCCAAGGTTCTTCTTACTAGTACCCACCACGGCTTCTTCGCCTCCGCCTAGGCTGGATCCGAGAAAGCTTGGTGGCCCTCCTACGCACTCGTCACGATCATTGGAAGGATGCACCTCCACATTCTTGGAGATTTGCCGTTGGTTTTCTCGGCTCCAACTCCCACCAAAATTGTATCCCACCTCCGACCAAGGCATGGTTCCAAGCTGATCATCACCAAAGCTATGACCTTCATCTCTCTGTTTAGACTCTCCATCACACTTAGTTGGCGTCAAGTGCTTCAGATTGTGATGATTTTCGGCTTGAGGAATTGGGGAAATAGGCTGGAAGTTTCTAGTGAGATCACGTGTAAAGTTTTGTGGTATCCTAGCACGTGCAAGTGCTTTTTTCCCCTTGACCGAAGCTTTGGAGTTAGCGTATCTGAAATTCACATCAGTTCTGTTCTGTTCCCTTGCATTCTCCATATTAGACATATATGGGCTTTGATCTGAAGAATCTTGGGCTGCATGGGCCGAAGTATTACCTATGCTTTGGATAGCATTAACAAAGTGGGCTTCATTGAGACTTTTTAGAGGCATAAGTTTCCTTTTAGCCTCCCTCACAGGCCCATCATTGGTCTTGAACTTACCCGTGGTGTTACTGAGCCTAGCCTCATTTACATTCTTCCTTAGCTCTTGCCTAAGACGACCGTTATCAAAGACTGCGTGATTCCCTCCACTACCATGGTATTTTGTCCCATTCTTTTTGCGTGCGACAATAGTCCAAGGGCCGTACGTACCACCTGCATCTCCTCATTCCCACTTCCATCCATTACCTTACTGGGCCCCCCTTCATTTCTGATGGTGTCAGGTTCATGCAAATCGCATGCACGAGATCGCAAAACTTCAGCTTCCTCCGTTGCCTCCTCCGTTGGCACTTGATCTGGACGGATTGTATACGGGCAGCTATCTTTCCGGTGACCGATTCTACCGCAAGAAAAACATAGCTTCTGTATCCCTTCATAACACACAGTGTGCTCAAATTTCCCAATCAGTACCGCTGTGACCAAAGGTTTATCCACATCGATTTGGACACAAATCCTCGCGAATCTGCCTCTCGATTCTGTGGCAGTATTGGAGTCTATTCTCAACACATTTCCAATGGACTTACCAATTTGCAAGAGAGCTTCGGGATTATAGTACTCGATTGGGAGCTCATTTAGTCGTATCCATACAGCTACTGAGGCGACATTTGCCGATGCCGGATGAAAGTCAGGCTCCCAAGGTCGGATGGAGAGGAAGTTTCCTCCAATGAACCATGGACCCTTTTTAAGAATGGACTCATAATCATCTTTCAATGAGAACCGAGTGAGAAAAAATTCATGTCCTAAATCTACACAGTCCAACCTCCCAGCGGGCTTCCATAGAGATAGAAGTCTATTGTGGAGAAAATTTAGCCCCACCGATCTGCCATAGACCTTCACGATAAGAGCTTTCGACCATGGTGTACGAATATGCTGTTTACATTCCTTGGAAAACTTGACAGCAACTAGACCTTCACGCAAGTTCTCCACTTCCTCATCCGACTCTACATCGTCCTCCATGGCCTCTCCAAAGCAAAAAGCTTGGGTGTATGCACCCGGGATTTCACCAACAAGTTTATCCTTGAAAGAGGCTGACCCATTCCATGACTCAAAGCCATGGCTTTGCGATGAGGAGCCCGAATCTGGACCTACCCTGTATCCTGCATGATTCACGTCTTTCACTTTCTTGTTGCTACGAGCTAGCTCTTCTTGCTCTTCTCGTGAGAGGGAGAGAGGTGGAGAGTTCATTTTTCGGGTTTTTATTTCAAAAAAATTTTGTGTTGTTGAAGGGGCAAATAATTTTATATAAATATCTTCTTATATATTACTTATAAGTGAACTTCGCAGAAGTATCTTGTGGCATATATTGCGTTAGGAAAGCCCTTTGGGTCCAATAGGATGTAGGATCCGCCATGGAGTCCGTTTAATTTTCGCATTACACAATAGTTGTTAAGTCTCATCTTATATCATCCATTTTGAGGTCGGCAGTAGACTAAAAATGTCGGATTCATATCCCGTGCAATACCTAGGGTATTGCACGGGGTGCAATAGTTCTAATATCAACCATTGATTTAATCCAATGGTTTTAAAGGGTTGCCACGTCATTGATCCGTGTCTCACTAATTTTTTTCTCCACTTTCTCCCACCTCTCTTCCCTTTCTCTTTCAGATTCACCAAATTTCGAAAAATTTATCTCTTCCACCAAGCCTTGCGTGGGACACCAGCATCAAATCTCCATGATCATGGCTACAAATGGAAGCCTCTAAGGCCAACACGACGACCACCAGCGGTGCTTGCCGGCCTGACTTTCTCCTCTCTCAAGGTCTCTCTGTTTTCTCATTCTCTTAAGTCCAGTTGTGGCCAAGCTTCTGCTTGCCCCTTCTCTGGCAGTGCTTCTCAATGGCATCACTGGCGCTGGTGGCCGTTGGGTCCTCTTTTTTTCCTTGATTTATTTTCTCTTCTATTTTTTATTTCTCTTTATGTTTGCTTTTAAGACATTACTGAAACCCATGGCTTTTTTTAGTTTGATATTGGGTTTTTTGATGCGTGTAAAGTCTGGTGATTTTTCTTGGGTTGGGTTTTTTTTAGGTATGGCAGAATGTACTGTGATTAAATGGAAAGTGGCAGGCTTGAAGGTTGCTGTATCTATGAGTCTCTTGGCTTTGGCTTTGCCATTAAAACATTTTGATATTAGATTTATGAATTTTATTTTTCTTCCCTTGATTTCTTTACCAAAGATCATTTTCTTTCATTTATAGGCACTAAAGATTATGACTTTCTTAGTTTCTTTCATTGAAACATTACTATGCTTCTTAGCTCAATAATAATTTTTGAAATCGGAATTTATCACGGTGTGTCAGTTTTCTCTCATTGTCTTAGTTTGTTACTATCATGTCTATTTTATTTTAAAGTTGATTTGGAAATGCACGGAAGATGTTTGTCAAAAAATCAATTTGAAACTTTGAAGTCAATCTAATTTATATGCATATTGTGCAGTCTTGAGGGAGGTCATCAAATTGTGAAATGCACCAGGATGCTCCCCTAATAGGTTGATTCTTTTTACTTCATGCCAACAAGAGAAGGAACTAGGCTCTAGCTAAGTTGGGGAACAGAGTTTACAGTTGATTCGTTTCACTTACAGCACCAAGAAGACTGTCAAATTCTTGTATTTTCAATTTCAATTGGCCAATTCCATTTACAATCTTGACTATGGGGAATCCAAGAATCAACTAACGGCTTTGTCAACAATAATGTATCTTGTATTTATCACTATATATCTTTTGCAAATTGGGGGGAAAAAAAACAGTATGAAATGGACTTGTCCTGGCCAAGGTGTTGTGTTTTTGCCCACTGTTGTTGCTACGGAATTGAATAGCTGAGCAAGTTGTTGCATCTTCATGTTATAGCCGATTTTGTGCTGCTAAGCTGATTTTGTGTTGATGAATATATGTGAGGTATACAATTTTGTTTGTGTATAAGCCTTCTTAATACATTTCAAAGTTTTATCTAGACAGAATGGAGTTACTTCTTGTGTATGAATTTGCTTGGAGCAATAACTAATATTGATGATGACTCAAAGACACAAATTATATAGAAGTGTTTACTTGACTCTTATTCTTTTGAAAACAATGAATACATATCAAGGGTTTTCAAAGGATGCTTGGCCAATTTTACAATCAAAACGTAATTCAAGAGAGTATACAAGAAATGAATTTGATATAAAAATGAACAAAACTTTATTAGAATGTACACTCTGACCACAAGGCCATATAACAATAGTTTTGTTGAAATATACACTTTGTTAACAAGAAACAATTCTTCCCATCGTCATAAATTCATAATACACAATTCCCACAAAAGAAAAAAAGAAGAAGAAGGTCTTGTAAGAGCATCCGTATCAGATGTGGCAAAAATTATGCCATTTTGCCACACTAAATCCTTACTTTATTATTTTGTCACATTATTTTACAACATACCATTTATCAGATGTTCTATACTTCAATTCTATACATTAAAATAATATTTACTACCCATTAAAATAATATATTAATTACTCACTCAAAAAATAAATAAAAAAAACACAACAAATCTAAACCCATCAAATGTTTTCTTTTTCTTCACTTCTCTCGCCTGTCTCTCTCTCTCTCTGAACCTCTCGCCTCTCTTTCTCTCTTTCTCTGAACCTCTCGCTTTCTTTCTCTGAACCTCTCGCCTCTCTCTCTCTCTTTCTCTGAACCTCTCGCCTCTCTCTCTCTTTGAACCTCTCGCCTCTCTCTAATCTATAATTTCTCTCTTTTCCTCTGACCTTTCAGTCCATAACCTCTAATTCTCTCTTCGTCTGTCCGGTGGCATTGTGGTGGTAGGTTCACTGATTTCACCTTTGTGGTGGCCCCATGGTTGTGGGTTTTGTAGTGGGTCGGTTTTGATTTGGATCAGTGATAGAGGATATGGGTTTTTTGTGGGTGTGTTGGTGTTTTGTAGGTTTTGGTTTGGATTGTTGGTTTGGGTCTGTTATGGGGTGGTCGGTGGCAGATTGTCAGAAAGCCACAGAGGAGATGTGATGAAGATTTTGTGGGTTTGAAATGTTTGTGAATTTTTTGATGCATGTGGTCTGTGGTTGCTGGTTCTGGGTTTGTGGGTTAATGGTTTTTGTGGGTTTTGGTGACGCCATTGTTTTGCTAGATTTGTGGTTTTTGTTGATTTCATTGTTTTGCTGGGTTTGTGGGTTTTGATTGTGGTCGATGGTCACTGGGTTTCTTAGATTTGTTGGGTCGGTGGGAATCGGTGAGGGAATCGGTGAAGAGAGAGTGGAGATAGAGAAGATGAAAGAATGAGAGAGAAAGAAGAATAAAAAAAGAATAAATTCATTTGCCACACTGTTCTGTACCATGACAAATTTATGATGTTACTGTAGCATGTTGCAAAAAAAATGGGATATGGCACATCTGATAAATGGGGTTAAATGATGTTTGGTGTGCCAAATGTGCCAAATATTTAGCATTTGACACATATAGCACAGCTGATAAAGATGCTCTAAGCTTCAAGATCAAGTTCTTCAACAACCTTAAATGGCATGACCTGCTCATTAAGTTCCAGCTGGTATGCCTCCTGCTTCTTAACTGTACATTAAAAATGTAATTATAAAGTTTATAACTAAGCCACACATCACATGCATAGACATAAGCAAAGTAAACCTTTTAAATTTAAAGAAGCCTACATAACCTCTCTGGCTTTCAATGTTCCAATCTAAAAGCATTGTTTATTTATTTTTAACTTTTACATATATTTAAAAAAAACTTGGAATTACAACTTCCCCCACCCCTCCATAGGTTTTGCTAGCATAAATATTTCTAGTTCTTAAAGAGATTTGTTGTTCTACTATTAACAGAGAGCCCCTTTTACTTCCACCCATGTAGTCAAAATGGAATTTCAACAAGCATGTTGTTCATGTCTATATACAAGAATCTAGGGAAACAAAAATCACAATGTGGCCAACAACTTTATTTTAACCATTGGAAAATCCTTTAACACAAAAACCAAAATTTTGATTTCCATCTCTTTGTGGGTGCATTTTGCACAAATTATCTAGAAACTTTTTGACCTATACTACTCCATGTTCAAGAGAAAAAAAAAGGGGCCATATACGTGGCAGTTAGCTAACTGAAAAGATGTTTGTATTTCATTTCCTAGGCCATGCAGTCATGAAAAGTGTAAAATCCAAAGAAAAGAAAGGAAACAAGAACAAGACAGAGGTATTAATAAAATGTTCTTGTTGCTCTCACTGTTGAACAATACAGAAAAAATAGAGAAAATCTCAGACACATGAACATTGAAATAATTTTTATGAGCAAATGAATCATTGAGAGGTAAAAAAGTGTCTAACATTTGACCGTGCATAAGGTGGTAGTCATCTTCAACTTTTCTCTGCAACTAAAGGAAACCCAAATGCAAGAATGTAAAGAAAAAATATTTGTTCACGTTACCAACAAAAAAATATACTAGCTAATAACAGGGGAATTCAAATAGAAAAGGACCAATAGAAGATAATACAATTCTATAAAAGAAAATGAACAAGTATGCACATATCCAACAGAGATATGAATATGTAATAAACAAATGAAGTCGCATTATTAGAAGAGTAAATCTCATCCCTTTTACCCCAAAATCGGTGAGCAAACAAGAGGAAAAAACCCCACATACCAAAACAACAGAAATTAACAAAAACCCCAATTATTTTTATCATCAGTGAGCTTAACATTACTTCAAAGTTTCTAACATACATTTTCACAAACATCTTCTGTGCATTTCCAAGATCAACATTAAAGTAAAATAAAACATTGAGGTACTGCCAATTGAACATTCTGCCATACCTAAAAAAACCCAACCCAAGAAAAATCACCAGACTTTGCACGCATAAAGAAAACCCAATATCAAACTAATCAAGACTAAATAAATAAATAAATAAATAAAAATCAAGGGTTTCAGTCATGTCTTAAAAGCAAACATAAAGAGAAATAAAAAATAGAAGAGAAAATAAATCAAGGAAAAAGAGAGGACACAACAGCCACCGGCGCTAGTGACGCTGCCGAGAAGCACTGCCAGAGAAGGGGCAAGCAGAAGCTTGGCCACAGCTAGACTTGAGAGAACAAGAAAACAGAGAGACCTTGAGAGAGGAGAAGGTCAGGCTGGTAAGGTGCGCTGGTAGTGGTCGTATTGGCCTTAGAGGCTTCCATTTGTAGCCATGATCATGGAGATTCGACGCTAGTGTCCCACGCAGGGCTTGGTGGAAGAGAGAAAATTTTGAAATTTGGTGAATCTGAAAGAGAAAGGAAAGAAAAGTGGGAGAAAGTGGAGAAAAAAATTAGTGAGACATGGATCAATGACGTGGCAATCCTTTTAAACCATTGGATTAAATCAATGGCTAATATTAGAACTATTGCACCCCGTGCAATACCCTAGGTATTGCACGGGATATGAATCCAAAAATGTCAATGATGAAAAGGAACTACCATCTTTTTTTTTTTTTTTTTTTTTTTTTTTTTTAAAGTAAAACGACAGTTGAACTTTGAACTTTGACACCCAGTAAAATGAAATTAGAGATTGGGGTTGAGGCTAGATCCGTTTAAGTTCATGTCATTCTTTTTTTGTCTTTTTGGATTTGATTTTTTTGTCTTTTTGGATTGATAGGACCAAGGAGGGAGTATAATAGAGTTGATCAGAAATTATTTTTATTTTTCGTTTGTCTTCTTTGCAGTAAATTTTGATAAGAAAGGACAAAAAATTGAGTTGATCGAATGTTTATTTTTTCCCTTCGAATGATTTTTTGGTTTTTTCGTTACCCATCAAATGATTTCTTCTTTTGTTTTTTGTTTAAAAAAAAAAAAACAAACATAGATAAAGAACATACTGAGTCTTTTAACACAAGAAATAATATTGGGTGTTCACAGTGACTTCCGATACTCATTTTTCATATTTATGTGAAATTCTATAATGAGGAATTAATTAATAGGATTTACCGTTATATGAGAGGAGGGGACATATTGTCAACATGCTCTACAAACACCAAATAATTACTCCTAACATAAAAGCACACAACAAATTTAGTACAAACTAAAATTCTTCATTTTTTTTTTTTTTTTGATGAGATTCTTATTTATTTATAGATATAATAGAATTTCAATCCATGATGTTCACTCTATAATATACCAAATGATTTTTTATGCAGGCAAGTTTGAATTTAGATCTCTTATTCAACCATAAGAAACTTTATTAGTTATGTCAAATTATAAAGTAATAAATATTATTAACTTAGAAAAAAGAGATACTAAATTATAATAATAAATTACAAGAAATATAACCCCTAGTATGTACGGGTAATAAAAATTAGGTTAAGTTTCAACCACAATAGGACATGTATCCGTATCATATTAGGTCCAATTTACTAATGCATTGGATCTTAGCCATATCCATAAAAACCATTATATAAATTAGGCAAAATATCTTTATGATCCCTCTATTTTGGCTTATTTTCATTTGGTCTTTCTATTTTGAAAACTTTTAATTTGGTCCCTAAGTTTTTCAACAAATTTTCATTTTGGTCTTTGCCATCATTTCAATAATAGAAACTGCTTATATGGTTTATGGTTTGCACAACTCGCACACTTAAAAGACAATGTGGCTTATAAAAAAAAAATTAATTGACATTAAAAAAGCCACATCATCATTTGAATTAATAAAATTTCCGTGCAAAAAAAAAAAATCATAATTTTAAAGACTAAAAAATGAGGGAAAGAAAAATGCTCAATTTTCTCAACGAGTATTCGCATCAGCTAGCTCATCCAAATTTTTTTCTATTTTAGTATAAAAACCTACCTTTTCTATTTTATAACACAACCACTTTTCAAAAACACTCACATCAAATTATCTATTTTATACTTCATTTCATTAAAATATTATTTATTTATCAATTTTTTTTAATTACTCTCCCAAATTTTCTATGTGTATATAAGTAAAAAAGTATTAAAAAATATATTTTCACATGAAATGGTAATTGTGTATATTTACGTGATTACTGTAGTAACAATCTAAATTTACAAAAGTTTACATGGATTAATGTAGGTGATTTTTGGAGTTGAATATGCAAAACTTACCCCTTATGCTATTATATATTGACTGATGTGAGTGCTCACTCCATTTCCGCTTTGATCCTATTTGTGTGCTTGAAGCAAAACAAAGTTTTTTTTAGAGTAGTATTTTAACTATATTGAAACTTTGATAATAAAATTAAATTTGGAGAAAAAAATATTTTAATGCTTTACTAAATTATACTATTTTTTGAATTGGTTAAAAAATATTACTAAATAAATACTCTGCCCCCTAAGCTAAAATCAAGGCTCCCTATTTCCCTCAGCACTACATGCAAGAGGTAGTATTTAGGATCTGTTTGGTTGGGGTGAAAAGTGGGGGATGAAAAATAAGAGAGAAAATTAAAAATGGGTGTGTTTGATTTGGAGGAGAGAGGGAGGATTAAAAATGGTGGGGCTCAGTTTTCTTTCCGGGCCCACAAAAATTCATTCCCCCTAAAATGGAGAGAGAGAGAGAGAGGTTAATGGAATTACCCATCTACCTCCGATCCTCCTCCACAACAATGTAACATTGATTTCTCTTTTTTTATTCTTTTTTCTTTTGCCATTTTTTTTTTTTTTGAGCTAAGAAGATAGATTCTTTTGCCATTTTAACTTATACGTTTGGTTTTTTTTTTTTTTTTTTTTTTTTTTTTTTTTTTTTTTTTTTTTTTTTAACTCAATTTTGGTTTTTTTTTTTCTTTCTAATAAGATATTTTGTTTAAAAAAATTATATTCTAGGGACATTTGAGTAAATTTATACAATTTATATTTTCTATCATTTTCCATCTCTCAAATTTTCCATCCTCTCAACCAAACACATATGAGGGGAAAATAAATATTTTCTATCTTTTCATTTTTTTATCCCTTCCCCATTTTTTATCCTCTCACTTTTCCACCCTTCCAATCAAACGGACTCTTAGGGTATGTAATTGTTTTTTTCCCTTACTTTCTGCTTTCAAAAACAATTTTCTATTTTTGAAACTAAAAAACTTGTTTGGCAACCCAAAATGGACAGGAAACAAAAACTGTTTTCAAAACTCAATTTGTGAAGGAAATTGAAAACATGCAAAATGTTGTTTTCAGTTTCTAATTTTCAAAAGTTAATGAAAATACACAATTAATTTAATAAATCTATCTCATTTAATAAGTTAGCATTAAAGTTCAAATATTAGTAACAACATATTTTAGTATTTTTTTTCAAAAAACTATTTTTTTTTTTAATTTCAACTAACCAAACATGTTTTTGATTTAAAAGATATAAGAAAATTGTTTTTCCTTTATATTCCCAAAAACAAGTTTTTGAAAATAGAAAACAAAAACTGTTACCAAACATAACCTTAGTTTCCCTCTTAGTTATGTAGGTGATGTGGAATATTATGACACAAACAAAATTTGGGTGATGAGTCATATAACTAGGCGTGTGTAACATGCTTGCTTCCTTTGCACTTAACAATGAGACCATTCACAAAGATAGAAAGGGGGTACCTTTTTGAAAATAGACTCAAATGTATATATGAGGGACTAAAATAATAATAATATAAATAAACTTAAAGTATCAAAATGAAAATAACCATAAATTTGTAGGCTCAAATTTGTATATTTGATTTTACATGAATAGGTATCTCATTATATTCTTTGCCAATTATCTAGTATTAACATAGGATGATATCAACATATAAATAGATTCACTTTCCCTCTCTCTTGTGTGTATGTTTGTTTCTCAAAAAAAGAACATATAAATAGATGCCAAATCAGCGTTGATTATCCTGAATTCAGTTACTAATTCCATTGATTTGTCTAACCAATGTAGTACTTTAATCTCTTATTGCAGATTATTGTTGTAGCTTTTTCAGCCAAAAGCAGAGAATAGTAATAGGCAATTTTTTGAGTTGTATTCAGACCAATCATTGGCTGCATTGGCTGCATTGGCTTAGTGACCTTCATATTCGTCGGTTCCTGACGATATGACTATAGACCCTTCTACTTGTATTGTAATTTGCTAGTCATTTTTTTTATCTTTTTTTGCCGAATTTGTAATTCAATTATTAACGGATGCATGGGGTGTTATAGATTTATAGTTTCCCTAGATTCTCATGTTAACTGTCTTTTTATTATAATTTATAAATTCCCTTCTCAAAAAATAAAATAAAATAAAATCTCGCTCATTGTGTTTTGGCACACAAAATGTTTTACTTATTAAACTCCCTTGCAGCAAACTATACAAATGTAAATGACATAAGCGATTTCCTGTCATGTCAAACACGAACACACTTACACACAAGCATATTAGATAACAATGTTATACAAATACCAAAAGCACAGAATTCCCACCAAACAGAACCGTATCAGACCTGCACTAGGAAAAAGCTGAATACAAAAACGGTGAGCAAGACAACATAAATAGCCCACGTGAGAAACTTGAGGCAAAGCGGCATGGGAATCGTTATTGCAAGGAAGAACGCAGTAGTGACAAAGAAGACCGCAACTTCATCTACTACTTGGGCTGAGACGGGGTACTTGGAGCTAATAATTTTGGCCACAAACAGAGCAGAGAAAGTGAGTACCACAGTGAGAGAAAGCAAATGGAAAGACAAAGGAAGTTGGGACGGAGTTTTCGTGTACTGGAGTGCGATTTGAAGGGCTGATGTGAAACAAAACCCCATGATTATGTCTTGCCATTGTGGGTTTCGCAGTTCTATGTTTTGCTTAGCAACAACTGTAGTTACTGGTGGTGCTTCCGGGTCTGTGGTTTGTGAAGGTTGTGGCTCTGTTGGTGGTGTATGTGACGATGGAGGTATGAGTTGGGACATAGATGCTAAGATAGAAAGAAGAAATTCTCTGAAACGAAGGGAAATGTCCATGTTGATATGTATTTAGATTTAGTGATTTACAACTCATGCAAAAGCATGACATATTTATAGAGAAGAAAGGAAAGAGAACTGTATATGATTCTTATTAAAGCATGTCTGAAAGGACAGTGGGTTGTTTAGAGAGAGACCATCGGGTTGAAAGTCGGATCTTCTTCCATCTACTAAGTTGTATTTAGATCCGATTATTATTATTTTTAATTTTTTTTTTTTAAGTTGAAACCGAAGTTAGATCCGAGAATTTAAAGTTAAAGGATTTACAAATCAAATATTTTTTTCTATAAATTTAAAACAGTTCTAGGCTTAGTATTCGGTTGAAATTTACCTTGTTCAATAATTAATCTATCTAAGTTGATTAATTAATTCAATTATGTGAAAGGTACAATCACATCCCAAAACTAAATTTCATGAAGCGGAAAGTAAATTTCAACCACCATCTTGAACAATTTATTATGAAATTGAAGTTACAAGTACAAGTAATATAACTCAACCCTAAGCTAGTATAACTTATTGAACTATCCAAGTAAAACTCTAACCTAGTTGGGCTACTCTTCACATGAACCTTCCCGGTGCACAAATACTCAATCTGAACTAACTTCACACAATCACTCTTTGATTGTTTGAAGGCAAAGGGTATAGTAATCTTGATTGTAAAATTATGGATTTTTTAGTTCTAAAAACTTAGTTTGGTGCAAAACCTAAATGCACAAGGTCGCTTGGTTCTCCGGTGTAATTAAAGTGCTCTAGATTTGAAACCACTCTCTATGATGTTGCAGAAGGAGTTCTCCTTGATCTCTCTTGATAATGGTTCTTAAAAGTAGCTGTTAAGTAGTCTTGGAGTCCTTGTGCACAAATTCTAAGGTTGCCACATGATCAAAGGAACAGAATTAAAATTATTTTTTCCCGTGTCTTAATCGATCAACCAAACACCTTCCCCACACATAATCAAGCTTTTGAGTTCATTTCTTTGCTTTGAGACATTTTCTTCCTTTTTAACTTAGGAATCCTTAGTTAATTAGGAAATAAAATAAATTAGAAATATGTGAATGATTATCTTATAAATTAATGGTTGGTGAAGACTCCTAAAAATGGAAAAATAAACAAAAAGACTCACTCACACACATAATACCTAAGTGTTTATACAAGTCGCTATTGGGATTAATTTGTGCCCTAAAATCCAACTTGTACATTCTTTAATTAATATAAGTGTTTTATTATTAGAGAATATATGATCATTAGACATTACTTGTATTTCATAATATGTATTGTATATGATTTTGGTATGAGAATGAGATTTGCATACAGAATATCTAAATTACAATTATTTGTAAACTCATAAATCTTAGTTCGTAGTTGATGATGAAATTGAGCATTTCATTTGATAAGATTATAACATATTAATCATGATGATTTGTTTTGTCATGGACGTGAAGACTTTTGATTGAAATGTTGGTGTATTTGAAATATATTGAACTGGATTGATGTGAGTCTATCTTCTATATACTATTGTCACTTGAATAGACGATGTCCTAACTTTTAAACTCATCAATTCTCAATTTCAATAAGAATGTGAACTCAAATGTGAATGATTTCACAATAAACTTCATCTTTATTTCACTATAGATGATTTCATGAAGGGGATTAAAGGCAATACTAAGTAGTCAAGAGATATATTGTATAAATAAATAATATTAAAACCTAAAGTGAAGTTATATTTTTATAGTGGAAAAATGTAATTAATGGTAACCTTACGCTAGTTATGAGATAAATGGAGCCCAACATGCCTCAGAAATGGGTTTGAGTTTCCCTACTAACAGCATGTTGTGGCTTCTTATACTTCAATTATAGGCTGTTCATCTACCTCATTAGCGATTGAGGTGTGGGATCTTACCTGGGAGTATTCAAAGTGTTACTATAGTCACGCTTAAATGGGGAAGCTATACAAGTTGTCCTCTAACCATTTTTTTTCCACCAAAAAAAAAAAAAAAAATTTCCTCCACCCCTATTGTAACTATTGAATTTGAATAATACTACAAACACAATAATGTTCATGATAATTGAATTTTTTTTTTTTTGAGAAGTCTGATAATTGAATTAATAGTGCCATAAACTTTATCATCTACTATTAATAACTTATCAATTATGCAAGAATTTTATAAAATAAAATATTAAAAAAAAAAAAAAAAAAAAATGTCCTCTAACCATTTTTTTTCCACCAAAAAAAAAAAAAAAAAAAAATTCCCCCACCCCTATTGTAACTATTGAATTTGAATAATACTACAAACACAATAATGTTCATGATAATTGAATTAATAGTGCCATAAACTTTATCATCTACTATTAATAACTTATCAATTATGCAAAAATTTTATAAAATAAAATATTAAAAAAAAAAAAACCCTCCACAAGGGTGAAATAGTTTTTGTGGTAGCAAAGTTATTGTTGAAACTTAGATAGAGGAGAACAATGTAACCATAGGATTTTTTTTTTTTTTTTTTGGCTGAACAGTATAACCATAGTTGTCAAAATGTGAATCATGAATTGTATTGTAATTTATTTATTTTTTCATTTTTATATATCGTGTATCGTAAAATATACAGATATTGTATAAAAGTGATGAAAAAATTATAAATATACATATATAAATGATATATTTATTATAAAATTCGAATATATGCAACTAATGACTATTTTAATTATCACTTAAACTATAATATTTGACAAAACTAACCAAACAAATCAACTAAAAGTGTATTTATAATATTCATATTCAAATTTATCAAATGTAAAAATGTTAATATGTACCATAATATAAAGTCAAAATAGACTTTTAATTATTCTTAATTATATCAAAATAGACTTTTAATTACTTTTAATTATATTTATCATTTGTAGTCCTGTGGATTGAAAGTAGTAAGTAAGTAAAGAAAATATAATTGATATACTTGAGAAGGAATGAGAGACCATTCAAAGAGAGTGAGAGGCAAATATGTGATCTAAAATTTAATGAAAAAAAAAAACACTTATGTTAGGTTTTTGTTTTGGGCTAAACTGTTAAAGTATTAGTAGCCCAATAATTTTATTTAAAAAACAAGTAGAAAAGCATTTGGGTTCAGGCTATGGTCCAAATTTTTAGTAAAAACTATATGTTAATGTATTATTGCATAGGGTTCGGCTTATCTCCAGTACTATTTTAAAAGGAATTTCATTTTGTTTTAATGAAAGACTACCACATCATTCACTAACTAAATAAAAAGTGGAGGATTGAAATCCACAACTACTTGCCATTGTGTATTTAAAAGGACATATCCAGTAAAAAAAGTACTAGAGGTAAGCCAAATCCCATTGCATATGTGCAGTATATGCATTTCTTTACGCTCTTACCATACATATCGACTATAATAATGACAACTATGAATATCATTAACTAGTGTTGCAAATGAGCCGAATTTTGTTGAGTAGTTAATGTTTAAACTTGGCTCAACAACAACAATAGAATATTTAAGCTTCGCTTGAGCTTGAATCAAGCTTACAAATAATATTCAAGCCTAAGCTCGCAATAAAGTACAAAACTTGAGCTTGGCTTGATTCATTAGTCAAGCCAAGCTCAAGCTCAGTATCATGCGTTTGAGCTTAAGATCTAACACAAGTATATTATCAAGCCTATATCAAGTTTATTATCTAGTATATTGAGTTTGGATGAGTAGTTTCAACTTCTAATTAATTAAAATTTTAGAATTTTAGAAAGATATGAGCTTATTTGTCAAGCTCATATTAATTTTATTACCAAACTCATAAATAAGCATATGTTCAACTTGTTTTGTATGAGCTTGTTTATGAACAATATTTTTTATTTAAACTCAACTTTTTTATTAAACAAGCCTAAAACAATAGCTTAACTTTGACTTGTTCATAAACAGATAAACATGAACAAAGCTTATCATGGCAAGCTCAAGTTATTTATCAACAGCTTACTTTATTTAAAGTTCAAGTTTTCGTGAGGACTAATCTTAGGTTCACAACTTGTGCCACAACTCACCGGTGAAGTCCCACTTTTACCCTTGCACCCATTACAACTCACCGTATGAGCAAATTGTGGCGCCAGTATAGTCCTTTCGTGAGAGAAGAAAATAAAGTGTCTTGCTTCTGGGGAGTGGATACCCACCAGTGACCTTTCTTTTTGACATTGAGCACCAAAAATAAATTTGGAACGATGAGTCATCTTTTTTAAAGATTAAAAAAAAAAAAAAATGGTAATCGGATTGAGTCGGATTTCAAATTTTTAAGTAATTTGAACGAGTCAGAATTAAAATTTAAAAAAAAAAGAAAAAAAAAAAGAAAAAGGAATCGGACAGAGCCGGATATATGTATTTTTAAAGTAATCGGACTCTGTCGGATCCTACATTTGAGAAGACATGGACATGCATCCTGATCCTGTGGGAAAAGAGAGGGATTGTATAAGACTTTTCAGTTCTTCCAATTTTTACTCCACAAAAAAAAATCTCAATTTAATTTGTCTTTTCAGTTTTCACTTGTTATTCCTTTGACTGGTGGCTGGCCTCCCTTGTTTCTTCTACAAGTGTATCGAACGGTCAGGATCAATTCGGACCAATTCGGATCTGGGCCAACTATAAAACAATCTCAAATCCAATTCTAGATTTCTAGTACTTTGTCTTATGTTTACTTGTATGTGTACAAAGTGCGAACTCGTTGGAGAAGTAGCAGAACAAAAACTCAAAACTCCTTGTCTTCTGAAGAGCTGTGGTGTTGGTCGCAAATTGCGAGGTGACTGTGGCGGCGGAGTGCCGCCGTGATATTTGGTGGAGGGAGCTCAATCAAGTTCTTGTATTGCGTAACCAAACAAATGTATGTTTTCTTTTCTTTTTTGACAACTTTATTGCTGTTTTTTTTTTTTAATTTTATTATTGAAAGTTAGAAAAAAATTATAATTTATTTTTAAGATTTTTTGAATGTGATGTGGTAAGTGTGTAAAATTTTTTACTTATATATATATATATATATAAAATTAGGTAACTGAATATTTGAAGTAGTGTTTTCTTTTTTTCTTTTTCTTTTTTTTTGGAAAAGGAATTAGTGTTTTTGTTAACGTGTAATCAAACAAATGTCTGTCTTCTTCTTCTTCGCTGAAACACAGGACTTGGTGTTTACTCATACCATATCTTCCGGTTTCCTTGTCTTCGAAAATGCTATGTTTGATTCAATGTTTTTATAGTTTTGTCAATTTTATGGCTAAGTTCATTGGAATAGGTTATTGTTTCCTAATAAGACCAAGGTATAATTTTGAGAGTTCTTTTGGAATTAGTTATTGAAATTATTATTATTATTATTTTTTTGTGAGGTATAAATTTGGAGAGTTATTTTGGAATTAGTTAATGACAATATATTATTTTTGTGATATACAAAAACTGTTATCGGTTACAATTCTTTGGTGATTAGTATAACTCTAAAGTCTAAACTATTCCAAGTATTTTTTATGTTAAGGAGAATGATAATACATAGAGTTCTTTTAGATTGTAATTACAATTTTTTATAATTGGATTTATGATACCTTCACTTTTATGTGAATAAACATGCCTTTTACTTCTTTTTTCAGTTGGTGAATAGTGAATAGATTTGTACCTTTCATAGTTTGAAGACTTTATTGTGATAATTAATAAAATACATGCATTTTTATTAAATTCTTGATTATTCTTTTTTTTTTTTTTGGAAAAAGTGATTATTCAGGTTTAAAAATTCAAAATTAAATCTTTTCAAAAAAGAATATACAATATTAAAGCACTGGTGTAAATAAAGCCGCTTGCACCAACAATACAAGCTAGTTCTATTAGTAACAAAAGTTACTTCTTACATGATGTGGTTGTGTCAAGTGACTCAATGTAAGTGTTACGCGTTGCACAGTATAATTTTGTTATGTGGTCACTAATCATGGTTTTATAAACCAAAGCTTGATTACTAAAATGTTAAGAAATAATACTCCAATTAAAAAAATATTACCTAAGTAAGAAATTTTTTTAAAAAAATCATGGTTTATTTTAGATTATTTTAATGATATAAATGTGTAATTTAATAATTTGTTATGTTTTATAATTCATTTTATTATGGAGAATTGGTTTAGGAAATATTTTTATAAACTTTTTATGGGAAAAGAAAAAAGAAATTAATTGTTTTGATGACTTTTTATATTTTCCATGAAAGTGGTGTAAAAACTTTCCGAAAATGGTTTATTAACAATTGTCCAAAGGACACCAATTAACATGAAACTTTTATTATTCAATTTGGATGATATCAATAAGTTTTTTTTTAATTTTATATATAATATTTTTAATTAATTCGTATATCGCATGAACATATATTACTAATATGTATATAATTCTTGGAATGCAATTCTTAATGAATTAGGAAAAGGAAGGTACTCAAGTGGCACTTAATGTTTCCAACAAAGATATTCAGGATTCAAATCTTCTCATCTCCAACCAAAAAAAAAAAGGTCAAGTAATGTATAGTTTATAAAACTTTGAATCTACTGTTGACCTTGAATTCTGATATGGATCGGTAAACTCTAGTTCATGCTAAATTTAATTGGTGAGATAATATTATTGCCTCTTACTTTGGAACCAAAATACTTATCCCACTAAACTTTTGTCTTGACTTAAATTCTAAATGACTTTAGATTACTATTGGTAAAAAAGTGGCAAGGTTATTTTTTGAAATAGAGTGTGTGTTGCAAGTTAAGTTACCTACAAACTTGAAGTAATTAGATCCATGTTACAATTATGAAATGTAACTATGCTTTGTTTACCCATCTGCCTCTCGCTCTTTTGCTTGTCCTTCATTATTGTGGCATGAAAATGTTTTGGACATTTCAAATTTCCATCTTTTAAGCTTAAAATAGTTTAAATTTGTCTCACCATCTGTTGTATTATTTTTGTAGGTGTTGACAGGAAGCAAACAAAATGCTATGTCCAGAGACCTCTGCACCTTCACCTTCTAAGATACAAAGCGAGGTAAATTCAGCACTCCCAACTTCTTCTAAACGAAGAAGATTAGTATCTGAGGTTTGGAATGACTTCAAAAGAGTTGAAGTTGATGGGGAGCACCGGGCCATTTGTAATCACTGTCTCAAGCACTTTTCAGGGTCAAGCAAAAGTGGGACCACACATTTAAAAAATCACTTGTCAAGATGTTCTGCTGTACAAAGTGGAGAATCATCTAAACGAAGAAGGTTAGTATCTAAGGTTTGGAATGACTTCAAAAGAGTTGAAGTTGATGGGAAGTGCCGGGCCTTGTGTACACATTGTCACAAGCACTTTTCAGGGTCAAGCAAAAGTGGGACCACACACTTAAAAAATCACTTGTCAAGATGTGCCGCTATAAAATCTCCTACTCTTTGGAGGATGGCAATTCCAAAGTCAACTTCTACTTCAAATTCTGCTTTCGGTATTGAAACTACGACAATCAATCCAATCTTAAATGGTTGTGATCCTGACATTGTAGAGGCCTTGGTTTGTGGGAAGGAATGGTTGGAAAATCCTATAAGGTTGTAAGTACGATTTCTTTCATTAAGAATTTAAGATCCTTTTATATATGCCTTCTATGCACTCCATAACTTCCTTTTTCATTCTATTTAACGTCAGCACTTCTAACAAGGACAATGAATGCTCTCCTGAACTTACTTATACCTCATTTTTTTCGGCGGGGGCTTCTTTAAGCTTGGAAACTCAAGAGGCATAATCTCATTCTATCATTTGTTTTACTATCTGCATTTCTCTTAAGAAATCATGTTTGTGTTGACATCGCTTCTACTTGCAGAAACATGCTCCCTCTAGTGCCAACATGGAACTCATGCTTACAAATCATAGGGTGTAAGTACAGATTTCATTCATTAAGAATTTAAGATCCTTTTGTATATGCCTTCTATGCATGCCTTAACTCCCTTGTTCATTCTATTTAACTTTAGCACACCTAACAGGGACAGTGAACACTCTCCTGAAATTACTCAGAATTCATTTGTTTTTCCGTGGGCTTCTTTAAGCTTTGAACCTCAACAGGCACAATCTCAATCTGTCATTTGTTTTACTATCTACACTTATTTCAAGAAATGAAGTTTTTGTTGACATTGCATCCACTTGTAGAAACATGCTCCCTCCAGTGCCAACACGGAACTCATGGTTGCAAATCCTAGTTCAACTTCGTATCCTGAGCCAGGTCCAACTAGTCATTCTTCATTTGTTTCAGCGGGGACTTTTTCAGGCTTGGAACTTCATGAGGCACAATCTCATTCTATCATTTGTTTTACTATCTAAATTATTTATAAGAAATGACGTTTGTGTTGACATTATTTCCACTTGCAGAAACATGCACCCTCTAGTGCCAACATGGAGCTCATGCTTGCAAATCTTAGTTCAATTTCATGTTCTGAGCCACTTCCGATTGGTCATACTTCATTTGTTTCGGTGGGGGCTTCTTTAAGCTTGGAATCTCAAGAGGCACGATCTCAGTCTATCATTTGTTTTACTATCTACATTTCTAGTAAGAAATGCTGTTTGATTTGACCTTGCTTCCGCTTGCAGAAACTTGCACCCTTTAGTGCCAACTCAGAACTCATGCTTGGAAATCATAGTTCAACTTCGTGTCCTTGGCCACTTGCAACTGGTCATACTTCATTTGTTTCGGTGGGGACTTCTTTAAGCTTGGAACCTCAAGAGGCACAATCTCAGTGTATCATTTGTTTTACTATCTGCATTTATTTTTAAAAAATGATGTTTGTATTGACATTGCTTCTATGTGCAGGAACATGCTCCCTCTAGTGCCAACTCAGAACTCATGCTTGCAAATCATAGTTCAACTTCATGTCCTGAGCCACTCCCGACTGGTCATTCTTCATTTGTTTTGGAGGGGACTTCTTTAAGCTTGGAAATTCAAGAGGCACAATCTCAGTCTATCATTTGTTTTACTTTCTTCCTTTCTTATTAGAAATGACGTTTGTGTCGTATTGCTTCCACTTGTAGAAACATGCTCACTCCAGTGCCATCATGGAACTCATGCCTGTAAATCTTAGTCCAACTAGTGAGTCTCATTCTTATTATATTTCATTTAAGGTTTAGATGAAACATACCCCATTTAAGATTTAAATGAAACAGACCCAAAACTCTAAGGCTTAAAAACTTTAAATGAAACTATTTGAAACTATAAGGTTTAAATGAAATTTATCTAAAACTACAAGGTTTAAATGAAAATTACCTAAAACTTGCCTGATAAAAAATTGTTTGTTGCAGTGTACCAGAATCATCACCCTCCTTCTTTGTTCGATGAAGTATGGAAATTAGAAAATATTGGCAAAGATGGAGCTTTACATAAGCGTTTGAGTTGTGAAAGCATCATTACTGTGAAGGATTTTTTGACCCTACTCTTCATAGACCCTGCAAGACTTCAAAATGTAAATAATACTGCACTTACCTCAATTACTTTTACTTTTTAGTATTCCTTACTAAGTTTTGTTTAGATTTCTGAATTTAAGGTAATATTCTGTAAAGAGTGATGCATTGTTGTATCCATATACTTGTCTGCATTTGTTAAAAATCTGAAAATGAGAAAGAGTTTACTGATTTAACAGCCCTTATGTTTAGATAAATCAGGATGTCTGCTCATTATTGTGGGTGTTTTTCTCTTTTTCTCTTTGGATGGAAGCATTCATAAGGGAAAATGTTGTTGGTTCACCATTGGGATACAGACATTTTGATGTTAGCTTGTGTTCTTAAGTCAGGCACAACATGTATCTCTGTTGGACATGCGTTGACATGGCTGGCTATAGAAACATCCCAATTCAAGTTCCATTGAGACATGGATACCTCTTCGCCATGTCAGACGCTGCTATCTGTTTGACTTCCTTAGTATTATTCTCTGGAGCTAGGGTTATGTTTTGTTTCTTATAATATAGGGTCCTAATCAGTGTTCTGAGCACAATATACTTATAGTCATATACTACTAAAATTTATGTACCATATATACTCATACATTGAACTCCTATGTGATCTTCGGTGAACTCAATTTATGTCCCTTCAGCTCTCTTTGAATGGAGTAATTACAGGAATTTTTTTTCAACGTGCAGATACTTGGCACAGGTATGTCAGCTAAGATGTGGGAAGTCACTGTGGAGCATGCTCAGACATGTGTACTTGAGAAGAGGATGTTCTTGTACAGCCCTCCAAGTTCTCAACAAAAATATGGTGTGGTCTTTAATGTCGTGGGACAAGTGATGGGACTACTTTTGGAATGCCAGTATGTTCCAATTGATAAGCTGTCTGAAACTGAGAAGGCACTCCTCTTATTACCTCAAATCTGGGTTTATTTTTATTTTTATTTTTTTCCTGACTTATTATGATCAACCTTTTCCATTAGGCTGATGCCCACAACTTGGTTATTTCTGCATTCAAACACTGGGAGGAAGTTGTTTCTTTTGATGATGAAGCCTCTCTTGTGGGCAGCTCTTCACTGTTAACCAATGTTTACACTGCAAGCTTGCCCAGGACAGAGAGTTCTAACGTGAGCAAGTTTTTGGCTACTCACAAGATTGGTAGGGGTTTGGACGATTATTGCTTGCACAGTATTGACAGTAAGGGTCTCAGATATGAACAGGCTTTGAATTCCCAAGAGTCATTGAACCATTCTTTCGATGACAATCATCTGAACTTTTTTGATACTGATCTTCCAACTCAGAATGTCAATTTAAAATCGCAATCAGATCTTCAGGGTATTGTTGACAATTTCTCGCCGGCACGTGCTGCCATTGGGAGAGCTCGGATGAGATGGACAAAGCTATTCAGCACGTTAATATGGTTCTCAATACGTGTGGCGTTAAGAAAACAGGTTCGAGAACTTCCGAGATACAATAATGGGTTAACAAAAAAAATATATGCAAAAGAAAAAAGCATAGTTTACATATACTACTAAAATTATGTCCTATATATACTTGTACATTGAAGTCCTATGTGGTCTTCTGTAAACGCAATGAAGAGTTCCAAGTTAAAAGTTCTATTTAGCTCTCTCTGAACTCTTTAGTTCAGGTGTTACCTTCCCAAGCCCCAAGCCTTAGTGCTTGGGGGTTGATTGGGGGGAGGGGGTAGTAGTACAAGCATTTCTAACCAATATATATACATAAAAGCTCTCTCTGAATGGTGTAATTACAGTAATTGTTTTGGACATGTGCAGGTACTTGGCACAGATAAGCCAGCTAAGACGTGGGAAGTCACTGTGGAGTGTGCTCAGACATGTGTACTTGAGAAGAGGATGCTCTTGTACAGCCCCCCAAATTCTCCAGATATCATGTCATCCATTTACTCTGTTGGGGGCAGTAGTGGTTTGGATGATTATTACTTGCCCAGCATTGAACGGGCTTCGAGTTTCCTAGAGTCCATGAAAAATTCTTTCAATGACAATGATCTGAACCCTTTTTATAGTGATCTTCTAACTCAGGATGTCAATTCAGAATCGCAATTAGATTTTTAGAGTGCTGCTGACAATTTCTAGTCAGCACGTGCTGCCATTGGGATAGCTCAGATGAGATGGACAGAGCTATTCAGTGTGCTAAAATGGTTCTCAATAAATGTGGCTTTGAAAAAATGGGTTCAAGAAATTCCAAGATACAGTAATGGATTATGAAAAAAAAAAGGAGAAACAAATGGTTAGATTACATTTGAAAATAGTGTTAGTGGTGCTGCTGCTAAAATTTTGCGTGCAGTTTTAGTAAGACAAGTTGAAGGTCTTAGTAGACGTAAACACAGAGGTAGTTTTAGTAACTTTCTTCTTGTGAAAGATCATAGAACTGCCATCCTGCTATATCAAGTTGTAAATATGTAGACGTATTTTTTAGACGGTATCAGGGCAAGTTTCTGTCTTTTTCTGGTATTGGTTTTTCCTCAAATATGGAAGCAGTAATGCCAGTGTGCTTAATATTTCTGCAGCTTTCATATTGGGTTATAGTTCTGTATGAGGTCGTTTGTTCAACAAAGGTTATTTTCATGTCTTAATTCAAAGTAATGCCAAGAGCTTTATAACCATTGGTTATGGTTGGTCCAATGGTACCATCAGCCTACCTAGACCAGCAGATCAATGGAGACAAGCTTATAGAGCCAGTCCCTGGGAGCTTTAGTAGTGACCAGTGCTTGAACTGGCTAGAGGGGAAGAAAGCTTGATTTTGGATGGTTACTTGTTAAACAAAATTAACTCCTTTGGATGATAATATGTGTAATTCAATAACAGGAAAGAATCTTAAAATCTGAAAAGGCTAGACTGAGAACAACACGTACCCTTTTCAGGATGTATTTTGATCTTTCAATGTTTGATAAGAATAGAAGCTAAGTATTCAATAAGAACATCGTTATGCATTGCAATATTTTCATCTGAGCGGGTTAATCTATACATGTTTTCTGGCACATCACTTTAGCCATGCAAAACATCTAATTTAAGTTCTAGTTTGGTCTCATTGAAAATCAAAGAAAATCTAGGTCGGCTTTCTCATAAGATTTAGAATTAACATAGTCATCGTAACAAATAATTTTGTAACAATCTTCTGAGGTTCGTTGCCAAAAAAAAAAAAAAAAGAATGTGGACGTGACTCCTTCACCTTAATTTGAAGGATTTGGTTTCTTTGAGGATATTGAGGTGATTTCATCTTAACAAGGCGATATTCTGAAATTAAGATTTATCAGTATCGCTACCAAAGGTTCATTCTGCGGCGACAATGGAATTGTATTGTCAGCATGTTTCGACTTAATAAGGCGCCACATTATTTTAAAGTCTTTGTTTTCTCAGTAGATATAGAGGTGAATTGCAATTTGTCCATGCCTCATAATTTGACTTGACATACACTTTGTAGTGGCAGCTCTTGTCTCTGTAACAAGTTTCTAAATAATTTTGAAGGCCATAACCATGAAGTGTCCTAACAAAAATCTTTACTACATGGTGAATTCGTGTCCAAAATAATGACCCCAAAGCATCTGTATGAAATTCCACCAACACATTGATGTCCAAAGCTCAGCTAAAGAAAACTAAATTCTCGATGGATTCTCAGTACCTCTAACATCACAATGATCACATGGGGCTTAAAAATCTTCAATCAGCTTCTAGCATATAAGAATCCACAGGCATCCAGACATTTTCAAAATTTTGGAACACAATCGTATACCTCAATTGTTCCATCTACTATCTTGTTGACATTATCTCTCAAATTAGTTTTACTATTGTAATGAATAATCAGATTTCGAGCACACATTCAAACGGCAAAAGATGAAATGAAGTTTTTGAGCCCATATTCTTTCGTTAAGATAGCTCTTTACTCAAAGGGTTGACTTAGTAGTTCTTAAGGTTTCATGATATCCATAAAATCTTGAGTTTAAAACTTTTTGTTAGTATTTTAGAGCTACCTCCAAGGGACGAGGGACTGCAAATGCCCAAGGGAATAATCAAAGGGTCATGTTAATCGGTGCTCTTAGGGCAATTATTAATAAATCATATTAGGAGAGTTTTAACATCACTTTCATGGGATATATAAAAATTTGATAAAAAAAATTAATTGTTTTATCATTTTTTCATAAAATGTATCTAAAAATAGTTCATAAACCAATGTACTTAGTATATTTGTTAACATTTTCCATAATCAAATACTCTTTGGACACTTATTATGACATTTGAGTAGAGTTGTAATGTGTTTTTGTGTTAGAACTCCTTTCCCTCTCTCTTATGTGTGTGTTTGTTTCTTAAAAAAAAAAAAAAACTCTTTGGACACCTTGTTAGCCAGCTTCTTCAAACACCTTCCAATTCTAAATAATTACATATGCGCGCCAAATCATTGACAAAACTGTTTGGGTTTGATTGGGGTGAAAGGTTAAACTGACATTGTGCCATTTGGGTGAAAATGGGTTGGGCAGTTTGGATTTGCTTCGTTTCTATTTGTGTGAACCATGGTGAATATTTGGTTCTGAACAAGGAAATGATGTTTAAATAGAATTATATACGTGACACGCTGACTTCAAGTTCCCAAGATTGCTAAAGAATTTTATTTCTTGGCAAAACTTCACACGCCAACTTGGGCCTTACTTCTTTTTAATTTTTCTCTTCTTTGCTTCACTTCACGCCTGGGTTGGATCCCACTTCTTATTCTTCTTTCTTTTACTTCATGGCTTAAGTTGGCTTGACAATCTGCCTGGACCACCGATCAATTTTCACGTGAATTGCTTCTTCAATAATTTTTTTATTCTTTCTCTTTCACTAATTCCCATTAGCATGTAAAGTCTTTATAACCTATTATTGGGGAGCCTTTTTTTTGTTGCCCACATGATATTTGGGAAGTCAAGACCGAGACTTGACTTTAGGCTTGGAACATGGCCCAAAAGCTATCAGTGAAGTGTGAAAGGCTTATTTTGCTCAAGGTTCAGGTTCCATCCAAAAAATATCATAATAAGACCCCAAAAATACCTCCTGCAAAGATAAGCTAGCACAAATGATGGCCCACCGCAATAAGTACTTAGATAATAGTCCAGCGGTAAATAAGAAAAATGTCCAACGATAGATATTTAGAAAATTAATAAATATATTTGTATAGTAAAAATTATACATTTCCTCCATAATTGGTTAATATAAAAGTTGACCCATTATAACAAGTACACAAGGAAAAATGGTCCAGCGGTGAATATGAAAGACCTCCGACAGTAACGTTTGATTAGTCAATAAACATGTTTACATGATAAAAATCATATATTTTCCTCATTATTATTAAGTCAACATGAGGGAAAACTTCCATAGTATCCAAGACATTATGGCCTTCATTATAATAATAATAAACAAAGATTAAAGGCTTCATAATTACAAGTAAAAGAGGAAAAAATATGATGGAATGAAGGGAGAGAGAAAGTGTCCATCTAGTACAGCAAATGTTTAAACAAGATCTTCATGTGCCATATCATGCCCATAATGATGAATATATGTGTATAGTAAGTGATGGGAATGACTTTATGGAAAGTATGAGTGAATATATGGAAATATGGAAGAGAGATAAAGTAGGGTTGTTTATGACTATTTTAAGGTGCTGGGATTTTCTGAGAAAATGGAATGTGATGTTTATGGGTAAGTGTATATGAGCATTTATGGACTAAAGGCTAGTTTCTGAACTAATGGACTGACTTATGGGCTGAAAATAGTATGATGGGTGAGGAATTTTATGATAAAATTGTTGTTTTCATGAGTTGATGGTAGTTCCCTTTTATAGTGAAGCTTAAGGGATTGATTAGCAAAATTTAGAAAGGACCAGGTCTGACAGCAGCAAAATCCCAAAATATCTTTTCTAAGATTTGGCCCAAAATGGTGAGACTTGCTTTTTGGTTGTTTTGCTTATTTGGGTAATGCAGCTGGAGGCTAAGATGCTCCTAATCTAGGCATTAAATGCTTGGATTTGGAGATTAATTTCGTCCAATGGGATTAAGGCATGTAGTAGGACTAGAGATCTTGCTTGCTACAACTAGGATTAGAGCTCAAGAGGGTTGGTTGACTTTCCAAGCCAAGTGTCAACCATTGATGCCTCTGCTGGAGCTTCTGCTGGACACCCCATCATGAATCAATTAAATACATTTTTAGTAATAAAATAAACTATTTAGTTGAGAATTTCTTGAGTTTGGAAGTTTTGCTTATGGTTTCCTTGAGTTGTGACCAAAACTTGGAGAAGAAAGGTATTTATTACCCATTAACTTTTAGGTGTCAGTTTAGCCTCTAGTACTATTCACGTTAGAATTGGCAGTGGTAGAAAGGTTGATGGGACAAATGGCCAACTCCTAATTTGGCTTGGGAGCTTGGTTTCTTCTTGGGGTGATCAGCGAAAGACATAACTGAAGGGAGAATTAAAGGGAGTTCTCCTGCTGTGTCAGTTTGCACACATGAGCTATTTTGGCTGAGACTTCATGTTAGACTTGACTATGAAAGTTGAGTATTTCAATGAGCCTTTGACTTTGTGGTTCTCTCCACTTAGGCCTATTCTTTTGCTTTCTTATTGTGAGCCCTACAAAATGGATAAAGCTACCATATATTGCCATGGATTTTTATTCTACATGGACTTTAGTTGTTTTTTTTTTTTTTGAGGAACGGGCTTTAGTTGTTAGTAAAAATGAAATGTATTCATGAGGTTTAATAAATATTTATGATAGGTTTTGGGTATTAATTTTCATGGGCTTTAAATAACAATTTGAATAGTTTCTCATAACTTTTGCCATGGATTATTTTGTAAATGATATTTTCTTTGGGACTTTTAAATAATGACCTCCAATATTTCTTAAGAATAATATTTACCATGGGTTTTAAATAGAGACAATATCCATGGGTTTCAAATAAAATATGGTAACAACCACTATAGTGAATTATTGAGATATTCTCATAGGTTTTTCTTATAGATAATCATAATATGCTTGTAAGATGAATAACTATCATGAGTTTGGAAATAGATATAATGAATGTTGTGATATAAGATAAATAGTGATCATGGGTTCTTATAAATTCCATGGGTTTATAATATGGTATAAATAAATAAATGTTATGGGTTTAAGATAAATGATCATAACTTTCCATGGGCATTTATAAGATGATTGTCATGAGTTGAGAATATATAATTGCCATAAATTCCTATGAGCTTGTAATATTATAGTAATAGGTTTAAGAACTTAAAGTATTGTTCAATATTGGACTTTTAAGTGAAATACTAACGATATAGTATTTTGTCAAGTATTAAAAACCTTGGGCTTTTGATAAAATAGTGCCAAGTAATTAGCTTGGGCTTTTAATAGTGCCAACGTAAATTGAGCTTTTGATATTGCTAAGGAGAATTAGGCTTTGATATTGACAATGAGAATTAGGCTTTTAATGTTGCCAATGAAAATTTAAAATTGGGTTTTAAATATTGCCAATGAGAATTGAGCTTTGACATTGCCAATGAGAATTGGGTTTTTGATGTTGCTAATGAGAATTTGGTTTTGATATTGCCAATAAGAATTGGGCTTTGATATTAAAAGTTCAGTGAGAACTGAGTTTTTAATATTGCTAATGAGAATTGGGCTTTTGATGTTGCAACGAGAATTGAGCTTTTTGGTATTGCCAGCGAGAACTAGGCTTTTAATAAATAATTTTCCATGAGGATGAATCATGGGCTTTGCTAATGGGATTTTAATTTCATTGATAAAATTATCATAGGTTTTGATTATGAATTTCATTTCCTTTAATAAAATTGCCATGGGTTTAAACCATGGGCTTTGATTATGGATTTAAATTTCATTGATAAAATTGTTTTGCCATGAACTTGAATTATGGGCTTTTCAAATATTGCCAAGCACAAGTATTCTTGAGTTTTAAATAAAATGGGATGTGTGCATTGGGCTCGTATGGCCGGTTTTGAGCTTAGCTAAATAATGATGATAAAATTGGATAGTATATGAGTTTTTTGGGCTTTTTGTGATAATTTATATCATGACCCAATTTAGGTAATAAGATATGAAATATTTGTGGTTAACATAATAATAGGACAAAAAATATTTGGTAAAGCCCAATAACTTATTTGTGGTGTTTGAAAATAAATAGGTGGTATTAAAATAAAATTAGGTGTTAAAAAAATGTACTCTAACACCTATAAAACAAAAATTATTTATAATCAGTCACAAAATAAAGTATCGGCATTGGTGGTGGCAAAAATTTAATAATTTGATACCACAAAAAACTATTTTATCAATTTTACCACATCACTTTACAAAACACCTAACATCAATAGTTTTATTTTAACTGTAGGGTTAGGATTTGTGGCCCAAGCCCAAAATAATGAATTTGTAGAGAAGGGGTGAAAGAGCTAGGTTGATTATGGAATCGACAACAATTAATCACAACCCTCAAATATAAACCAACATGAAGTTACTCATAAAAAATGGAATGACTTTGTTTCCGAAGAGACATATCATTGATCATATAACGATTACAATTCTTAAAACTACAGTAAGGTTTTTTTTTTTCTTTTTTTTTTTTTCTCCTCTTTTCTCAGGAGCCTCCTTCCTTTATATATCCTCCCTTCTCCTCATCCCCATCGTCCACTTGTACCTCATCCGTGAGCTTACTTGAGTATATGTCATGTCAAGCATCTCCTTTAGCTCTGTGTGAGTGGCGGTAGGTGAGGTTACACTGTTTAGGGGTCTTCTCCATATAAATACGGCTAGAAAAGTTGCTGCAGAGCCTTAAATACGGTGGCAGTAGCTTTTTCTTTAGATATTTCTTCATCCTTATCGTCTCTCAGTATACTAAAAGCTTATCTTGATCAGGAGGAGTCCTCGGAAGATCATTTTGACCTTTTATACGTTCAATTGATCCATACTATTCGCGTCAGAGGAATATAATCTCTTCGAATAGAAGGCGACCTCTTCGGATTGTAATCACTTTTCTTTCTGGGGGTCCCTCTTCCAGATGGGTCTTGCCCTTACCTCCCCTTCTCTTCGGACGCATAGTAATCCTCACATGGGGCTCTAGGCCCGCTACATTAGACTGGGCCTTTTCCCCCCACATTAACATTCAACACAATAAAATCATATAAACAACACAAAGATGGCTGTGCACAATGGAAGTCCTAATATAATATTGTTTTTTTTTTTTTTTTTAATTTAGCATCTAAGATACAATGCACATGAAAAGATGGCTGTGCACTATAGCTCAGTAGTAAAAAATTTTGGTTTTTCCTCCATTGATTCAAGAGCATTTTATTTTATTTTTTATTTATATTTGGTTGGTAAATTTAGCATTTTAACAATTTGCCTATGCCAACATGAGAGCATTTTAGCAATTTGCCTATGCAAATATTATGTGAGATTTTTTTTTTTTTTCCTTTTGGTTTGTTTAATTATGTTTAGCTAATGTTTTTTTTGAACGATTATATTACACTAAGCATTGATTCTTTTTCTTTTTTCTTTTTAAATAATCTCATTTTGCAAGAGTGCAAAATAGAGCAAGGAATGGCAATGGTGGTACTAGGAAATTTTTTAGGGCAGTTACTAACAAAATCTAATAAAAACAAAGCTTAAATATATCAACATCACACCAAAAATAAATAAATAAAAACCACATGCAAATATACAAAGTATTACAATTCCATTCTACTAATAATAAAAATGCAAAATAAGACTGATGAGAGATAAAGTGAAAATTGGAAATGTTGAGATGAAAATAATAAAGTGAGAGAGAGTTTGAAATGATGAGAAAGAGAGAGAGAGAGAGCAACAGATGAAACCCATTACTACTACGAGTTGAATGCTACAATATCTCTTTTAATACTAATTTTTTTTTAAGAAAAATGAAACTAAACATATTTTTATGAAATTATTTGAACGAGTTACAAATTTAAATAAATAAAGATTTTTATTTTTGTTATGAGTTTTTTATTGAATAATTTTATTTTATTTGTTATTGTTTGGTCCCCTTGTTATGAATACCGTTTCGTTTCAACCAAAACAAAATCTTGTATCAGTATGTAAATTGGTAGAAGGACTCACTTGTTCTACCTTGGATAAAATTTTAGCCTATTATGATGTTTTCGAGTGTTTCGAGTTGTTTCAATTAATTTCAGTCAAAATCCAATCTTTGGTTGGTATTAACTATTAAGTTTGTTTGTTTTTTGTTTTTTATTTTTATTTTTTTTGTGATGTATGTTTGTTTGTTTATTTTTATTTTTTATTTTTTATTTTTTTGCGAGGAAAAGAAAGAGTGCATCAAGGGAGAGAAGATAAAGCTATGCAATCACTTGTCCCTAGACCAGGGGCAAAGTTAGGAATTTTTGTTTAGGGGGCCAAGTTGCAGCACTAATATATTTATTAAGGCAACCACCCACACACACATATATATACATGATTTTTTTTTTATTATATACACACACACATATATATATACACACTTTTTTTATTTGATAAGTTATATATATATATATATACACACACCCAACCAAAAAAAAAAAAACTTATTATTTTCAATCAAAATTATATTTGATGGCAATCTTTCATAAAATTAATAAAATTTATTTTTACTATTTTCATAGTGAAATTCTTAAAAAGTTTCATTTTCTATACAAATCATCAAGTTTTATACTAATGTAAGTAAAAAATCATGCGTAGTTTTAGTGACGAGATTTTTTTAATGAGTCAATGACTTGTTAATTGTCACATAACATGTTGAAAAAGATAAATTCAAACATATTTGGTGCCAAATTTTATCATATATTTAACAGATATAAGAGCTCATTTTACAATAAAAAATAGAATTGCAAAAAATAAAGTTATGTCTCTATAACTATTAGACCAATTATTTTTTTAAGAGTATCATTGGACTAATTCAAATACTTGGGGGGCTAGCTTTGATTTTTTAGACTAAATTTTAAAAACATTAAAATAGTTATATATATATATATATAGTTAAAAAAAATTTCAAAAATTTGGGACCACCCTTCAACATAGCTCCGCCCCTAGGCTAGATGTGTTGATGCGTAAACTAGTTCATGCATATGAAGGGAAAAGGAAAAATGGTGCCATCTGGGATGTTGCAGTGAGGAAACAAACAAAGGAAAATAAATTAAAGAATAAGACCAAAAAAAAGGGAGTAGAGAAGTATATGGCGTGGAGATTGTTTGAACTTTGAAGAACATGCGGAAGAGATGCGGTGGAGAATTAAACTTTGGAAAGAGAAGCATCAAGAAAATAAAAATAATAATAAAAATAAAATGGATGTGATCATGTGAATAGTTGGAGGTCGATAAGGAGAAAAAAGATAAAAGTTTTATTTGTTTAAGATTTTAGAATTCAAATGTGCTAAAAAGAATTTAGCTTTTAACACTTAAAAAAAATTACTTTATTTATTTTAACATCTCAATTTATAATATATTGTATATTAATCTTCTATTTTTACATAATATTTATTAAAATAATATAAACAATTCATTAAAATAATATAAACATCTGGTGCAGTTTTGTTCTGCCCCCACCAATATATATATATATATATATAAACATATCCCAACATATTAATTTCTTTATAACATCTCCCTCTTCCTCTTCAACCCATGAAAATAAATGAATTAAATAATAATAACAACAGTAGTATCTTTGATATAGCATGTATTCTGGTGTTTGAAGTGTTAAAAATAGCTTTTTAGTAGTTTTACAATTACCACTGTGAATGCTCTTATGTAATGCTATTTTCATAACATTTTTACAGTAATTTCATAATAAATTTTGTGGTAAACTATTAATGGTGGATACAAAAGAAGTGTCATTGGTGGGCCCAAAATGAAAACCAATAACAACTTGTTATTTAAGATTTTTTATAAAAATATTGTGGACATAGCATTCCTTTAGGAGTTGAAGTTAGGTTTAAAATAGCTTTTAAATAAAATTTGTGTCATTTGTTACAATGAAATTTACAAGTTATTATTTTAGTAGTAAGTTATTGTTTTACACAAATTATATAGTATGATTTATGATGTGTTTTGGTTCTTATTCGTGGTTTGCTTTGAGCTATTTAATGTTGCTATGTACACAACATTTTAACAATAATTTTACAATAAATTGTAGATAACAAGTTTTTATTATTGGTGGGTAAAAAAGTGATATTAGTAGGAGTCCAAATCTTCTGTCCCACTTTTCATGTTTCACTCTATACTCCACCAATAAATATTTGCCACGTGTTCACCTAATTAATTAAATACTATCATTATTGACTTATTAATACTACAATTATTAATTAATAGTAGTATTTAATTAATTAGGTGAACACGTGGGAAATATTTATTGGTAAAGTATAAGTGGAATAGAAAAAGTGGGATAGAAGATTTGGACTCTATTAGTAGTGGAGACAAATTATAACTTGTAATAGCTTACCATTTAGGATTTATTGTGAAAATATTGTGGTTGTAAGTTGTAACATTACTCTTATTTTTGTTTAACTTAAATTCTTTGAATTTTGAAATTAGGATGTTTATCATTATTTTTTTTAATGGTAGACAAAATAGCTTAGTTTAGTGTCTTTTTGGCTTGAGTTTGTTTGCTTAATTTTTAGTTTTTGGTTTTTATGTATAATTTTTCAAAACCTCACATTTTTCAAAATATGAGTATATTTTAGCATACTTTCAACAACAAAAAACTAATGTCAAATGCACACTATCAACTTTTCTTTTTTCAAGTAAAACTTTTTTTTTTTTATAATCAGGGTGTTTAGTATTAAATGTACTAAACATACTAACTATATATGTTTTTAATGTATTAGTGCACTAAATACTTTAAAACACTTGCTTAAAGGACACGTGTCCATAATAGTGCATTGGACTCATGTCCACGTTAGTGAATGGTGTTAGGATCTTATCGTGTCACATCCAGTGCAATGACTGGACATATATGCAGTCAATGCGGAATGAAGGCGATGGGGATCCCAACGGGGGTCTCAGAACTAGACTAGCCGTCCAAAATGATAGAGAGGAAGGATTCATCACTATCAATAAGAGCATCCACAGCAGTGGAGCTAAAAATTTAGCTTTTTAGCTCCACCAAAAGTTACTTTATCTATTATACCTATACACATGCTGCAGCAGTGGATCTATTTTAGCTTTCAATACAATAAAATAATATAAACATCACAATAAAATAATATATCTACTACAATAAAATAATATCTCACTATAATAAAATAATATATTCACTACACTCATACATCACAGCCACACACAACCACAACCACCGCCGCCGCCACCACCACCACCACCACCACCACAGCCCACAACAAAAGAAAAATCACAGCCCCACACACACAACCACAACCACAACCACCACCACCACCACCACCACCACCACCACCACCACCACAGCCCACAACAAAAGAAAAAAAATATTAAACACACATCACAGCCCCACACACACAACCACAACCACAACAACCACCACCACCACCACCCAACAAAAGAAAAAAAAAATCAACCAACCACCTACCACACCACAGCCCACACCAGGAAAAAAAAAAAAAACAAAAAGTGCTGATCGGCGTGGGACGGGATAGCGTGGGACGGCAACGGCGTGGACGGCGACGGCCTGGGACAGGATGGCGTGGGACGGCGTGGGCTGAGGCGTGGGCTGGAAGGGCGACGGTGTGGGACGGCATGGGCTGGGACGGCGTGGGCTGGGATGGCGTGGATGGCGACGGGAATGGCGTGGATGGCGACGGCGACGGCGTGGACTGGGAGATGAAAGCTTGAAGAGAGAGATGAGAGAGATGAGAGCTGATGAGAGAGATGAGAGTTTGATGAGAGAGACGGTGAGATTATTTTAATAGAGGATTGAATAAAAAATTAATTTTTTTTTTTTAGATGTGTGCTACAGTGCACATCTATTTATAGATGTGCACTATAGCAAATCAGCTAAAAATTTTAGCTTTTGGTCCACTGCTGCAGCACCATTTTAATGAAAGTGTAGGTAAAATATAGCATTATAGCTTTTTACCTACACTGCTGCAAATGCTCTAAGCTGGGGCGTGGGGAAGAATAGAGACTTCCGCACTAGTGACTATAGTCAATATTCCTCTTTCTATATATACGTATATGATATATTTCTTCCAACTTTTTTTTAAGAATGATATTTCTTCCAACTTAAGAAAAAAAATTCTACAACTTTTTTTTAGCTAAAAAGCAAAAAAAAAGTTTTAGCAGAAAAAAGTTGTAGAATTTTTTTTCTTAAGTTCTTTTTAGCTAAAAAAAAAGTTGTAGAACTTTTTTTCTTAAGTTGGAAGAAATATATCTGAGAAAATGGCACATCATTATTACTCTCTTATATCCCAAATCCACAGCCACGGTCAGAAATATCCCCCTCCAACAAACACGGTCTTGTACTTATTGGCGACCGTGTTTCATGGAAAAGGATATTTCTAACAGAATATTTGACGACTAGAGTTAACCGTCCAAAATTATCCTAATGTGTTATGTCCAGTGCACCGATGCACTAAGGACAAAATAAGTTAGTTTAGTGTCAGTTGGGCTTGACCGTGTCTTGAATTGAAAAAATTATTAGCTTTTTTGACGATTTTTTCAAATTTTTTTTTTTTTTTTATAAAAGTTTCTTAAAATAGATTAAAACCCTTACTAAAATGATTGTTTTTAAATTTAAAGATTATAAACCCTTGGTTTTAGTCACGACTATATATATATATAGATAATTTTTTTTTCTAAATTTGAGAAATTATAAGATATTAAACTTTATTTTTACGGTAGGTGAGTAATTAAATACTAGAGTGATTGTAGCTAGCCTCTTTGATTCAATCGGGATGACAATTTTGTCCCATCCTGCTTAACCCGCTTTTCCCTGCTTCATCTCGCGCGAGTTTTTCCTTCTCCGGAAAGGTAGTGGAGGTGGGAATGGGTTTAGACTTTTTAGACTTACCCCGCCCCATTCACGCCCCGCCCTGCCCCTTGTTGACAAGGGCTAAATTGTAAAAATTTTATATCCTAAAACCCTACTATTTAAACAAACATATCATTAGCTTATTTTATTCTACTTAATGTGGCTCTCTATCTCTTTTTTCTCTCTAGTAAGATTAGAAATAAGGTACAAATTTTAATTTTTTACTGTCTTTATTATAAACAAATTTATATACTATTGGAATTTTTATTTTGTATTATGATTTTTTTTTTTGTTGTGATATTGTCTTATTAAACACTTTGATAATATTATTCATTTTTTGCTAAAAATTAGTTTGATTTGATGGGATAAATTTATTTACAATTTCAAGTATATTTTTACTAATGAAAAAGGTTTTAATAAAAAAAATTGTAATAGTTGGGAACAAATTAACGAGATGTAGAGTTTTACGAAGTGAGATGGGCTTCGCAGGGCCCCTTGGCCCCAACGTGGCTCTACCACGGCTTATTGACATCAAATTTTTTTTTTTTTTTAATTACTTCTACTAATATTATTTTTGGCATTTCTCTATTTGTTTTTGTTCCCTCAATTAGGATCAAATCACATTTACGTAGTGGTTCATTAATTGCCCTCCTTTGAACATGACCATACTATCTCAAACAGTTTTCCCTCATCTTTTCATCAATAGAAGCTACCCTTATTTTTAAGCAAATTTCTTCATTTAAATTCTATATTTTCGTGTGCTTATCCATTTTAACATTCTTATTTTAGCAACATTTATTTTTTGAATATGTCTCTTCTTAAGGGATGATTATCCTTTGGACTCATGTGTTAATATAATTTAAAGCATCCTATGTTTAAAAGTCAAAAAATTAAATATATATATATTTTTATAAGAAATATATATAATTTAAAGAATAATTACGTGTGACATAATTAAAGAACATATTTTTGTTGAATTATATAGCATGTTCTAATATATGAGAAAATAATATATATGATAATAAGTAATTTTAAAGACATATTCCAGTACAAATTATATATATACATGTCTTTTATAAATTTAAAAATTATTGATACATTTTGTAACGACCCCGCCCCAACTGTGCAGATATTGTCCGCTTTAGGTTCCATACTCCTCACGGTTTCGTTCTTCCCTAGGTTGCGCAAGGGAAAAGGCCTCATCACATTGAAGGGAGGTCATTCTTTATAAACACATTCTCATGTGCTTCCCTAGGCGATGTGAGATTCCATGGAATGCAAGACCCCCCTTTTTGGGTCACTACTATCCACCCCCCTTACGGGCACACACTTCCTCGCTTATGGGGCCCACACTTCCGGCTAAGGCATGGCTCTGATACCATCTATAACGACCCCGCCCCAACTGTGTAGATATTGTCTACTTTGGGACCCATACCTCTCACGGTTTTGTTCTCCCCCAAAGCACACAGCAGGGGGGGAAAGGCCTCTACACATTGAAGGGAGGTCATTCCTTAGAAACACATTCTCATGTACTTCCCTAGGCAATGTGGGATTCCATAAAATGAAAGACCCCACTTTTTGGGTCACTACAATCCACCCCCCTTACGAGCACACGCGTCCTCGCGTGTGGGACCCACACTTTCGGCTAGGGTATGGCTCTGATACAATCTGAAATAACCCCGCCCTAAATGTGTAGATATTGTCCGCTTTGGGATCCATACTTCCGGCTAGGGTATGGCTCTGATACCATCTGTAACGACCCCGCCCCAACTGTGTAGATATTGTCCGCTTTGGGTCCCATACCCCTCACGGTTTTGTTCTTCCCTAGGTTGCGCTAGGGAAAAGGCCTCTACATATTGAAGGGAGGTCATTCATTATAAACACATTCCTATATGCTTCCCTAGGCGATGTGGGATTCCATGAAATGCAAGACCCCCTTTTTGGGTCACTACAATCCACCCCACTTACGAGCACACACGTCCTCGCGTGTGGGACCCACACTTCCGGCTAGGTATGGCTCTAGGTATGGCTCTGATACCATCTGTAACGACCCCGCCCCAACTGTGTAGATATTGTCCGCTTTGGGTCCCATACCCCTCACGGTTTTGTTCTTCCTTAGGTTGCACTAGGGAAAAGATCTCATCACATTGAAGGGAGGTCATTCCTTATAAACACATTCTCATGTGCTTCCCTAGGCAATGTGAGATTCCATGGAATGCAAGACCCCTCTTTTTGGGTCACTACAATCTACCCCCCTTACGAGCACACGTGTCCTCGCGTGTGGGACCCACACTTCCGACTAGAGTATGGCTTTAATACCATCCGTAACGACCCCGCCCCAACTGTGTAGATATTATCCGCTTTTGGACCTATACCCCTCACGGTTTTGTTCTCCCTCAAAGCATATAGCAGTGGGGGAAAAGGCCTCTACACATTGAAGGGAGGTCATTCCTTATAAACACATTCTCATGTGCTTCCCTAGGCGATGTTAGATTCCATGGAATGCAAGACCCCCCTTTTTGGGTCACTACAATCCACCCTCCTTACAAGTACACGCGTCCTCGCGTGTGAGGCCCACTTTTCCAGCTAGGGCATGGCTCTGATACCATCTGTAACGACCCCGCCCCAACTGTGTAGATATTGTCCGCTTTGGGTCCCATACCCCTCACGGTTTTGTTCTTCCCTAGGTTGCGCTAGGGAAAAGGCCTCTACATATTGAAGGGAGGTCATTCATTATAAACACATTCCTATATGCTTCCCTAGGCGATGTGGGATTCCATGAAATGCAAGACCCCCTTTTTGGGTCACTACAATCCACCCCACTTACGAGCACACACGTCCTCGCGTGTGGGACCCACACTTCCGGCTAGGTATGGCTCTGATACCATCTGTAACGACCCCGCCCCAACTGTGTAGATATTGTCCGCTTTGGGTCCCATACCCCTCACGGTTTTGTTCTTCCTTAGGTTGCACTAGGGAAAAGATCTCATCACATTGAAGGGAGGTCATTCCTTATAAACACATTCTCATGTGCTTCCTTAGGCAATGTGAGATTCCATGGAATGCAAGACCCCTCTTTTTGGGTCACTACAATCCACCCCCTTTACGAGCACACGCGTCCTCGCGTGTGGGACCCACACTTCCGACTAGAGTATGGCTCTAATACCATCCGTAACGACCCCGCCCCAACTGTGTAGATATTATCCGCTTTTGGACCTATACCCCTCACGGTTTTGTTCTCCCTCAAAGCACATAGTAGTGGGGGAAAAGGCCTCTACACATTGAAGGGAGGTCATTCCTTATAAACACATTCTCATGTGCTTCCCTAGGCGATGTGAGATTCCATGGAATGCAAGACCCCCCTTTTTGGGTCACTACAATCCACCCTCCTTACAAGTACACGCGTCCTCGCGTGTGAGGCCCACTTTTCCAGCTAGGGCATGGCTCTGATACCATCTGTAACGACCCCGCCCCAACTGTGTAGATATTGTTCGCTTTAGGCAAAAAGGGAGGTCTTGCATTCCATGAAATCTCACATCGCCTAGGGAAGCATATGGGAATGTGTTTATAAGGAATGACCTCCCTTTAATGTGATGAGGCCTTTTCCCTAGCACAACCTAAGGAAGAACAAAATCATGAGGGGTATGGGACCCAAAACAGACAATATCTACACAGTTGGGACGGGGTCATTACAGATGGTATCAGAGCCAGTTTCTAGCCAGAAGTGTGGGTCCTACACGCGAGGACGCGTGTGCTCATAAGTGGGGTGGATTGTAGTGACCCAAAAAGGGGGGTCTTGTATTCCATGGAATCTCACATCGCCTAGGGAAGCACATGGGAATGTGTTTATAAGGAATGACCTCCCTTCAATGTGATGAGACCTTTTCCCTAGCGCAACCTAGGGAAGAACAAAACCGTGAGGGGTATAGGTCCCAAAGCGGACAATATCTACACAGTTTGGGCGGGGTCGTTACAGATGGTATCAGAGCTATACCCTAGCCGGAGGGGTAGGTCCCACACGCGAGGACGTGTGTGCTCGTAAGGGGGGTGGATTGTACTGACCCAGAAGGGGGGTCTTGCATTTCATGGAATCTCACATCGCCTAGGGAAGCACACGAGAATGTGTTTATAAGGAATGACCTCCCTTCAATGTGATGAGGCCTTTTCCCTAGTGTGTAGGGAAGAACAAAACCATGAGGGGTATGGGATCCAAAGCGGACAATATCTACACAGTTGAGGTGGGGTCATTACACATTTAGCTTAGCTTTCATGAGAAAAATTCTAGACCCCATCACTTATGTTGAATATGGTCTTTCACTATTTGGGCGAACACTGAAAGGTGAAGATCAACATTACTAGAATAATATTGCCAAACAGGCCCTAACTGTTTGGATTAAAATATTTAAATAGAATGGTAAAAGTAAGACCAGCTTGAAATAGCTTGAAGCCTAAGGGGATAAATCAAAGTAAGATGTTTTATGTTTAAATATTAAATTTGTTAGGACATATGTGATTTGATGTTAGGAACATATGTCACTATTTTATGTAATTGGCTAATCCTTTAACAAAACGCACTTTATTTATAATTGGGTAGATCTAGAATGTTTTTAATACTTCAAGAAATAAGGTTTCAAGTTCAAGTGTTAAAACCATGCAAGTCTGTCCAAGAATCAAGTGAGAAAGTGTTGGATTTTAAATCTCGACAGCTAGCATCTATCGAGATTTAAAAGCTGCTGAAACCTGTGGCTCGACAGCTAGCTCAATAGATGGTTAGCTATTGAGATTTATGAAGCTTAGTTTTTCAGAGCTGTTTTTTATCCAATCTGTGAGTATGTGTTTAGGCTTTCTTTTCTGACAACCCTAAACATATATAAGGATTATTTTGAGGGCCGTCAAAGGTTGCATAGTTGCACAAGTGTAAAACAAAGTCTTGCTCATGCAAATTGTGACCGGAGACAGAATTTGCCCTAGTTCATCTTTCTCTTGAAGAAGTTGCTGTGTTTGTACACAGTAGGGTTTTGTGACCAAGGAGCTTCGTGATCTTCGTTGTGTGATGAATTGAAGAACTTTGCAGCCAACATCTTTCTCAAGTTGGTGATCAAGTCGCGTACTGGGATCCGCGCATCTATTGACTAGTCACGTACTGGTAGTCGTGCATTGAAAAGGAGAGATGGTCTACAGAACAAGTCCAACTGAGTATTGGGGTAAGGGTTCAACTGTAGGTTGGTATAAGGTACTGAGATTTCTTTACTTGTAACCGTTTGTTTTGATAATAGTGGATTCTCAGGAGTGATGACCTTAAAATTACTCGGTGGGGTTTTTGCCATATTGGTTTTCCTCATTCGAAAAAAAATCACCGTGTTAATTTAATTTCCGTTGCATTTAGTTATTTGGTGATTTGTTTGTGCTACCACGCGTATTGCATGTTAATTTGATTAATTAATTAACTTGGCTAGTTAATTAATTACTCTATCACAAGGGGTCAATATATTATTGGCTATCAAAATTAAATACATTTAATAATACTAATAATGCAAACTAGGGTTAGTTTGAAGAGTTAAGCACATAATTGGAAGAATTAGTACTAACCACACCAAGGTTAATTTCATATAGATAATTAAAAAAATCATATTTTAAGTATATAATTTTTTTAAGAATGATTTTTGTAGGGACTGGGTTTGAGCACTTCTATTGTTGAGTGAGTGGACTCAAGCCCAGCTAGCCCAATACAATGAATTTGTAGAGAGCAGGTTCAAGAACTAGGCCCTAGTGAAGGATACAACGGCTAGGCATGGTTGCATGTGGATTGAATAGCATGGGCATGGATTCAAATGTGCAATGATGTTCCTCGGCACTCCTCTTGGGAACTTGAGGTTCTTATTACCCTTTCAGTGATTTATTACAAAGGTTTCTCCGTTGTTACAGGTTGTTGCAGTGTTCTATACTTCTCCTTTTCTCCTGTTTTCCCGTCCCTCTTTCAAGAGGGATTCCTTACATTATATACCCTCTTTCAGTTGATCTTAGCCCTACATTTGTTGATCAAGCAGGTCACTACTTGAGTTCTTGTCCCATCAGCAGCCTTTTCATTCTTTCTGTGGGCTGCGGCAACCAAGGCTGCACTGTTCATGAGTCATTTCCTCATTAATGCGGTCAGAACGTTAGTTGTGAGCATTTAATGTGGAGGTAACGATTCATCTTAGACTTGCTCCTCCACCATGCCTCCACGGCTGACACGTTGTACTTGTTCCTTCTCTTTAGATGCTCGGGAAGGCTGCTTTTGGTGGGCCATTACTTCCTCCTCCTATGGTCTCGGTTGGCCGAGGACAGGGTTGTCTTTAGCAAGGTTCTTGGGCAATTTGGACTTTCACACTTCGTCCTCAGGTGTTTCTTTCTCCTCGGCATGGGCCTTGGGCTTGGTACGAAGTGGGCCGGGGTTACCAGATTTTCTGTCCCCACAATAGCCCCTCAAAATCTTGCTGTCCAGGTCCTCGGGCAGAGAGGAGGATTTTGACATCCTTGGGCCGTCGTGATGGCTTGTCACATCTTATCCTCCGTCAGTGCTAGAGTCTTTTCGCCTGTCCAAGGCACGTTCTTGGTGCTTTGGTATACGGAGCACGCCTTCATTTAATTCTGGCGGCTCTATGCTCCCCACATTCAACGGTGTGATGCCAATCCAACGGCTGGGCTTTTCCTAGCTTAATGAGCGGGGAAACTTGCACGGTTATCTTTAATTGGGGGTATAAATACCCGTTTGGTCCGATTGTCCTCTTTACTTTTGCACTCAAGAGTTCTTGCGCACGTACATTGAATTCGGTCAAATCTCCAACTACACTCACGCATTTTTCAGCACAAAAAGCCTGTCCGAGGAGCTTTCCCTCATTTCTGTAAGTCTTCTTCTCTCTCTCTAGCTCAAATTTCCTCTCTGAGTCCTTTCTTTCCTTTGCCTTTTCTTGAGTCTCTTAGTCGTTGTTAGGGATGGGTAGATTTAAGAAGTTAGTTGAGTCTGAAGAGGCGATGGAAAAATTCATCGCCGATTATGGGATACCCAGTAATGTGGGCTTGAGGTACTGTGAGGAAGGGGAATGGCACATTCGGAGGAAAGAGGGTGAGGTCGTGATTCCCATAATTGCCTTCCTTAAAGGCAGTATGAGAATCCCCATGGGGCCAGTAATTAGGGGTTACCTTAGGTACTTTAGGTTGGCCCTCACACAGTGCGCCACCAACGTGTTCAGAATCCTGGGTTGTGTGGACGCCTTGAATGAGCAAATGGGGTTAAGGTTAACCCATCATGATATAAATTAGTGCTACAACCTCCAAAAACTAAAGGGTAAGTCTTATTACATGAAGACGAGGGACGATAAGGTTCGGTTTATCCAGTGCCTTCCTAAGTCCAGCAAGGGGTTGAACAAAGACTTTCTCATCGTGTCCGAGGAGTGGCACGATGGCCTTCATTGTCCGACAGAGGAGGGGACACCAGGTGGGGTACTTTGAGTAGGAGAGGGTCTAGTCTTTCGGGTTGTAGGTCTGCTTTGTTTGGTTGTTGACAGGAACATGTTTTCTTTTCTGCAGACCTTCACGCCTTTGAGAGTCATTTTAACCTGGTTAACAAGGAGGACTTGGAAAAGGTCCTTAGGGCAGAGATCTTTGTGAACGAGGCTAACAACCAAGTTAGAGCCACCCACAAGATCCTCGAGTACAAGCCACTCCAGAAGTCGTTCCTGGCTCCGAAGCACGTGATTAATACCAAAGATCCTCGGCTCCGTAGCATAACTGTAGTGGAGCAGGGGTTTTTGTTTCCTAAAGGGTCTCTTGCTTCGGAAGGTATTTTGTTGGCAGGTCCTTCTACCTCTGCCCAAGCTACGGAGGCCGAGGAAGAAGAGCTAAGAGAAGAGGAAGAAGTTGCTGATTTGGGTCCCTCTGAGGACGAATTTAGCACTTTTGACCAAGTCCACTTGGTCGAGGATCCTTCTGGTGACTTGGGCAATCCTAATTTGATTGAGGCGAACCTCCTCTCTGTAAGGACTTTTCCCCAAGCCGAGATGAGCTTTAAGAGACAACCCCAGACCAGCCTACTTGACCTGCTTGAGGGTCAGCCGGGGAGGGACGAGCCGAGAAAGTCCCAATCCAAGCTTCCCCCTCCGCTACCTAAGTCTCAACCTGTTCAGACCAAGTCGTCCTCTTCCTAGTCCAAGCTTCCACCTCCTCCACCCCAGCCGAGTTTGCCACCAAGGCCCAAGCCTTCTGATCCCCAGCAGAAGAAGGGCCCTAAGGGCAAAAGGCCTATGGGAGCTGACAAGACTCGTTCTCCCCAAGAGGAGGATGAGGCTCGGCGGCCCCCTAAGCAGTAAAAAACTGGGCACCAGGGCCAAGGAAGAAAGGTTGCTGTGCAATCCGAGGCCCAGGCTTGGCTCCTTACCCCAATGCTTCATGGGGAGCCCTTGATAGATAACGCCTCCCTCAGGGACTTCAGAGAGGGTGAGGGCGCATTCATGGCTGATACATTGGAGAGGTCCCTGCTACTCCCCACCGATATGGCCCAATTGGAGGACCTAAGGAGGCAGGGGGTTATCCTCAGCCTGAAGAGGTATTTAGGCATGGTAAGCCATCCGACGCTTGAGACTTCGTTGATTTTTACTCTTCGGTTCCCAACTTATCGTTTATTTGCTTCATTTTGCAGGCTGTCCAGGCCACTTACAGGCTGGAAGAGGAAGCCAATAACCAGAGCAAGGCCATAAACTAGGAACACAACAAGCGCCTGAAAGCCACGCGGACCCTTAAGAACTCAGAGTTTGACCTCAAGAAGGCAAAGGAGGATCTAAAAGAGGTGATGAAGGCTAGAGATAGCATGGTGTTGGGCCTAACTGGCGCTCAGAAACAGGCTGCCGACCAGACGAGGCGCCTTCAAGATGCTGAGGGCCAACTGAAGATTGCCAAGGAGCACATCACTGACTTAAAGCAGAAGTTAGCCAAGGCAGTGGGGGCTAAAGGTGTTGCCGTGTACGCTATGGATGAGACTTTGAGGGCCAAAGCAGAGGCTGAGTTTGCGAGGACAGAGGCCGAGAGCTCTAAAGAATGAGCAGAAGAAGAGGCCTTTACTGAGGGAGTGGCCGAGACTAAGGCTGCCTTTAAGGCTCAAGTCCCTGAGGTGTGCAAGCACTACTGCTCCCAAACTTGGAATGAGGCCCTCAACCAAGCTGGGGTCGAGGCCTCGTCTGAGCTTAGGAGGGCCGAGAGAGTGTACTACCCTCCTACTATTCGAGAGGATGCCTCTGCCACTTCTGATGTCGACACCGCCCCCAAAGCGGCAGACGGGGACCAGGATGATGCTGCCAAGGATCCCACTTCTACTGATAGGCATGCCGAGGAGGCTGAGCATCAAGGGGTGTTAGAGGAATGAGAAACCAGTAACCTGGAAGTGCCCCGGGATGTGGTAAAGCCCCATGTTAGTCCTCAAGTCCCTCCTGTTGACTCCTAGGCTCTTCTTGCTAAGAGGGTCCTTCCTAAAGTTTCCCATCCAGCCAAAGAGATAACTCTCATGGTGGTGCCTCTGTAGGCTGCTCCCTTAGGTCAGAGCTCCGAGGACCTTGAGGATACCTCTGGACAGCCTCCTAGAGGGGAAGTGAAGCTCAAATTGAAGAAATAGGCTGTCTTAACTAGCTTCTTTCTTATTTTTAGTTTTTTTTTTTTTTTTTGTCGTTTTTGTTCCTTTTTTCTTTTAAGCACTGTAATGCTACGCTTCAAGTTGAATGCATGAATCCTCTTTTTTACTTGGTATTTGTTGTTATTGTGATGAGTTTTGCTGCTTATATAACCTGGGTTTTAATTATTAGCTTCACAATCTCAGAAGCTCAGCATGTTTTTCATTCTAAATTGATAACCGAAGAATGTAAAGCCCATATTGACAGTTCCCTCTTAGACCTTGGACGATAATTGAGCCACCTTAACACCACGTCCTATTTTTGCCAAATTGAGTACTGAGGGAATAACCCCACAATATTGGTTCTACATCACATGAATTGGTTACTGTAGACAGTAAAAAATGCTTAAGAAAGCCGTTAGTTGATGATTGTGCTAAGGGGTTAAGTTCAATATGCCTCGGAACGCCTTTAAGTGATGCTCATGGGCTTGTGTCTGAGGGCCATTCAAGAACCTAGTGCTACCGAACCCTTAGGTTCTTCTCTGAGTAGCTAGTTTCTCCATAGGTTTGAGTCCAAGGACCGTACAAGGCCTTGGTTCCGTCTAACACTTAGATTCTCCTGTGAGTGACTAGTTTCCCCATAGGTTTGAGTCCGAGGACCATGCAAGACCTTGGTTCAGTCTAGTACTCAGGTTTTTCTTGAAGTGGTTAGTTTCCCCATAGGCTTGAGTCCGAGGACCATACAAGACCTTGGTTCAATCTAGTACTTAGGTGGCCGCTAAAGTACAGGATATATAATCATAATAGACATAAAACTTGAATCAAAAGAGGGATGCTTTCATTAATAATAATACCTTCTCAGGTTATTTACATTCCATGGATGAGGTACAGGTTTTTCATCTAGGTCTTCTAAGTAGTATGCACCTACCCCCGCCACTAAGGTAATTCGATATAGCCCCTCCTAGTTGGGCCCCAGCTTCCTCTAGGAAGGATTCTTGGTAGCCCCCACAACTTTCCTCAACACTAGGTCCCCCACTGCTAGTGGTTTTAGCCTCACATTGGCACCATATCCCTGCTTGAGCTTTTGGTGGTAATAGGCCAGCTAGATCATTGCCCCTTCCCTTTGTTCATCAACTAGATCTAGGCTCCTCCCCAGTAGTTCATCATTATTGCTTGGAGTGAAAGAGCTCGTCCTCAGCGTTGGAAAGTTTACTTCCAGAGGGATGACAGCCTCAACCCCATAAGTCATGGCAAAAGGTGTCTCCCCCATTGACCGTCGTGGTGTAGTCCGGTATGTCCAAAGAACGTGTGGCAGCTCTTCTACCCATCTTCCCTTGGCATCATCTAGTCTCTTCTTAAGCCCATTAACAATGACCTTGTTGACAACCTCGACCTGCCCATTTCCCTAGGGATAAGTTGGAGTTGAATACCTGTTTGTGATCCCAAGCTCACAACAGTACCTTCTGAAGGCCTTGCTATCAAATTGGAGTCCGTTATCCGAAATGAGGGTGTGAGAGATCCCAAATCTCGTGACAATGTTTCTCCAAAGGAATTTCTTAGCGTCCATATCCCTAATGTTGGCCAATGGCTCAATTTTGACCCATTTGGTGAAGTAATCCGTGGCAACCAACAGATATTTGTTATTCCTTGACGCCTTGGGGAAAGGACCTACAATATCCAAACCCCATTGGGCAAACGGCCATGGGCTGGACAAAGGGTTGAGGACCCCTCCAGGCTGATGAATATTTGGGGCGAACCTTTGGCATTGGTCACACTTCTCAACAGACTCCAGGGCCTCCTTTTGCATCTTCGGCCATTAGTATCCTTGTGTGACGGCTCAGTGAGATAAGGATCTTCCTCCTGTATGGCTCCCACAGATCCCCTCGTGCAGCTCTTCTAGCAGTAACTCTAATGCCTCAGGGTGAATACATAATAGGTATGGTCCAGAGTAGGAGCGCCTATACAACTTGTGGTCCTTGGACAACCAGAACTGAGAGGCTTTCCTTCGTATTTTTTCAGCCTCTGACTTCTCCTCGGGCAGAACATCGTCTTTGAGGTACTTTACTATGGGGTCCATCCAGCTGGGACCCATCCTAACTTGATGGATGTGGACCATGCCCTTTGCCACCTCATTTGCTCTCTCCAGATGCTCTACAAGAATGATCCGAGGCAAATCCCTTGCCGAGGAAGTGGCAAGTATGGCCAATGAATCGGCATGGGTGTTTCCACTCCTGGAGACATGTGACAAACTGAGAAGATCGAAATCTGACTGCAAGCGTTTGACCTAGCATAGGTACTCTTGCATCCTCGAATCTCTGGCTTCCAGTTCTCCTTCTACTTGACCTACCACCAACTCGAATTCGAGAACATCTCCACTGCTTTTCCTTTCATTTTCTGCACCATGACCATCCTTCATACTCGGCTTCATTATTTGTGGCCGAGAACCCGAGCCTCAGGGATTTTTCTATGACAGACTCCTCAGGGGATACTAAGACCAGCCCCACTCTAGACCCCCTTTGATTTGCCGCGCCATTAACGTATACCCTCCAACATGGTGGCCCCGAGATGGAGATTGCCCCAACTGATTTTTTGTCCATGCTTATCTTCTCGGGTGGCATCTCTACTGGTGGTTCAGCGAATTCGACCACCAAATTAGCCAGGACCTGGCCTTTTATGGAGGTCCGAGGCATGTATTTGATGTCAAAAGCCCCCAGAATTGTGTTCCACTTTACGATCATTCCTATGTAATAAGCCGTCCGAAGTACAGACTTCAAAGGTAATTGGGTTAGGACAACTACTGTGTAAGCCTGGAAATAATGGGGGAGCTTTCGTGTAGCGTAGACCACAGCTAGTATGGCTTTTTCTATGGGTAGGTACTTGACCTCAGCTTCATGTAGTGACTTGCTAACGTAATAGACTGGTTTTTGAACGCCATTGTCATCCCGAATCAGTACCAGGCTCACAGCGTGAAGTGCCACAACAATGTATGCGTATAGGACCTCGTCGACCTTAGGATTGGACATGATGGGTGGCCGGGATAGGTACTCCTTGAGTTTCTAGAAGGCCGTGACGCAATCCTCGTACCACTCAAATCCCTTCCAGTTGTTGATCAGGAGATAGAAGGGCCTGCACCTGTCAGCTGACCTGGAAATGAATCGATTCAGGGCCGCGATCATTCCAGTAAGCTTTTGGACCTCCTTGGGGTTTTGTGGAGGTTTCAGATTATGAATAGCCTTGATTTGGTCAGGATCAACCTCGATTCCCCGGTGGGTAATAATATATCCTATAAACTTGCCAGATCCTACGCTAAACGAGCATTTGGAAGCATTTAGCAGCAGCTTGTGTTTCCTCAAGACGTCAAAGGTTCAGTCGAGGTCCCTTAAATGTTCGGATAGCGCTTTACTTTTTACTTCCATATCATCAACGTAGACTTCAATGCTCTTGCCCAGCATCGACTCGAACATTCTCGTCATCATCCTTTGATAAGTGGACCCCGCGTTCTTTAGGCCGAACGGCATTACTTTATAATGGTAGTTCCCAATGGGCGTTACAAAGGTTGTCTTCTCCTGATCCTTCAAGGCTAGTGGTATTTGATGATAGCCTTGAAAGGCATCTAGGAAGCTCATCCGAGGATGGCCCGTAGTTGCATCCACTAGCTGATCTATCTGAGGCATGGGGAACGGGTCTTTTGGACATGCCCTGTTTAGGTCAGTGAAGTCCACACAGACCCTCCACTTTTTGCTTTTCTTCTTGACCATCGCAGTGTTGGCCAACCATTCGGGGTAAAAGACCTCTTTGATAGCCCCTGCACGCTTAAGCTTATTCACCTCTTCCCTAATCACCTCAGCATGCTCTCTTGATGGGCACCGGGGTGGCTGCTTCTTGGGAATTATGGACGGATTGATGTTGAGATGGTGACAAATGAAGGACGGATCAATCCCTAGGGCATCACAGGCATCCCATGCAAACACGTCGATATTATTTTTGAGGAACTCAATTAGCTCCTCCTGCTCCTTGGGAGGCAGCCGAGCCCCAACTTGAAAGAACTTCTCCGGGTCGTCACTAATCACCACTTTCTCCAGATCTTCACATTTTGCTTCCTCGGCAGCTGCATCAGGAGGCGCCGCCGGGGTCTTTGATTGCTATAAGCCCTCTTCAGCAGTGGCCGAGGGCTGTGCATTGAGCCGACGTGATATGGCAGCCACCATACATTGCTTTGCCGTGGATTGACTACCACAGATTTCGAGAACTTGATCCCCTGACAGGAATTTCACCTTCTGGTGCAAGGAGGAGGCGACAGCCCCCAAAGTATGGAGCCATGGCCTTCCTATGATGGCTGTGTAGGGGGAATAGGTGTCCACTACTATAAAGTTCACCTCCACCACCTCTAGGCCGGTCTGAATGGGCAGCCTGATCATGTTCTTTGGGATGACAAGCTTCCCGTCGAAGCTCATCAAGGGAGAACTATAGGGCGTTAAGTCCTCCGATTTCAATCCCAGCCCTTTGTAGAGGTCTGGGTACATGACCTCGGTCGCGCTGCCATCATTAACCATCACTCTTCTCACATCATAGTCCCCGATTCTGAGAGTAATCACCAGAGCATTGTCATGGGGCTAGATGGTCCCAATCTTGTCTTCCTCTAAAAAGCTCAAGGTTGGGTGAGAATTCCCTCTGGCCCTCTTCTGCTCTGGCTGGGACTCCTCGGTAGGGATTTGGGCCACAGATAACACTCGCGAAAGGTGCATTTCTATTTTTCCTGGTGCGGCCAAGATTTCGTTGATCGTCCCTACGGGCACCCTTAAGGCGTTATCTCTCCTCAGCTCCTGATTGGTCTAGCCTGGATGGTCACCGGGGTGATGCAGAAGGTGCTTCAGCTTTCCTTCTTGGACCAGCTGGTCCAGGTAGCTCCGGAGATTCCTGCAGTTCTTTGTAGTATGTCCGTGGTCCCTGTGGTATTGGCAGTAAAGGTTCTGATTGTGCTTCGTGGATTCCCCCACCATCTTATTCGGCCACCTAAAGTATGACTCACTCTAGATTTTTGCCAACACCCTGTGCACTGGCTCTTGGAATATGGCATGGACCGCCTGCATGTCGGCTACTCCAGATTGCTCTGCGAAGTCCCTCCTCGGGCGAGTATTATTGTATCGGTCTAGCTTGAAATCCCCCCCTCTCTTGAGGGATAGCCTTCTCCTTTCCTCTGCCTTGCAACTAGTCTTTCTCTGCTCGTTTGTACTTGTCGACCCGATCTATCAGTTGGCGCATACTGGTGGCAGGCTTGCCAGTCAGAGACTTCTTTAGGCCGTGTCCAGTCGAGAGACCATTTTTTAAGGTACTGATGGCCACCTCATCAAAATTGCCCTTCAGTTCATTGCACATCTCCTAATATCGGCCCGAGTAGGCCTTTAAAGTCTCTCCATCATGCATGGACAGAGACAGCAGTGCGCTCAAGGGCCGTGGGTTTATGCTGTTCGTAATAAAGCGAGAGCCAAAGGCCTGGGTCAGCTGTCTATACGAATCTATGGAATTCGTCTTCAAGCCATTGAACCACCTCATCGCCACTTGACCCAAGCTGGAGGGGAAAACCTTGCACATCAATGCCTCGTTCTTGGAGTGGACAGCCATCCTTTGATTAAATTGACCCACATGCTCCACGGGGTCCGTTTTGCCGTTATAAATGGAGAAGGTCAACTGCTGGAACCGCCAAGGAAGGGTAGCCCCCTCTATGTGGCACGTGAAAGGCGACTTGGATAGTTGATCCAGTGCCCTGCTCATGGCGTCGTATCCTAAGCCCCTAGGAGATGGACTCTTACATTTACGCTCCCGGTAGTGCTCTACTTCATGAGAGAAAGTCTCGCTTGGAGGAGTTTTTGACCTTTGCCTATAGTCATTGTCGCTTTCATCGTCAGATGGCAAGTCGGGGCTAGGTCGAGGTCGCCTTCGTTGTGCATGGCGCAGCCTCCTCTTCAAGTCATCTATCTTTCGCTGCATGGCCTGCTCATCGTTCTGCCCCTGGGTCACGCGGCTCCTAACTTCCTTTGGCTGGGTGGCCCAGTTGTTGTTTTGTCTCTAGGGCATATGGCTGTCCCCACGTGAGTAGCTTCTGCTGGTTTGAGTGGTGTGCACACTTCCCTCTCAAAATCTTCCATTCTCTTCATTTCGATCGCGCTCAGGGTTGGCGAAGTTACCCTAATGCTGGGATTTGACCTGTTCAGGCTAATGGGAGTCTGCTTGATGAGGGCCTAATCCTGCCATGCTTGGTCGTTGCCCTTACTAACACTCGAGTTCTTCCCACAGACGGCGCCAATTGTAGGGACTGGATTTGAGCACTTCTATTGTTGAGTGAGTGGACTCAAGCCCAGCTAGCCCAATACAATGAATTTGTAGAGAGCGGGTTCAAGAACTAGGCCCTAGTAAAGGATACAACGGCTAGGCATGGTTGTATGTGGATTGAATAGCATGGGCATGGATTCAAATGTGCAATGATGTTCCTCGACACTCCTCTTAGGAGCTTGAGGTTCTTATTACCCTTTCAGTGATTTATTACAAAGGTTTCTCCGTTGTTACAGGTTGTTGCAGTGTTCTATACTTCTCCTTTTCTCCTGTTTTCCTGTCTGTCTTTCAAGAGGGATTCCTTACATTATATACCCCCTTTCAGTTGATCTTAGCCCTACATTTGTTGATCAAGCAGGTCATTACTTAAGTGCTTGTCCCATCAGCCCCCTTCCCATTCTTTCTGTGGGCTGCGACAACCAAGGCTGCACTGTTCATGGGTCATTTCCTCATTAATGCAGCCAGAATGTTAGTTGTGGGCATTTAATGTGGAGGTGACAGTTCATCTTAGACTTGCTCCTCCACCATGCCTCCACGACTGACACGTTGTACTTGTTCCTTCTCTTTAGATGCTTGGGAAGGCTGCTTTTTGTGGGCCATTACTTCCTCCTCCCATGGTCTCGGTTGGCGGAGGACAGGGTTGTCTTCGACAAGATTCCTGGGCAATTTGGACTTTCACACTTCATCCTCGGACGTTTCTTCCTCCTCGGCATGGGCTTTGGGCTTGGTACGAAGTGGGCCGGGGTTACCAGATTTTTTGTCCCCACAAATATATTTTTTTTTTTTAAGAGAGTTTCAACCTACAGTATCCGCTCCTAAAGATAACTTTATATCATCAGACTAAGACATCAATCAGTTTCTAGTGTAAGCAGGGATTGAACTCTAAATCTCTTATTCAACCATAAAAAACTTTAATAGTTGAACTAACTGAAACCCACATTTTAAGTATAGAATTTAACAAAACATATTAAAATTTATAATTTTTGTAAATGGAGTTTTACTTTAAATATTGAGCATTTTATATGCCTATAGTATTTTTTTTTATTATTATTTTGTTTTATTGAAACTTTTACCCTCTTGAACATTTGAATTTTATTTAAAAAAAAGTAAATTTATTTACCCTCACAATACGAACAAACTTGTGGTGTGTGTATATATATATATAGATATAAATAAAAGATTCTTATCATATATAACAATATCTGACTCACAAATAACAACACAATATACTAATATTCAATAATCATTTCAAAAAATTATTATTTCAATAAATCTCTTAAAAAATTGATTTATTTTTAATTGACATCTCATGTGACATTGCATTTTGCATGTCTTAAAGATGAAAAAAATTATAAAGTAAGAAAAAAGTATTTGAGTACTAAAAAAATTACAAAAACTGAGCATATTAAAGTATTGAACATATAGTTTGAAAGGTGTATTATTAGAACTGGGTCGATAAAATCTAAAATTCCTTTGACAAAAGTTTACTATCATACCAAATAGGTGTTTTATTTTGGATTTGATAAGCACATGTCATAAATATAAATATATTAAAACCACTAAAGAATTGTTATGTATTATTTAATTTTCACAAAACTAATAACTTTGAATTAGCTTTTTGTATAGATAATTGTTACGTTCATAACATTTTCATAACAAATCTTAAGTGATAAATTGTTATTGGTTCTAATTTGAACCCACCACTTAGGATTTGTTGTGAAAGTGTTATAAAAATGTTGTAGACATAATATTTCTTTTTTATAAATTATATAATCTATTGATAATGCTATTAAGTTTTATAAGATTTTCGTATAAAGATCTAACTTTTTTTTTTTTTTTTTAAGAATAAGATCTAACTTAATTTTTAGGGGGAGCCAATTTATGTTGTTTTGGGAGATCAAACTTATATTAATTTTAATTAATATATATTACATAGTATATTAAATTTGTATCTCAACATAATTTATTTTATGTTACCAAATGTCTATGATTCATCTATGTTGAGAGGTTTCTCAACCCAAAAAAAAAAAAAAAAAAATCTATGTTGAGAAAATAGAGATAAAAAATAAAGGAATAATTTGTGTATTTATGTGTGCTTGTAATCTTACAATAAAGGGCCTTTATATACAAACAATAAGTGTGCGCAGCAAGTAAGATACAGTACTAGAAATTAGTTACAATAAAATGTATTGTAGTTTCTCTGACCTAGGACGGCACCTTGTGAAACCCTAGCCACCAGGAGAAAAACATGCCTACTCTTTGGAGTGAGGCGGTTAGTGTTTTGATATTCCATAGTTCGTTTCAACATTGAACCCAAGATGGAGGCTCTGTCTGGCTTATGGGAGAAGCTCTCTTTGACGGAATCAGAAGGAAAGAGGTTTCTTGTGGAGGATAGTGAAGATGAACGTGAGTTTTTCTTGGCTGCACGGTTTTACACAGGTAGGGTACTGAATATGGAGGCGATTGCAAAAACACTGAATTTATTATGGTGAACAAGAAAAGGTTTCGAAGTCAGGGACATGGGCAATCATATGGTCTTGTTTATCTTTCGGGACGAAAGGGATGTGGAGCAGATTTTGAAAGGGGAACCGTGGTCTTTCGACAAGCATCTTGTGGCTTTGAAAAGAGTTTGGAAACACACTGATATGGACAAACTTCTGTTTGAGACTACCTGTATGTGGGTTCAAATACATAACTTGCCTATTGGGGTATCACTCAATATTGCAAAGAGTATCGTCTCAGAGGTTGGTTTGGTGATTGAGTGCACATCTAGGGAAGAAGTGTATGAAGGCAGCAACTTTATCAGATTATGGGTTGAAGTAGATGTGACAAAGTCGTTGTGCCGAGGAAGAAAGATCGCTCTTAGGGGTGGGTAAGAACGTTGGGTGAGTTTCAAGTACGAGCGACTGCCCAATATATGCGACTGGTGCGGTAAACTCACGCACATGGATAGGGACTGTCCCATCTGAGAGAAAGGTAAGCATATTTCGAAGGAGGCTGGGCAGCAATATGGGTCATGGATGAGGGCTACGACACCTAACTTGGCTAGAAAATCAGAGGTTAGGGTGGCTGGTTTGGAGGACTATGACAGTGATTCAGTATGCAGCGAGAAGTCCGATGAAGGACTGGAACGTGACAATCCAGATCATGAAAGAGTAATGGCTCCGTCCACTGAAGTGGATGATATGATTTAGAATGGAATGGAGGTGCCGAGGAGTTGGGCAAAGGTAAATGAGAGTGTTTCACGGGTAGTTCAGATAGAGCAAGGTATAGTGGATGATGGGAATATTTCTTTGGGCCATGATGTGAGTTTGGAAGCTTTGCAAAATGTTAATGTTATAAGTAGGGCTAGGATGGATTCGGGTTCAGAGTTTCAGGTCCAACTGGGGGAAATTGATAGAGAGTTAGCACGCTTTGATAAGTCTGAAGGGGGTTTGAAGGAGAATGTTGTGGTTTTCTCTTCAGAGGCTCGGCAAACACCTCTGCCCAGAGATGTTATAAGCGATGGTCTAATAGATGGTGTGGGTCAGGATGGGGTAAAAAAGAAGGGAAAAGGCAAGCCAAAATCAGGTTATACCCGGTCTATTATTTGGAACCAAGCTAAGGGCAAAGGTGACTTTAAGGTGGGCAGTCCAAAAGAAGGCACATCTTTAGGTCCATTAAAGAGATCCTTTGGAGACATGGACGGGTTAGCAAGAAGTCAGAAAGCAGCAAGAAGCAAAGAGGGGTAGACTCTAATGATTTAATGGTAGAGGCTGGGTCCCAGCCCCACCGACAGTAATGAATCTGTTAGCATGGAATTGCCGGGGGCTTGGGAACCGCTGTGCAGTTGACGAGCTTGGGGATATTATCCAAGCAAAAGATCCCGGGATCGTGTTCTTGTCAGAAACTTGGTCCACAAAGGAGCAGATGGAACGTATTAAAATTAAGTTGAATTTTACTGGGTTGTTCACTGTCAATAATGAAGAGAGGGGTGGGGGTTTGGCCCTTTTATGGAGGAATAGTAGTGTTGTTTGGGTCGACAGTTTTTCTAGATATCATATAGATGCCATTATTAATGGTGGAATGGAGGATGCGTGGAGACTGATAGGTTTTTATGGTGAGCCAGATACGACTATTTGTAGTGAGGGATGGAATATGTTACAGATGTTGAGTTCAAAGCCGAAGCTCCCATGGTGTTGTTTTAGGGATTTTAATGAGCTTATGCAAGTGGAAGATAAAAAAGGGGGTGCACCGCGAGCTCATAATCTCATGCAGGCCTTTAGGGATGTTCTTGATCAGTGTGGTTTTGTGGATTTGGGTTACTCGGGTCTGGATTTTACCTGGCATGGGCGTCGTAGAGGTGACCTGATATGGGAGAGATTGGATCATGGAGTAGCTAATTATCAATGGCTTGCTCGTTTTCCTACAGGGAGGATTAGACACTTGCATTGTTTTACTTCTGATCATCGCTTGATTATTTTGTCCCTTGACTAAAATGAGGAGCACCAATGATGGAGACGTAAGCCTTTTCAGTTTGAGGCTATGTGGTTAACTAGTCCGGAATGCAATGGTGTTATTTCTAGAGCTTGGGCAATAAACGATGATGGTACTCCAATGCATGTGGTATCGAAAAAATTGAAAACTTGCAAGAAGATGTTAACTGCTTGGAACCGGGACCATTTTGGAAGTGTGTTGAAAAAAATAAAAAACCTTAAGGAGCAATTGTGGAAGACAAAAGTGGATTCGGTCCAATCAGGGGAGGTTGAGGAGGTGAACCGGTTGAAATTGGTGCTTAATAAATTATGTGAACAGGAGGAAAAAATGTGGCAGCAAAGGTCTAGAGTTCAGTGGTTACAAAGTGGCGATAAAAATACAAAATTTTTCCATGGGGTGTCAACTCAAAGGAAGAGAAGGAATTTTATAAAGGAGTTAAGAGATGAGAATGGCACTTGGCAGGAAAATGAGGAGGTGGTTTCCGGCTTATTGATAGAATTCTATGCAAATTTATTTACTTCTTCCACTCCAGGTAATTTAGAGCGGATTTTGGAGGGGATTCAGCCAGTAGTGACCGAAGAGATGCGGATTAATTTGGCAAAGCCTTTTGTGGTGGAGGAGGTTGAGTGTGCTATTAAGGATATAGCTCCTTTGAAGGCCCCAGGTCCGGATGGGATGCCCCCTTTGTTCTGCCAGACCTATTGGACTAATGTAGGTATGGATATTTCTCAAGCTGTTTTATCATGCTTAAATTCCAGATCCATCCTGAAATCTATTAATCACACTTTTATCACTCTAATTCCTAAGGTCCATAATCCTGAAAGGGTGACTGATTATAGACCTATTAATCTTTGTAATGTGATTTATAAGATTGTTAGTAAGGTTATTGCCAATCGTCTAAAACCTTTACTTAACTCTATTATATCTGAAACTCAAAGTGCCTTCATTGCTAATAGGCTTATCACGGATAATATTTTAATTGTTGTTGAGTCTTTGCATCATATGAAGAATAATTGTACAGGCAAGCAGGGTTTTATGGCTCTTAAACTGGATATGAGTAAAGCCTATAATAGAGTGGAGTGGTCTTTTCTTGAACAAATCCTATTGAAATTGGGTTTTCATGAAGATTGGGTGGCCTTGCTGATGGAGTGTATTACGACTGCGTCCTATTCCATACTAGTTAATGGTGAGCCCAAAGGAATGTTTAGACTTTCTAGGGGTTTGAGACAAGGGGATCCCCTATCGCCTTATCTTTTTCTCTTCTGTGCTGAAGGTTTAAATGCTTTACTACAAGGGGCAGCTTTGAAAGGAGATATCCATGGCTTTTCAATCTGTAGGACTGGTCCAAAACTCACCCATCTCTTTTTTGCAGACGATTGTTTACTGTTTTGCAGAGCATCACTACTTGAGTGTGAGAAGATCAAGGAATTGTTGGGATTTTATGAAGAAGCTTCGGGACAAATGGTGAATCGGCATAAAACTACTCTATTTTTTAGTAGCAACATGGATGCCCAAACCGTGGCGGATATAAAATTGTCTTTGAATGTTTTAGTCATCCAGCACTTTGAGAAATATTTGGGGCTGCCTTCTTTTGTTGGCCGAGGGAAAAAAGCTTGTTTACTCAGATTAAAGAAAGGATTTGGGCAAAAATGCAAGGGTGGAAAGAAACTTTTGTCTCAGGCAGGTAAGGAGGTCATGATAAAAGCAGTGGTACAATCTATTCCCACCTATTCGATGAGTGTGTTCAAGTTACCAATTGGTTTGTGTAAAGACATTGAAGCAATGATCAGAAAGTTTTGGTAGGGACAAGGGGAGTCAAAAAAAATACATTGGGTTAAATGGAGTACTCTTTGTTCCTCAAAGTCAGTGGGTGGGATGGGGTTTCGAGACATTCAGAACTTCAATGACGCTTTTCTTGCAAAACATGTTTGGCGTCTCTTGCATCACAAAGATACTTTATTCTATAAGGTCTTTAATGCCAAATATTTTTCCACTGGGAATATTATGGAGGCCCCGATTCATCCTAGAAGTTCCTTTGCTTGGCGGAGTATTCTTCAGGCAAGGAAGGTTATTCAACAGGGCGCTGTTTGGAGAGTAGGGGATGGAGAATCTATTAAAATATGGGAGTACAGTTGGTTGCCGAATCTGTCCAACAATCGTGTTATTTCTCCGAGGAATTCCACTGATGTGGAGTTCGTGAAGGATTTGTTTTTTGAGGATAGAAGGGTTTGGGATCCAGGTTTGGTGGAGCGTATTTTTTTGTCATGGGAGGCAGAAACAATTTTAAGGATTCCGGTTTGTGAAGGGTCTATGCCGGATAAGCTAATTTGGCCTCTTACACCAAATAGGGATTTTAGTGTTCGGAGTGCTTACCAAATGTTGGAGAACACGGCAAGGTCATCCAATCCATGTTCATCATCAATGGATGAAGTGAGTAAGGTGTGGAAAGGGATTTGGAAAATCAAGACACCAAATAAAATTCGCCACTTTATTTGGCGAGTTGCTCATGACTCACTGCCTACCACCCAGAATCTTCGACAACGACATGTTCCTGTCGATGCTTCTTGTCCTTTGTGTGCTGAGTAGACCGAATCATTGATGCATTGTTTGTGGCTGTGTGATCATGCTCAAGATGTATGGAAATCTGACATTTGTTTTGCCAGGTATTGTAGGAAGCAGCACCGAGATTTTACTGAGTTATTGGGCGAGGTGATGTGAACGGGGTCAGCCTTTCATATTGCTCTGTTTTCTACCATTTCGTGGTGTCTGTGGCAGAGGCGTAATCGCCTGAGAGTTAATCAACCAACTTGGCCGTTGAAGGACATTGGAGATCGAGCTTGTGCTTTGGTGTAGGAGTATTTTGATGCCTGCCAATCTGCTTCAGGTCCGAGTATTCCTGTAGCCCCTGTGCGTTGGACTCATCCTCCGGATGGCTTGTACAAGGTGAATTTTGATGCTGCTTTGTTTGAAGTTTCGAGCTGTGCAGGTATTGGGGTGGCAATACGAGATTCCAGTGGAGCGATTATTGGCGCTTTATCTCAGAAAATCCCGCTCCCTCATTCGATGGAGTTGGCTGAGGCTTTAGCTGCCCGCCGAGCTATTGTTTTTGCGTAGGAATTGAGCATAGCTAACGTTCTGGTTGAGGGAGACTGTCTGAAGGTGGTCTCAGCTTTGAGGGATCCAGCTGGTTGTCATTCTTTGTATGGGCATATTGTTGAGGACACTCACCGTTGGGCTAGTCAATTTCAGTCTTATAGTTTTAGTCATGTGCGAAGGCATGGGAATTTGTTAGCTCACGCCCTTGCACGAAGAGCAGTTTCATCTGCAGATTTCGATGTTTGGGTAAAAGAACTACCTGCGGAGCTGGAAAGTGTATTCCAAACTGATTTAAATTAATATTATGATCTTACCTTTTTCTCAAAAAAAAAAAAAAAAGATATAGTACTAGAAAAATAAATCGAGCATGAACCCAATAGGCTAGGCATGTATACATTAACACTCTCTCTGTCCACCTCCCCCACTATTTATCTTTCTTTTCTTTTCTTTTGAGAAAACACTATTTATTTTTCTAATAATGATAATAGTTTAGCTTGTATTATTTGTATGATTTTAAAAAATAAATAAATAATTTCAAGGGACTTTAGGGCAGGGGCGGCATTACATATGGCTTAGGGGGTTCAAATAAACACCAAACCTGACCAAAAAAAAAAAAAGTTATATATAGAAGTGTAGGGTCAGTTTTTGCGGCCCAAGCCCAAGGAGGTATGGATTTGGAACCCTCTGAGCCCAAAACAATAAATTTTGTAGAGAGTGGGCGAAAGGGCTAGGCAAATAATGAAAATGACAGTATTAAACAGCAACACCAATGAGAGAAGTTGAATTAATGTGCTCTCGGACTAATATGAGTACTCTGTCCGAAGAGAAGTTGTTCATTGATAATCAAGGGTTACAATTGCTGGAGCTACAACCATCTAAGGTACCCTTTCTCTCTCCTGTTTTTCGATCCCCCTCCATCAGAGGTACCCTTCCCTTATATAGCATTACCTTCTTACATCTCCTCCGTCCACTTGTTCATCATCCAGGCATCCACTCGAGTACATGTCCCATCATCCCACCTTTAGCCTTATGTGAGCCTCCTTGATATTCCCCTGTTGCTGTTATCTTCATGTGTGTTCGAGGTTCCTCTCCCTCCTTACACTTGTCAAATAGATCACTTGAACCTCCCATACTCGCGTTTGATCAAACCTCTTCGGATCCGAGGACTCATGACTGCTCGGACGTATGAGCATCTCCTCGGATGGTATACGTGTTCGTCTCCAGGCATCCCCCATTGGCGTGGGCTTCCGACTGAAGGCTTCATCTCCTCGGATGAAGAATGTTCCTCTTTTAGGGCCTTGGGCCGAATAAGCTGGGCTGGGTTTTTCTCCCCCCACAAGAAGTAATTTTTTTTGTTTTTTTTTTTACCCCCAAAATAAAAAATTTGAACACCCTGACTTGTATTAGTGTTACTTTTATAATATTTTTACAATAAAAGTTAAGTGGTAAGGTTTTTATTTGGACCAACAACTAACATAATTTTTTTTTCCTTTAACAACATGTCACCTAGATTTTTTTGTAAAAGTTTTGTGTTAGTAGCACTACTCTTAAAATATTTAATTTTATAAGAAATAATAAAATGTTTTAAATTTTTGCTCATTCCTTAAAAATAAATAAATATTCTTTCTGGGACTTTGGCTTACTTTAGCATTGACAGTGGAATGAAGCTGTTTTTGCTTTCACTATTCTTCTTTATCAACAAATAATTACACCAACGGTATAACTAACAAATTTGTATCTACATTTGTGATTCTTTCTTCATTCTCTCTATCTCTCTTTCTCCCTATTCTATGTTTTCTTAGTTTTTTTTTTTTCTTTATTCAATCAAGTAATTTGACAAGAGGTTTACAAATTTACAAGTCCAAGAAGTCTTTTAGTGCTTACTCTAATTTTAAGAGAATGACTACATGTATGGTTAAAATGCTATACACTTCAAAACAAAGAACTTATATCAATTAAATTTTTTTTTCTTAGTTTCACGTTTACTCCCAATCCTACTCCTAGGTTTTTTACTATTCTTTTTTATCATATATTTTTATTTAATTGATATTACATATAAATATAATTAATAAGTTATTACTAATTTGGCAAAAATACATGATTAGTTATTTAATTCTATTTATTTATGCATTCAATTGTTATTCTCCTTCCGATCTTTAAACTATTAATTATTTTTTTAGACAATTGTACAATGTAGTTATATTTGCGACATGTGGAGTTTAATAGTATCAGTCGAAGTGCCAATGGTGTAGCTCATTCCTTAGCTCGCTATGCTAAGCTTCTAGTTGAGGATATTGTTCGGTTGGAAGATTCTCCACCCTCGGCTTTAGAGGCCTTGTATTTGGATTCTTTTTCTAATTAAATGATATTGAGGTTGCCTTCAAAAAAAAAAAACTAAATTGTATTTAAAATATTAATTTAAATTATTGTACATAATAATATAAAGTTGTATATAAAAAAAATAATCATTATTTTACTCACTCTTCAAGAAAAGGTTATGGTTTTACTAGTATTAACCCCTCTTAAAATAAAATAAAATAAATAAATAAATAAATAAAACCCTAAAGTTGCATGTAGCCTTAGGGTCATCTATACATTCATATCATTAAAATAATGTTGTTTCATCCATTGCGACGAACGCGGTTATTTTTTTATTTATTTTTGATAAGTAAGAAATTATTATTAAGGCAAAATGGGAGGAATCGGCTCATCAACTTTACAAAAGACCCATTGAAAGATGGAAAAATGAGTTAGAATCTCCAATTAAAAAAGAAAAGAAAAGCCCAAGGAGCTAGCATATGATCAGTGAGTTCATTACAAGAACAATAACAAAAAGAAAAATTTACAACAGAGAAGCAAAGGGTTATTTGGACTTCAGTGGTCTGATTGGATGGAGGGGGGAATGAGAGGAGGGAGAGTGGAGAGGAGTAGAATAAAGTTGGTTAAAAATAAACTAATTTTGTGCTAAATCTACTCTACTCTACTCTACTTCCCCCTCCCTATCCCCCAATCCAAACGGACCATAAGTGATTTGCACATTCATGTTGTTAAAATAATGTTGCAAGGGTGACAGAGTCAAGGACCTTGACCTTGTTTAACTTTTGCGTGGTGGGAATGGGATTCCTAATTCGATCTACTTTTAATTGCAGCAGTCAAGACTCAAGAGTTCAAATTTGTACCTTCCAATCTTTGCGGGGTGGGATTTACGTGTGGACCCGTACCTTTAATTGCAATTAAAATAGTCGATAGAGACCTACCTTCTTTCTCATTTTTTTTTTTGAACCGACCTTCTTTCTCAATGCAAAACGAAGACGGCAAATTGAGATATTGATCTCGTTCCAACTTCCAAGTGGCAACCTTTGCGTGATCGATCAATGTTCCAACCTGTGCGTGGTGGGACCTTGCTCTTCTTCCTGCCATTGCTTTGCAGCAGAGGCGGGACTTTATCAATACAAATAAAAATTATTCCGGTTTCAATCCCACTAATCAAAACTAACCATATAATTTTTTTATTAATATTTTTTACCATATATATATATTTTTTGATTGATTACTTTTTATATGCTGAGGAAACGAAGACTATTGCTACTTGCTATATATGTAAAGTCTGCAGAGTGCTGAAGGCCTGAAGCAAAAGACGAGAGAATGTCTGGAAGACGCACAGAGTTGGACTTAGAGAGAAGTACCATTTCCGAACGTGATGTCGATGCTAATCTAAGCAATCATGGCAGGTTAGTATAGTCTACTGTTTTCATTTTCTTATTCACTTTATGTATACGATCAATCTATCTTCAATATTTTCTTATTAGCTTATTAATTAGTACACTACTTAGTACCCACCACTTGATATTCTGATCATTTCATTGGAACAATATACGTGGAGACGGTAGCTTGCAATAAGTGAATGGAGGGCCGGCAAAACTACGCACACCCACACATTCCTTCAAGTAAAAGACAATTCTAATTTGTTTTTTTTTTTTTTTTTTTTTGATGGGAAGTACAAGCCAATTACTTGATGAAGCACAGTACTTACTCTCCGCTTAATTGCCCTTCAGCCCTAAACCAACCTTTACCATTTAAACCCCATTAATTAGCTTGGGTGCCCTTCAGCCCCAGCACCATGCCAAAAGTCGAAACCATCTATCTAACCGAGCTAGCAGGTGAAATTTGAACTCTTCAGAATGATTTAACAAACCTTTTTCGAAATAAGAAAACAAGCTTTTTCCCTCCGTGGAGTGCAGACTGCAGAGTAGCCAAAACCCAAAAAAAAAAAAAAAAAAAAAGCTCTGGTAACTTCTTGCTCAGCTGGGCGTTATCTATCCAACGGTGTTGTGGAGTTTGGTACTCTCATGACTCATGAGAGACTCTCCAGTCTCCGATTCCCATGATGTTGCTGCGCCCAGGGGTTTGACGTTATCAATCTTAGTGTTATTTTGTTTTTGTTTTAATTTATACCACATCAGATGTTGACAGATTATTTATTTATTTTCATTTTTTCCTTTCTAACATTTGAAGAGTATGGATATGGTACATTTTCTGTTCTTATTAGCATTGAATCGGAGATGGTCCTGAATCATGTACCATAATATGGTAGTAGTTACTTTTGTTCTAAAAAGATAAAAGAAAGAAAAGTTTACCAATTCATTGTGATCATGTGGTATTTAACTGTTCTTTTTAGAAGAAGCTATTTATAAATAATTTGACTGGAGATTTTTTTTTACTATTCCATGGAGTTTGTGATTCCTTAAAATTGCCAGCAAACTTGGTATTGGTGTCCGTGTCACTTTCAATAGTCAAATCTTCCTTTTCTGTAAATAATTGAATAATATTGATGGATATGGCTTTGGCATAGGCTGTGTACAGAATCATTGTGAGCTTCAATGGAAGGGTGGTGTTAAGCTATTAAGAAACGGTAAATTTAATCTATAAAAGATGAGTATTTTATTCTTATACTATAAAAAAAAAAAAAAAAAAAAAAAAAAAAAAAAAAAGCATTGTATCTATTTCATTTTAAGCTTCAGGAAACTATTCACAGTACTTTAAGATATTTTATTCTCTATATTTTCATCTCTATGATCTAGNTATTTTTTGGTAAAATTTTGAATTTTATGGCAATGATATTTTTTGGTTAAATAAGTATATAAAATTCATTACAATATCAAATAAAAATACCATTGCGATAAAATTATGATGTGAGTTTTTTACCTGAAGTGATACAAATTTTACTTGAGTCCGGACGCAACTGTGGAGCAGAGCTGTAGAGTGCAACCAGTTCAGCCGAAATGCAAGACACTCTCAATGGGGAGGGATGGGTAGATAATATATGAGAATAACTCGACTCTATGGATTTCGAGTATTATTTATAACTCGATTAATACAATATCGAGTTATGTTCAAGCCTTGTACCGTACACCTGACACCAAGACAGGAGGATAGACAGATGTTGAACAAGCGCATAACTCGATAGCTGTATAGTCGGTTATATAACTCAGTTTTCGAATTATCGAGTTTTTCAGAAACAAATTGCCACCATGGGAGTGCAAGTTCACACATAACTCGCTTATTTAATAATCGAGTTTTTCAATATAACTCGATTTTCGGTTTGTCGAGTTACAAAAGAGGGGCATTTCCCTATATAGTTTGCAAAAAAGGGCAGAAAGCTGCTATTTTTGCCCAAACAGGGCATTTCCCAATTTTGTCCCTCATTTTTGAAACTGATAATATGGTCATTAGTTGGACCCGATTGAATGAAACTATTGTTAGAATGGAAATGGCCTAACAAAAATTCAACGATATACATAACTAAGTAGATCTAAAATTTGCAATGATATTCATTCATCTTAGTATATATACATACCTTGTACATAAGGAAAATTTGTTTTTCCAATATCTTGTAGTTGGAAGCTTTCTCTATTGTTGTAAAGTACGATCTCTTACTAGTTGTAATTTGTATGGTATGGTTATCAATAAGAAATAGACATCACACTTGTCTTAAATAGTTATATATGTGGTTACGTTAGTGGTATGTGAAATGCTTTTTTGTTTTTTTTTTTTTTTTCAAGGGAATACAAAGGCATTTATCTAGTTTGGTCTTAATCAATTAATGATTTGGTTATAACAGAAGTAGTAATGGCCTTATTTTTTAAATTGCAAAAATTCAAAATTGACCCTCTAACTTTCAGTTTTTGTCATTTCAGTTCTTTAACTTTCAGTTTTGTCATTTCAATCATTTAACTTTCAATTTTTTTCAATGTAATCTTATGTTATAGCTCTATTAGTGTTTTCCGTTAAAGACTCAAAACGAAGCTCTTTTTTTTTTTCTTTTTTTTTTTTTTTTTTCAGAATTGCAGGAATTTTTCTTAAAAGACGATAAAAAAAATAATTTAAAAAAAAAAAAAAAAAAAAAAAAGAACCATGTTGGGACTGGGCCTGGAAGAGAACCATGACTTGCAAACTTTCTAAACGTGAGAAACACATTGGACATCCAAACGGTGGCCAATTGTTATGCCACACAACTGCAACTATGTTGCTCCCAAAGATCAACCTCTTCATAGATCGAACCACCCATGCCCATATGATAGCTTCTGGGTTCAAGCCATGTGGCTACATCCTCAACCGTCTGATGGATATCCATTGCAAATCATCCAATATTGCTTATGCTCTCCACTAGTTCAACAAAATTCCCAAACCAGATATAGGGGCAAGTAAGTCGTTGATTGCGCTCTACTACAGGGAATCTAAAGTTGGCTCAAGAAGTATTTGGTGGAACCCCACTCAGTACATGAGACACAATTTTTTTTTTTTTTGTTACTTGTTATTTTGTTTTTTAACAGCTTTTTTTAGAATTCCTTTAATTCTGAAAATTATTATAAAAATAAAAAAAATAAAAAATAAAAAAAGCCAAAACGGCGTCGTTTTGAGCTCTTAACAGAAAATATTAACGAAGATCTAACAGAAAACTACATTAAAAAAAATTGAAAGTTAGAGGACTGAAATGACAAAACTAAAAGTTAAGAGGACTGAAATGACAAAAGCTGAAAGTTAGAGAGTTAGTTTTAGATTTTTGGCTTTTTAAATTTAATGTATTTAGTGGTTAGGTTAGTGGTATGTCAAATTTTTTCCAGCAGAAAAAAAAAAAAAAAAAAGTTTTTTTTAATGAATTTCCATGGACATGTAAAAAAATTTTAAAAATAAAATTAGTGACTTTTTTAAGAGTAGAAAAATAATTGTTTTAATTATTTTATTCATAAATTTCATTGTTTAGTTATAAATATCTAAATTAAAGCATATGAATATATAAATGTAAAGTTAAATGTAAAGTTAAAACCATCCATGATGAAAATGTATAGACAATTTTTGTTATTTTTTATTTTGCATGAATTATTATTTACTTGTGTAGTTATAAACATCTAAATTAAGTAGATGAACTTTTTCAAAAAAAAAATTAAATAGATGAATATGTAAAATCCTCTCACACTTTTTTTTTTCAAGTTCATAAACTTTATAATAAACAACAAGAACAACAAAGGTTGGAGATCCGGATTGAATTAGAGCCAAGGCAAGTAAATGTTCAACTAAAATCTTATGAATAGAGACTTTGATTTACATCAAACCTTAGTTAAATTCCAGACCCCTTTTTGAAGAAACTTTCCAGGCCCTTTTTAGTATACTAGATTATGAATCTACGATTTCACTCTCTTCCACCTTTTTCTTACAACCAAAGTAGAAGGTGCCATTTCACATAGAGGTCATTTGTGGCATTTAAATTATAGACCAATAAAATGAACACCATATCTAACATAAACACCTAAACACTTTTTTTAAGATGATTTCCAGAAAAGAACCTTAATCAAATTATGAATATATAAAAAGTTTACAAATAACTGATGTTGATATTAATTACTATAATTTCAGGTCCTTTGAATTTTTAAAGCTATAAAGATTGGACTTTATGGCAGAGATAGGGCTGAGAATCAAGTTCCTTTTAAGAGATTTTAAAATTTAGGAAAATTATTTTGAAATTATATGAGAAATTCAGGAAAAAGAATGGTAATGATGGCTGGTGTAACTCAATGGGAGCGTAAAAACATTAAATGATACGCTTCAATTTTTAGATTATATAAATTAAATTTGTATTCTGTATTTCCACAAAAATATTCAACAGTGGTAATAATGATGAAGTAGGCTTACCTAGGTGATCAGTGAGGTTATCGTGTTGGCTTTCATGCTGAAAATTATGAATGGGTCACTTAATACCATAGTTAAGAAAAATAATTTGGACGGGTTAGAGTTATAAATGAATCAAATTGTTCATAAACAACTCAGATTTGACTCAAGAAAAAACTCATTCATATTTGTTTGTTTATAAACGAGTCAAGCTTGAGCCTTAATTTTTGGAGAGTCTAAGCCAAAAAAAAAAAAAAAAAAATTGTTCATTAACAATGTTGTGAACAATAGGGCTCAATAAAAAAAATAAAATAATACTAACTTAGACGGCTTTATAGGCTTGGTAATAAATTTGATTTGATCTTGAAAAATAAACTCATATTTTACTAAGCATTTAATTAATTGGGAGTATGGATCAAATTTTTAAACTAAATGAGCTTAATAATATACTTATATTGGATCTTCAATTCAAAGCTTGATATGCAGCTTGAGTTTGAGCTTGAGCTTGAGCTCAACTTGATTAATAAATTAAACCAAGCTCAAGCTTTTAGACATTCTGACAAGTTCAAACTCAAACATAGTTTATAGGCTTGGTTCAAGCTTAAGCCAAGGTTGAACATTTTATATTTATTGTTGAGTTGAGCTTAAATATTCAATACTTGATAAAACTTGATTAATTTACTGCAATTGACACATGACACAAAATTAGACAAGAGTTAAAATTTTTTTTTTTCTTAAATGTTCTCTCTTTTTCTTTGGTGGAGAAAAGTTGAAAACGGGTGGTAAGTGTCTTAATCTGATAATAAGAGAAAGTTATCATGGAGTGAACATCATCAGTTTAAATTCTACTGTATCTATAAAAAAAATTAATTTTAAAAAAAAAAAAATCCTATAGATTATGATATCACTCTACCGTAACATGCGTGAAAAATTGGAATGATATAGAACATCGTTTAACCTTCTTATGATATGGAACATTTTTGTTTGTCCTGACCAGTTGGCAGCCAATTTGCCAATGACCCAATCCTTCATCTTCTGCATATAAAAACCATAGAAGATAAAGATCCGTCCGTTGTTGTGACTTGTATTTGTATGGGAGACGTTGACATTCCATAAATTTTCCCGTGACACACAACCGTCCCAAAATAATGACACCAAACAAGCTAACTATTTATGAACAATTGGTCTCTCCAAAGCAAAGCAGTAGTCTCTATAGCACATGTTATTGGAGGCCCACTTCAAGATTTTCTTTCAAATATGCACCGAAAGCCTTATCTTCTATCCTCAGAAAACCCCAAAACAAAAACCATCACATTCCAATTTACCTACACTACATTACACCAACAGACACAAAGTAGAAACTGGGCATGGCATATTAATTACCAGGAACAGAATAGAGTACAAGAACTACAAAATGTAGCAATTAAAACTTTCTAGTGGAAGCTTCTAATCTACAGCTCTAGTAAAAATGGGTGGACAATACAATGCAAAACATATATAGCAAACAAAGTGATAACATGCTGAAAATGGGTGCTCTAAGGGTGTTTGATGATGAATGACTGGAGATTTCAGACGAATCAACGGCTAGAGGCATTCCATCGCTGTTGAGAGTGCACGACTGGGGATCGGAACCATCTTTGCTCAACATGATAGCTCGTAAGACTGCTGAAACTGTGTGAATGTATGCCGTTCGATTCTTGGCAAGGAGCCATGTCATACCCATTAGTTGACAATCTTTGTTCTGCATTTTGGTGGTCCTGTCCTCTGATCTGCTTGAATTGAAAGTTTTCTTCTTGTTAAGCTACAAAAAATTATTGTTTTAATTAGAAAACATCATTTATGACCACTGATTGGACAAACAGATGTTTGGTGAATGAAGTTCTAAATGACCAAAATTTAGTAGGTGCAACATCACAATCTATTTTAAAGCTGCAGATTCAGTTCTTTATAAAAGCTTATTCTTACAGTGAATTAAATCATCTAACCAACACGTATTTAACAACAGAAAAAACAATGAATATGTAAGAAACTAAGAATGTTGATGCTGTACTTTGGAGAACAGGGTTAAATTGTAGAAACTAGCTAAAAAATTTTAACAATGTCATTGCAATATGCCAAAAATTGATTAGAAACAGTTAGAAATTGGGAATTTCTTAATTATGTACAAATCTATCTTGCAATTCAAACTAATAATTAAAAATGATTAAACTAACAAACAATTAGATTAATTTAAAAAAAAAAAAACTAATTGTCAGGATAAATAAACAAAATGCATATTGAAAAGCTTAGTGAACTTGAAATTAACAACCAGATTAATTTGCCAATTAAAAATAAAAATAAAATAAAACCGTTAGAAGTACAAATCAAACAATAGATTGCACGCGTTTTTGTCACCTACTGTCAGCAAAACAGTGAAAAAGATGTGTAATAGGCTACGACGTATGTTGTGGATGAGATCTCATGAGTTTGCCTTTAGTTCCAAAGTTCATATTTGGTATGACAAATAATGCACTGTACAAATAAACTGTTAAAAATAAAATCGTACAAGAACACACTGTTAAGATTGCACAGAACTTGTTATTTATAATGAATGAAGTTTAAACTGGTTTTGGACCAATTAAAACCATTAAACATAGTATCCAATGTATAATAATTGATACATGTTTCAACCAAAAAAAGATAATTGATGCGTGCGTGTCTATGGACATATAAAATGCCACAATGTGATTGAGGTGTGTCTGTGGTAGACACACCTCTACCCCTCACAACTGGTAAGCGAGTTGTGTCCAAAGCATTATTGTCTACAGTTTTTGATTATGAAAAAAAACAAAAAAGTGTGAAACTAGCGGGTAATCCGATAAACAACCGTTAAAATAACAGTAGGCCTAAATTATAGATGCATTCCAACTCGCGTTTTAGCGCGTGTAAAAAACTACTCTTTTTTCATCCTTTTGTTTTCTCATTACACACTGAGTTTTTTTTTTAAAGGAAATTACATTGAAGCTGAAATGAGATACAAAACAATTCGGGGTTATATTTTATGAGACTATAATTTGAGGTATTTATTTTTTTTGATGAACTAATTTGAGGTATTTATTATTTCTATATTCTAGAGGTAAAAATATAGGCCAAACTTTGATTCTCTTTCTTTATCTTATAAAATTCATCAATTTTGGCAGCTCCTAGGTTTTAGATAAGGTAGTGTTGGTCCATCATCAAATGCTTCTTTTTGTTACCAAGGGCCAAGCCCGACAAACAATAGACTCGCTCTCATGGCGCGTCTAGAATAATTATACCTAAAGACTAGAGTTTGACACAGTAATCAAAATGAAGAAAAAGCAGGACAAACTTTCCCAAATACCAAACATTGAGAAAGACTCCTGAGTCCTAACCCAGAAAAAGGAGTTCATTCTCTTCAGCCATTGAAGTACAAATCAAAACAAACAAGATGGAACCAAAAAAAAAGAAAAAGAAAAAGAGAGAATGTTATGAAACAACTAACCAATTAGAGAAAAGAAGCACTTACCAGATAGAGACTATTCAAGCACTTAGAGCACCCACCAAGACCTGGGAATTCATTCACATTGGTGCTACTACTCAAGCAATCTTTCTCCAACCTCTTCACATTGTCATCCCCAACAAGCTTCCCTTCCTGGTTCACTGAAAAAGCTTCAGGACAACTCAATGGGTGTAACCTTATTCCACAATAACAGTACACCAAGTCACAAGTCTCATTGGGTCTTGTTAACTCAATCCCTCTTCCCTTGAGTGCTTTTCCCAAGTCCTCCACACATGTTTCTGAATCATCAGGCAGAAGTGGCATGTCATAGGATGGGGTGGTACTATTGGCTGTGCTGCTAACTCTACTTGCTCTTCCAAGGGCTGTGGAAGAGTAAGCTGAGTAGAGCCAAGCAGCAAGTACAGGACAGCATCGGCTATGATGGAGCTGACCATTGGGGGCACTACAAGCAGTGTTTATGCCATGGAAAAGCTCATCTGGGAGGTCTAATGGGCAACCAACTACATTGGATTGTTCAGGGAATGCAGGAATTGTTGCTTGTGGAGATGGGTTTGGGAGGAATGATTGGATTGAAGCCGGGTCCGGGTTGGGAAGACCCAGAAAAGTGGGCAAGAGAATTGAGAAGAAGAAAACTAAGAAGAAAGTAAAGAAAGGTGGGTTGGGGGACATTATTTTTTTGGTACAAAGGAAGGATCTTTGTTTGTTGTGTTTGTGAGAGAGAGAGAGAGAGAGAGAGGAAAATGCGGTATGTTGTGTGTGGGTTATTGCTTTTGCTTTTACTTTTATGATGTTGTGCGAGGGTGTGATATAAAGGTGTTGGTAGTGGTGACCTTGTGGGTGTTGGAATCGGAGCAAAGGTGCCAAAAAGAGTGGTGGGGTTGGGTGACTTTGGCTGTATTCTAGCTAGTTACAGTGCTGGTTAGATCTAAAGGTTAATTGTGGTACCTCTAAAGTTGTTGGGGATTAGTAATAGTATCATGAACAAATCATTCATGGGGAAATTAAAGTTTTGTTTACGATGCATAAAATGCAAGTAATTTACAGGTGCCTTTCTCAATTCTGGTTCCTTTTCGCGTGCAAGCTAAGTTTTTCGGTAGATTCAATAGGAAAATGGTTACAAAATAATGCATTTGTGTTAAAAATTATTTTTACTTTGTTGAAAACAGGAGGGCAAATTACACTATAACTCTCCTGGTATGACTGTTTGCATTATTAATTTTTCCTTTTATTGTTATAAACGTGACAAGTGACAAGTGAAATGATAGGGATAGAAAAATTAAAATGGTAGAAACACAGGAACATTGAAAGTGATGTGGGAGCATTTATCGCAATTGTCCATAGTAGTTATTAACCCATGATATTAAAAACTAAAAAGAGCACACGAAGAGATGTGGGTTCGAAGCAAGTTTATGCACTTACATATCGTTATCTTACCTTGTGATAAGTGTTATTCAAGCCCAAGGAGGGAGAGACACGTGAAACCAAAAAAAAAAAACTAATTAGTAATCGCGGTGGAAACTCAAGGAAAGGAAGATACATGTAAGGAACAACCGTTAAAACTATTCAGCCTAAAGTATAAACAGAAGGCTCACTTTCAAGAGAAGACAATACTCACTACTAACATACTTAGAAATCATTCTCTTGTAGTAATAGTTACTTAGTAGATTATCTCATAATTGTTAGGGTTTTAAGAGGTGTTCATGCTTATATGTGTTTGCTTGTAATCCTGCTACGTACACACTTTAATCTTGTTTGTACAAATTTATTGAAATTTGATTCAAGTTCTCCGTCGTTGAGCTCATTTGATTTGGAATATGTTTATTTGAACCAATTTGATGTTAGTGTGATAATCTAAGATTAAATCTAGGGATAATTACACTAAATCTACCTGTGGTTTTGCCCGAAATCACTTTGCCTACCCATAGTTTAAAAAGTGTCACTTTACCCACCTGAGATATGTTCCGTTTGTTTTCCGTAACCCACCTCTGTTAAAATCAGGGGTAAATAGGTATTTTTGCTCAAATTTTATGTCTCTCTCCTCCTAAAACAAAAACTAGCACAAAAATGCAAGAGAAATAAGATCAAAAAGTGGTATTGGTCTCTCTTTCAATTCACATAAATCTTGAACATGAAGAACATACTCAAAAAAATAAAACCCAAATCAATCTACACAAATAACAGAACAATACAATATTGATGAAATTCATAAATTAAATGGAAAGTTGTACCGAGCTCTATTGAACGAAGAAGCGCAATATGTCGCAATTTTGAATACATTGATGATGATGAAGGTGAGAAAAGGTAATCGAAAGCAACGGTGGTGATATTCTATTCACTCATCCCTTTCCCTGAGTCTCTCTCTTCCTCTTTTGGCTTTCTTTGATTCGGATTCGAAGAAGATTAAAATAAAAATAAATAAAAAATAAAAAAAAAAAAGAACATGACTTTGCTCAGTGAAAAAAAAAATTGAATGAAACCCAACAACAAACAATCACTGACCACAGACAATCAACAAAAGCCACAAAGCCATCAACAAAACAACAACATCAACATCGGCATTGGCATAAGTACACAAACACAGAACTTTGTAACCATCCGCCACCAATAAACCCAGAATTAGTGATTCCAACCAAAACCCCCAGTGATTCAAACCAAAACCCAGAATCATTGATTCAAACCAAAACCTAAAACTAGTGAGTCAAGCCAAAACCAAACCCAGAACTAGTGATTCAAAGCAAAACCCATAGAACCAAAACCCATAAACCTCCAAAGCGGACCCACAACAAAACCGAAATCTTCAAACTTCGATCCTAACTAAAACCCCCAAACCACTATGAATCCACCACTGCAAAGGCGAAGAGTGGAGAAATCTACACCCACCAAATAAAATATTAATTTTCACAAAACCCTCCATTTTGATCTTGTTTCTCTTGCATTTTTGTGCTATTTTTTGTTTTGGGAGGAGAGAGACATAAAATTTGAGCAAAAATACCTATTTATCCCTGATTTTAACATAGGTGGATTACGGAAAACAAACAGAACATACCTCAGATTGGTAAAGTGACACTTTTTAAACCACGGATAGGAAAAGTGAATTCGAGCCAAACCACAGGTGGGTTTAGTGTAATAAATTCTTAAATCTATTTACTGTGAACTTCCGAACCATTAACTGTTTATATGAATTAGGCTTTCAATTAATCTGTGTGCCATCTAATTTGCTTTCTTGAGATCCAATGGCATTGAACATAATTTGGAATTTAGCCCTAATATATACTTGATAACTTTAAATTTTCTTTACTTATTTCTTTTATTGTTAGTTGCATTTTCTACAAAAAGTCCCTTAAAAGGCATTTCCAAAACCTCACCCCTAATCTACGAAATGAAATCATCCATCAAACCACTACTAAAATTAATACGTATAATGATCACATTTTGTACTTAAAAGGGACTGTTTTGTGAAAAAATTGACAAATTTTGGACTGCACTTTTCCAATGCACATTTGCTAGCACACAATTGTGAAGCATGGCAAAGGCTTCTGATAAGGGTGATACAAACCCTAGAAATCATAAGAGAGATATCCAAAAGACTCATCTTTGAGGGTAGGAAAAGAGAGAACCTTTGTTTTGAAAAAACCAATCTATCCTCTCTTTCCCATCTCCTTCATTGTTTTGATTGAGAGTTTGTAAACACTTTCTTCACCCATAAACATAGACTTTGTGAGTGAGAGAAAGTTTATGGAAACTTGAGAAGCCACATTCAAATCCAATCTCTATTAGTGGTGTTTCCATTGGTGTTTGGTGAGATTTGCTTGCATTCTCTTTTATTTCCTTCACTCTACTATATTGTCATACTTTGTGCAATGTAGTTAGTTAGTATGCATAACCAAATTTGTTATACTCGATTTTTCTGAAAATGAAAATGTTGCCAAATTCTAAAAATAATTAACACTCCACTCTTTTCTATTAGGGGAAAGGTTTGTTTGGATTGTTTCACTTTCTTTTTTTTTTTCTCCAATATGTTAACTATATTAGACTATGAAAGTGATAAAGTTTCAGCATTTTACCATTCCTTTACTTTTCTTTATTTTTCTTGGCAGATAAGCAAAGACAAATTAAAAAAAAAAATGTTTAAGAAGAAAAAATTGTGAGGGAGAAATAAAGGACTAGAGAGTCTATATTGGTGAAAAGCATTACATGAGAATTATAAGTGGAATTTTGAATATGAAAAAATATAACACGGTTTATTCATATATAAAATATTTTAATAAATAAAAAAAGTGTTACGTCAACAACATTTTTAAAAAAAAATCTTAGGTATTTAATTATTATTGGTTTTAATTTGAACTTACCATTGATTTTTTTTCCCCACTAATAACAGCCAATAAAAACCTGTCAATTAGAATTTATTATGAAAATATTGTGGATATAACATTTCTTAATAAATAAACTCAACATAAAGTAAATGATCTCTTTTATGGGTAATCTATACTACTATTTAAATGGCGTCCAAGCCGTTTATACCATGAACTCTAAGTTTTGGATATCCCAAAATATCTCCTCCTTGCTCGCTTTAGATTTTTCAATTAAATAGGATAATTCATAAAATAAAAGCTTACAATTTAAAACCTCCCACTAAACACAAGTTCTCTGTAGTTTACAATCTCTTTATCTTTTATCCTTTTTAAAATTTAAACATATGCACCCTATTTTCCTCTTCATCTCTTATCAGTTTTTTAAATTTAAATAGACAAACTATTTGTTTTCTTGTATCTTCTATGTTCTCTTTTATTTTGAACAACAAAATCTCTAGGCATTCAGCAAACTTAAATTTGCCACAGATTTTCAGTACATGAAAAGAGATAAATGAATGGAAAATTACAATACTAAACCAATAATAATAATAATAAAGGCATCATCACACTCGCGAAATGTATGTGATGAAGCTAGTTTAACATTAAAAATATTAATATGAGTGGCATTTTATTGTCTGGTTTTTTTTTTTTTTAAGAATTTATTGTTTGAATTGATCTTGGGTATGATATGTGTGTATTATGTATATACACAATACATGTGTAGTTACCTATGTTTATATATATATATATATTTCCCCTCAACTCAAATCTTGGCTTTGCCACTCGATGCAATCTTCTATATATCGTTCCCTTGGCGCGATAGTCACTCTACAAGTATAAGTACTTGTAGGGTGTAGAAGGCAAGGGTCGAGGTGTGTATAGTTAAGCCATGATTAATACTATAATGATTTCATGATTGTACGATGCTTCTTTCATGTATGAAGTCTCTTTTCAGTAAGTGTGGTTTATCATTATTATTATTATCTGCAACTATGCTTGAATAGACGATTAAATGATTGGAGTTTAGAGGAGGTAATATAACTTAATAGAATTTCATAGTTAAAATAAACTTGCTCTTGTATTACACAAAATTCTATTTAAGTTTTATTATCTCCTCTAAACTCCAATCATTTAATCGTTTATTCAAGCATAGTTGCAGAAAATAAACCACACTTGCTGAAAAGAGACTTCATATTGATCTGAATGGTGAACTCCTCCCCATGAAAGAAGCATAATAAAATCATGAAATCATTATAGTATCAATCATCACTTAACTATACACACCTCGACCCTTACCCTTTACACTCTATAAGTATTTATATTTGTAGAGTAATCATCGTATCTCTTGGAACCATTTAAAGAAGATTGCATCGAGTGGCAAAGCCAAGATTTGAGTTGAGGGGACAAATATATATATAAACATATGTAACTACACATGTATTGTGTATACACATAATACACATATATCATACCCTAGATCAATTCAGACAATAAATTCTTTTAACAAAATCAGACAATAAAAATGCCACTCATATTAATATTTTTTATGTTAAACTAGTTTCATCACATGCACTTTGCAAGTGCAATAAGGCCTTTTTTTTTTTTTGTTTAGTATCATAATTTTCTATTCATTTATCTCTTTTCGTGTACTGAAAATCGGTGGCAAATTTAAGTTTGCTAAATGCCTAGAGATTTTATTGTTCAAAATAAAAGAGAACATAGAAGAAGCAAGAAAACAAATAGTTTGTCTATTTAAATTTAAAAAATGATAAGAGATGAAGAGGAAAATAGGGTGCATCTGTTTAAATTTTAAAAAGGATAAAAGATAAGGAGATTGTAAACTACAAAGAACTTGGGTTTAGTGGGAGGTTTTAAATTGTGAGCTTTTATTTTTTGAATTATCCCATTTAATTGAAATTCTATAAGTGAGCAGGGAGAAGATATTTTGGGATATTCAAAACTTAGAGTTCACAACGTAAACAGCTTGAGCGCCCCTTTAAATAGTAGTATAGATTACCCATAAAAGAGATTGTTTACTTTATGTTGAGTTTATTTATTGAGAAATGTCATGTTCACAATATTTTCACAATAAATTCGAATTGACAGGTTTTTATTGGCGGTTATTAATGGGCAAAAAAAACAAAAAAAAAAATTCAATAGTAAGTTCAAATTAAAATCAATAACAATTAACTATCTAAGATTTGTTATAAAAATGTGTTAAAATAAACTTGCTCTAGTATTGCACAAAATTCTATTAAGTTTTATTATCTCCTCAAACTCCAATCATTTAATCGTTTATTCAAGAGAGTTGCAGAAGATAATAATAATAATAATAATAATAATGATGATGATGATAAACCACACTTGCTGAAAAGAGACTTCATATTGATCTGAATGGCGAACTCCTCCCCATGAAAGAAGCACTGTAAGATCATGAAATCATTATATTATCAATCGTGGCTTAACTATACGCACCTCGACCCTTGCCTTGTACACTCTACAAGTACTTATATTTATAAAATAACTATTATGTCAAGAGTGTGCAGTGATGTGTGCATATATACACACACAATGGGAGAAATGTGATTTGCTTTGTTGGTACTTTTAAGTAGTTTCCTTAAAACAATTGTTAATAGAAAAATGTTAACGAATGTTTTAAGGATGTTGGTTTAGAATTATTTTTAGAAACATTTTATGAAAAAATAATAAAATAATTAATTTTTCTGACATCTTTTTATATTTTCCATAAAATTTGTGTTAAATTTATTAATAATTGTCCCAAAGACACTTATTAACTTGACTTTAGTTAATAAATTATTTTAGAAAAATTTTAACATCACTTTAATAAGAAATATATATATATATATATATACATCAAAATATTAATTACAATTTTTTTTACCTTATTCTAAAATTTTTTTTAAAATAATCCATTAACAAATACTTTTGCGGAGATTCGCTAACATTTTCTTTTGCTTCAAAGTCTGGGTAGATGACGATATTAACAGTAGTTCGTTGGCTGGCTAGAAATATAATGTGACATGCTCTCATGCGAGCCAGCTAATTCTGCTTACCAGTACTGGAGATGAATAATTGTTAAAATTAGAGGTCTAGCTACCTACCATGCCGAGAAATTAATGTAGCCAATGGCAGATATCGCGGTCATGTCATTCTCATCTATACCCATTAGTCAAGAAACTAAGTTTTTAATGGGTTAATTACATCAATTTTACGAATTTAATATTTTAGTAAAAATTTATCTAAAATCAACCAAAATAAATGTGTATCAATCTTACTAAATTAACTAAAGTTTTTTAAAAAGATCATCTCATCTTTACATGTAGTGAACTTCTATTTTTGTTATATTAAATTTTAATGTTAATAAAATATTAAGGCTAATATATGTATATAAAAATAATAAATAATTAAACTAGTAAAAATAGAGATTTTTAAATTAATTTAACTAAATATTTAAAAAAACTGATATGAATGCTCTGCAATTTGAAAACCTACTTGTGTTGAACTTGAAGTTTATTTAAAGGGGGATTAGGCATATTTTATTTTGGGCAAAAGAGGGACTAGGCATTCAGTGTTAGACATGGCACTTTTTGACTGTTGTGCGGGCTCAGTCCCTCTCGATCTCGAAGTTGAAGAAAGAAATCACCCTCTCGAGGTATGAATTCAACGCTGTGAGAGTATAAGTGTATAAGATATATGTTAGGGTTTTTATATTTATTTATTTTAGTAAAGACCTTAAAATTCCAAATTCATATAGTATATTTTAAATTATGCTATGGAGTTTCTTTTGTATTCTTCGGTAATGGGTCCCACTAACAATTTGTGGTGAGTGTTGGAACTTTTTTTTTTTTTTTTGAGTTAAGAGTGTTGGAACTTTGATGCGTAGAAGTTAGAAAGTATTCATGTCACTTTTTGACTGTTGTCCGGGCTCACTCCCATTTACCCAATCTTTTAGTTTTTATATGCAAGGGACTTTTTGCATAATTTGATTTTTTTTTTTTTAACGCATAATTGATATAATAATATTATTACCTGAAAAAATATATATACATATATATATAGATGTATGTTATAATTTTTTTTTTTTTTTTTTTTTAAAGGGAAGATGCTACTTTTTGCATAATTTGATTTTTTTTTTTTTAACGCATAATTGATATAATAATATTATTACCTGAAAAAATATATATACATATATATATAGATGTATGTTATAATTTTTTTTTTTTTTTTTAAAGGGAAGATGCGTATTGTAATTAACAACAAAGTTGACAACAGGACTTGACAGCTATTGGAATTTGGAAGTGAATCTTTATCTTATTTTGATGGGCTCTATACTGCCTCTTCAGATGATGCATGCCTCTCATTTGTATTATGGCTGGTATTCCCTACAGGTCATCCTGGCATTGCTTTGTGTGCATGTGTGTGTTTTTTCTAAGGGTTGATGTTAACCCGTGTCTTTAGGGTAATTGTTAATAAACTTTGTCAGTAAAGTTCTAATACCACTTTGATGAGAAATATAAAAAGTTGTAAGAAAAATTAATTGCTTTATCATTTTCCCATAAATTGTTTCTAAAAATAATTTTTAAACCAGCACTTGTTAACATTTTCTTTTTTATAGTTTAGCAAGATTAGCTCAAAAAAATGGCATTTTGCACTAGATCAAAAGCATAATATTCTTACACGTTATTCATTTGCATTTCCTACTGACACCTTTCAAATTAATGTTCGCATAAAACACAATCCTACACATAGCTTCCAAAATCACTTTCGAGGGTCATTTGACATAGGCAATGTCACAAGGCTTTTTCGAGAGGCCAAGCGTACATAGGTCGTGGCTGAGGAGGTGAGAGGTGGAGTGGAGATTGGAGAGATTGAGAGTAAATGGATTGGAGTGAGTCTAGGAAGTTGGATCAGGCTTTAAGGAGAGAGGAGTGAAGAGTGCCATGTCAGGATGGTGAAGTAATGAGAGTTGAGAAAGGAGGTCTTTGAGGTGAGAGAAACTATCGAGGTGGAGTTGAGAATCGAGGAGGCAGATCATGGAGTGGAGTTTCTCGGTGTTGGAGGTAGGGGAATCAAAGGAGAGGGCAACAAAGGAGAACAAAGTTGGGGAGAAGGACCAAGAAAGGAGGGCCGGGAAATGAGATTGGGGATAGCATAAGGGACTATGGGTGTCTGTTTGTGTGTGTGTGTGTGTGTGTGAGAGAGAGAGAGAGAGAGAGAGAGAGGTTTTGCTATATGCACTTCTGTGAGAAGCATGGTTGTCAAGATAGCAATCCAAGGTCATAGAATTGTAAGATCGTACTACCTTCACCTTAAAATCGATCCAGATCATACTAGGATTGTTTGTAATGTAAGATCAAAATAGTATTGCAACCTAAATCATATGATCTTATAGAATTGCGATTCTATATTGATTCTACTCAATTTTAAGACACGTACTTCAATTTGATTTTTTCTTGTGATTGGTCATTCAATTTGAGCCCAAAATGAAAAGAATTTGCCACCTAGTCCAAAAGCAACCTCCAATTAGCCTAAAATTAACAAATATAAAAGAAGAAAAAAAACCTTGGTGAGAGAGATCTCTCTCACCAAGGTTTTTAATTCAACTTGAGAAGTTTTTACTCGCACAAAATCTTTTACATAGTCACTCTAACTCTCCACACCACACCTACAGATTTACTATAGCTCTTCAAAGAAGATTCTCTAAAATAGAGACTGTTGAACCTTGATTTCAAGGGTCTACTCTTTAAAGGAGAGGAATTTGGATTTACCTAGTCTATTGGGGATGTTCTTAAAAAGCTAACCAAAACCTAATTCCAACGAGTTTCATCAATAACCAGCTTTCTTTCTTTTTTTTTTTTTTTTTTTTTGGAAGATAGTTTTAACATATGACATCCACTTTTAATGATTATTTTTTATCATCATACCAAAACACAATAAGGAGTGTTTAGCTATTTATGCTATGAATAATACCAAAATAAAACTCTATAATAAGATTAGAAGTAAATCAAGAAAATCATATGATATTAAGACATATCATATAAAACTTCCATATGAAATATTAAATTATGTTATTATAAGACACATGTTATGTTACGTATAATCTCTTGAGATATATTGTGCGTTTGCGTAGTTGATTTTCTGCATGCGTTTGTGTTTGCATTTTACTTGTCTGGTCCTATGACACTGTTCATGGACCAGCCAAGTGATGAAAAAAGTGTGGCACTATTTTGCAATAAAAAATATTGGGTCCTGTTAACGGGTGCTACACAGCACCCGTTTAGTCCACATGATTTTTCTAAATTAGCCTAGGAAATCAAGAAAAACAACAACCCATTAATGATGCATGTTAGGTGGCATAAAAATCAACAAATATTGCATGTTTTTACTTAAATACCCTTTCAACCATTTTTACCATCTCCTTTTTATCTCTCCCCCATCCTTTGGTTTCTTCATTCATCCTTATCTTTTGATTTTTCCCCTTTTCCTACATGGTTGTGTCAGGCGTAATAGGAAGGTAACGTCAACCATTTTTTTATTATTTTTATTATTATTATTATTATTATTATTATTATTATTATTATGCTTTAGCCTCCAAAAAAAATAACTTTTTAAAAAAGAAATAAGACTCCTAAATTCAAATATTCATGAGATGGAACATTTAAAGAAAAAATTTATCTAAAAAAATAAGAATACGTAGATAAAATTAGTCGCATAATAAAAAAAAATTCAAAATAAACTTATATATTTAATCTCTTATAAACATACATGGCTCTGGTTGGATTGCGTCGACTAGTTATACTTATATATGTTCAATCTCTTACAAGCACTCTCTTTTCTATATATTTTATTAAAATTCACATAATATGCCTAAATATATTCCAAATTTCTAGATTCATCAAAACCAATTCTCAAAAATAAATCAAACTTAAAATTAAAATAAGGGTAACAAAATAAACTTAAAAATATGGTGGGTTGCTTTGAGTCAGACGAATTGCAAAAATTATCAATTCAAACTTGACACGACTTAAGACTTACACTATGTTTGGTTGGGGTGAATTTAGGGGGGATGGAAAACATAGAGTGGAAAACGATATTTTTACTGTTTGGGAAAGAGAGGAAAACCTAGGAGAAAATTTTCTCTCCCGGGCCCACAAATTTTATCCTTCCAAATTGGGAGGAAAAGCTTGAGTGGAAAACTGTCTCACAGCACTTTTTCCATAATACCCCGTTCTAGGATCAAGTAAAAAAAAAAAAAAAAAAAAAAAAAATAAACAGAGACAGAGCACTGGAGAAAAAAAAAAAAAATAGAGAATGAGCATTCTCTGCACCTGGAACGTTCTTGAAGAAAAAGAAAAGAATGAGGAAGGAGAACGTGTGTGGAGGAGAAAAATAAGAAAAAAGAAAAGAAAAATGTATGGCTGAGAAAGGAGATATAACATAATGAATAAAAAATTCTACTTTAGAAATGTTATCGCAATATTTTCACAATAAATTTTAAATAATAGATTGTTATTAGTTAATATTAGTAAGTAAAAAAATAATTTCAGTGGTGGGTTCAAATTAGAACTAGTAACAACTTTTCACATAAATTTTGTTGTGAAAATATTGCGAAAAATGTTGTGAAAGTAACACTTCTCATTGAAAAATATAAATGTTGGTAAATTTCATATTATTTAATGAGTGCAAATAAATCTATTTACTACCTATTATGTAATAAAGGTATAATAGTTAATTTATATAAACTACATTTTCTATCCTCTCACTTTTCTTTTCAACCAAACAAAAAAGTTATCCACCCTCTCACTTTTCCACCCCTCCAACCAAACACACACAAGGGAAAACTAAATATTTTCTATTCTCCCACTTTTCCATCCTCTCACTAATTTTCCATACTCCCACTTTTTCACTCCTCCAACCAAACAGACCCTTAGACTACATCATTCCTATATATTTCTTTTACTTTGTCTTTAACTTGTAACTAGGAAAAAGAATCTTGCATTTTCTCTTATTTATGTTCATTTGTTTAACAAATAAACCAAAATTAAGCCAAATTTATGCTTGACTATTAAACGAGCTAAGCTCAAACATAATAATATATTTGTGAATAAATTTGTGAACATGATAAAAGTTTTATAGTTTATTATAATTAATAATTCCATTCGTAGTAAAATTCATTGATTTGTGAAGGGGTAAAAATAAGTAGTCAATGGTTTTACTATATATGAGAAACACTAAAGTGTAAAATACACCGCTAAAATTTGGGGTCTTGTAATTTTTCTCCCTAAAGTAGGGCTACTTTAGTAAGATGACTAAAATCGTGCATTTTCAGGATTGTAAGTAGGATCAGTAAAATCTAATTAATCCTAAATTCATGAAAGATCCTTCTAAAACCCCAAATTTGCTTTAGGTTGGTTTAAAAAAACAAAAACCCAATCAACCTAATGGATAGAAATAATCCAATGGTACTTAAACAATGTTGAAGTGTTGAAAATACCTCTATGTAAACTAAAAATATCAAAAACAAATTTCACTTTAAATTACAAACTTATTCCATATAGTCTTATTTATGTGGGATAAAAAAATGATTATCTTCCTAAGTATTTATTTATTATATGTTTATGTTGTTAGAAATGAGATAATTGTATTCTTTTGAGCTTAGCTATTATGTGTCACTATAAAATAAGCATTTAAATCTACTAATTTGTTTCGTTAGGATAGATGCATCAATTGATGGAATAGGAATTAAATCTTTTTTATGCAATTTTTTTTTTTTAATAAATGAATTCATAATTTATATGATTATTTAACAAGCAAAGTCATTACTAGTGTGTTTTTTGTTTTTTTTTTTTTTTGTTTTTCTAAAAAATGTATGATCTTACTAGCCACAATTCTACCAACCTCCTATAATCCTATTTAGGATTTCGATTTTGACAACATTTCATAACATGTCCATGACATTTGGGGTTTAAATCCTCTCTCAACCTAGTCAATTACATTTTTGCCCCTCTTTTTATAACGTTGAACATGGACATCTTAGGTAACCGTTGGCATTTGACTTTGTTCCAACCAACTTAATAATATTTTCTTATTTTTTGGTTCATGTTGTTCATAAATTTTTTTATTTTTGTGTTTTTTTTTTTCCTTTTCTTCTTCTCTTTTTTTCACCCCACCTTTTGTCTTTTTCATCTTTTATTTTTCTGTTTCTTCTATTCAGTGTTCGTTCACTTCATTGTTTTGGGCTTTTTTTTTTTTTTTGTCTGCTTATCTCACAACTAAAAACCTATAAATAATAATTTAAATTTAATATTAGGAATATAATCAAAATTATTCATAATCTAAAATTAAGAAACTAATACAAATCATAAATTAAGATATAAATGTAGAAAAAGAACAAAGAATGTACTTGTTTGTTTCCTCTATCACTTTGAGAGATGAAAGTGTGAGTATGTAACGAAATCTAGAACCAATTATTGTAGAAGAGAGCAAATGAGCTAAATTCATGAATTTAAGTATGCGTGAGAGAAGTTTTTATTAATTTTTTTGAAGTAAAAAAAAGGCTTAAAAAAAATGAAAAAAATAATAATGAAGAAAGAATGCTTATCGGCATTGTCAATTGCCATAGGATTTAGGCATTCACATATGGGAGTAAACTTTACTCCAGATATATATAGGTAGAGTTCTACTTGATATAGAATTTAAATCCTATTAGAATTAAGATTTCTAATCAATGTGTTTTGTTGCTATTCCATAAAAAAGTGGAATAAAAAAAGTTCAAATGAATAGAAAAAAGGAAACGTTGATGTACGTACGTTATTTACAATTTTTTTTTTTTACTTTATTCAAAAAATAGTTTGGTTACAATTTTTTTTTTTTACTTTATCCAAAAAATAGTTTGGTAAATCAATATGAATAGATAAACTTGAGTTGTTTCTTTTTTGGTTTTTTTTTTTTCTTTTTCTAATGAATTGTATACTTGTGTAGTAATATAATTTAAGTAAAAATAAATAGTAAAGAATTTGGATTGTAATATAAATATTTTTAGTAACTTAGAAATTATAGATAAATTAATAATAAAAGGATTAGATGAAGAATTTGAATTGTAATCAAATTAAAATTTTATCAACTTAGAAATTACAGAAGAAGAAGATAAGGACAAACAAAATATATATATATATATATAATTTAACAAAATTTTTGCAATTTAGTAAAGCCACTTAGCACAATTACGGCTTCTAAACCTAACTTTTATTATATAGTATAATTTTTAGGGTCTTGTTCACGAGTGCTACACAGCACCCGTTAACGTGGTATAAAATTACAATAAAATACTAATGTTTTACGGGTAGTAGGAAAAAGCTGACTATGTGTTAGGCCTATGTCAGCTTTGTTAGAGAAATCAAATTATTTTGTAATCAAACCAAAATACCCTTTAATTTTTTCCAATACCTTCATCTAAAACCGATTAGCTTTATGCCTTTATCTCTAGATTCACTAACTTTTATTTTTTTGTCCTTCTAGAGGAGTAGATGTTCCCGTTTCTTTTTTTCTTTATTTTTAAAGGGTAATACTAGGCTCCCATTATTTTTAAAACAAAAATATAATGAAAAAGGTTTTTTCATAACAAATTTTATAATATATTTAAGGTGGTCAATTAGATATTCTAAATTCAATTATTCATGAAATTGAAAAGAAAAAAAAAAGTAATATATATATATATATTGTGGGGCTAGAAAATCAGGTAGCCTCGGCCCACTCCAAGCTAGGCCCAAGGGCCCGCGCCGAGGATGCATGAGGGGTCCGAGGATGAAAGCGCGAGGGCCGACCCCCAAGGAATATATCCGAGGAGGGCCCTGTCCTCGGGCGTCCGAGACCTCAGAAGAACGCGAGCACCATCCCACCAAAGGGGACTTCTTGAATATCCGAGGAGGAGAGGGTCCAGTGCCACGCGTCGGCGACAGGAGCACGGCGAAGGAACAAGCCTTAGGCGAGCTGTCACCTCTACATTGAATGCCCTTAACTAACGTCCTGGCCGCATTAATGAGAACAGGACTCCTGAACAGCGCTGTCTTGGGTGCTACAACCCATTGGAGGAACAAGGGTGCGGCTGATGGGACAGGCCCTCAAGTGGTAGCCTGATTGTCGTCCGAGACCTCAGAAGAACGCGAGCACCATCCCACCAAAGGGGACTTCTTGAATATCCGAGGAGGAGAGGGTCCAGTGCCACGCGTCGGCGACAGGAGCACGGCGAAGGAACAAGCCTTAGGCGAGCTGTCACCTCTACATTGAATGCCCTTAACTAACGTCCTGGCCGCATTAATGAGAACAGGACTCCTGAACAGCGCTGTCTTGGGTGCTACAACCCATTGGAGGAACAAGGGTGCGGCTGATGGGACAGGCCCTCAAGTGGTAGCCTGATTGATCGACAAATGGAGGGTAAGGATCAGTTTAGAGGGGTATATAACGTAGGGAGTCTCTCCTGAAAAGGGGAGGAAGGATCGGAATTAAGGAGTTCTGTAATGACCCATGCCCTCTGGAACCTTTGTAATGAATCTTAAAAGAAATAATAAGAACATCAAACTTCGGAAGACCAGTCCGAGGAACATCATTGTACATCCCAATCCATGTTCAAGTTGATAAAGTCACATGCAACCATGCAGGGCAGTTGTACCCCTTACTAAGGCCTAGTTCTTGAGCCCACACTCTATAAATTCATTGAAGGGCAAGCTGGGCTTGGGTCCACTCTCTCAATCTGAAGAAGTGTCCCAAATTCGATCCCTACATATATATATATATATATATAAATTATACTATATAATAAAATTTAAGCTTAAAAGCCATGGTTATGCCAAGTGGCTTCACTAAATTACATAAATTTTGTTAGATTTTTAATGTGTGTGTGTGTGTGTGTGTGTGTGTGTGTGTGTGTGTATTGTCCTTATCTTCTTCTGCTATAATTTCTAAGTTGATAAAATTTTAATTTGATTATAATTCAAATTCTTCATCAAATCCTTTTATTATTAATTTATCTATAATTTCTAAGTTACTAAAAATCTTTATATTACAATCCAAATTCTTTACTATTTATTTTAACTTAAATTATATTACTACACAAGTATACAACTCATTAGAAAAAGAAAAAGAAAAAGAAAAAAAGCAACAACCCAAGTTTATCTATTCATACTGATTTACCAAACTATTTTTGGGATAAACAAAAAAAAAATTAAAAAAATTGTAACCAAACTATTTTTTGGATAAAGTTAAAAAAAAAATTGTAAATAACGTATGTACATCAACGTTTCCTTTTTTCTATTCGTTTGAACTTTTTTTATTCCACTTTTTTATGGGATAGCAACAAAACACGTTGATTAGAAATCTTAATTCCAATAGGATTTAAATTCTATATCAAGTAGAACTCTACCTATATATATCTGGAGTGAAGTTTACTCCTATATGTGAATGCCTAAATCCTATGGTAATTGACAATGCTGATAAGCATTCTTTCTTCATTGTTATTTTTTTCATTTTGTTTAAGCTATTTTTTTTTAACTTCAAAAAAATTAATAAAAACTTCTCTGGATTTCATTACATACTCACACTTTCATCTCTCAAAGTGATAGAGAAAACAAACAAGTACATTCTTTGTTCTTTTTCTACATTTATATCTTAATTTATGATTTGTATTAGTTTCTTAATTTTAGATTATGAATAATTTTGATTATATTCCTAATATTAAATTTAAATTATTATTTATAGGTTTTTAGTTGTGAGATGAGCACACACACGCACGCTCGCACACACACACACACACATACACACAAAAACCCAAAACAATGAAGTGAACGAACACTAAATAGAAGAAACAAAAAAAATAAAAGATGAAAAAGACAAAAGGTGGGGTGAAAAAAAAAAAAAAGAAGAAGAAAAGGAAAATAAAAAAGTTACGAACAACGTGAACCAAAAAATAAGAAAATATTATTAAGTTGGTTGAAACAGAGTCAAATGCCAACGGTTACCTAAGATGTCCATGTTCAACGTTACAAAAAGAGGGGCAAAAAATGTAATTGATTGGGTTGAGAATTTAAACCCCAAATGTCAAGGACATGCTAGGAAATGTTGTCAAAATCGGAATCCTAAATAGGATTATGAGAGGTTGGTGGAATTGTGGCTAGTAAGATCATACATTTTTTAGAAAATAAATAAATAAATAAAACACTAGTAATGACTTTGCTTGTTAAATAATCATATAAATTATGAATTCATTTATAAAAAAATTTCGTAAAAAAGATTTAATTCTTATTCCATCAATTGATGCATCTATCCTAACGAAACAAATCAGCAAATTTAAATGCTTATTTTATAGTGACAAATAATAGCTAAGCTCAAAAGAATACAATTATCTCATTTCTAACAACATAAACATATAATAAATAAATACTTAGGAAGATAATCATTTTTTGATCCCACATAACTAAGACTATATGGAATAAGTTTGTAATTTAAAGAGAAATTTGTTTTTGATATTTTTAGTTTACATAGAGGTATTTTCAACACTTCAACATTGTTTAAGGCCCATTGGATTATTTCTATCCATTAGGTTGATTGGGTTTTTGTTTTTTTAAACCAACCTAAAGCAAATTTAGGTTTTTAGTAGGATCAGTTAGATTTCACTGATCCTACTTACAATCCTGAAAATGCACGATCTTAGTCATCTTACTAAAGTAGCCCTACTTTAGGGAGAAAAATTACAAGACCCCAAATTTTAGGGGTGTATTTTACACTTTAGCCTTTCTCATATATAGTAAAACCATTGACTACCTATTTTTACCCCTTCACAAATCAATGAATTTTACTACGAATGGAATTATTAATTATAATAAACTATAAAATTTTTATCATGTTCATGAGCTTATTCACAAATATATTGTTATGTTTGAGCTTAGCTTGTTTAATAGTCAAACTTAAATTTGGCTTAATTTTGGTTTATTTGTTAAACAAATGAACATAAATAAGAGAAAATGCAAGATTCTTTTTCCTAGTTACAATTTAAAGACAAAGTAAAAGAAATATATAGGAAGGATGTAATCTAAATCTTAAGTTGTGTCAAGTTTGAATTGATAATTTTTTCAATTCGTCTAACTCAAGGCAACCCACCATATTTTTAAGTTTATTTTGTTACCCTTATTTTAATTTTAAGTTTAATTTATTTTTTAGAATTGGTTTTGATGAATCTAGAAATTTCGAATATATTTGACATATTATGTGAATTCTAATCATATATATTAACAAGAGAGTGCTTGCAAGAGATTGAACATATATAAGTTGTAGGGTCTGTTTTTGTAGCCCAAGCCCAAAAGGTATGGGTTAAAGGCCCAACAAACCCAGGACAATGAATTCGTAGAGAGTGGGCGAAAGAGCTGGGCTGGTTATGAATTAAACAATGGTTGGCTAGGGTACTTGAAGTGATGATAACATGAAACAATACTTGAACAACTCCATGAATGAATGTCCGAAGAGATGTTTTATTAAGTGAACAGTAATTACAACATTCAGAGCTACAATAAAGCTTTTCTTTCTTCTCTCTCGTCTCTTTTTTTTTTTTTTTTTTATTATCAGGGACCCTTCTTCTTTATATAGCACCCTTTCCCATCATCTCCATCGTCCACCTGTTCTTCATCTGTGTATCTACTTAAGTACATGTCACGTCATGTGTCTACTTTAGTTCTTTGTGAGTGGCGGTAGCTGAGGTTACACTGTTCAGGGGTCTTCTCCACATAAATGCGGCCAGAAAAGCTGTTGCAGTGCATTAAATACGGTGGTAGCAGCTTTTCCTTTAGATATTTCTTCGTTCTGATCATCTTCAGACCTACCCAAAACTTATCATTATCATTGGGATTGCTAGGAAGATCATTCGGACCTTCCATACGTTTGATTGATCAAGGCTATTTATGACTGAGGAGTAAGACACCTTCGGATCAGTAGTGACCTCTTCGGACAGTACTCCCCCTCTACTTCTGGGCTTCCTGCCTTCAGATGGACTATCCCCACCCAATTATTGCTCTTCGGAAATATAATATTCCTCAACATGGTGCCCCAGGCCCATTAAGTAGCTCTGGGTTTTTACCCCCCACATAAGTATAACCAATCAACCCAATCCAACCAGAGCCATGTATGTTTATAAGAGATTAAATATATAAGCTTATTTTGATTTTTTTTTTTTTTACTATGCCACTAATTTTATCTATGTATTCTTATTTTTTTTAGATAAATTTTTTCTTTAAATGTTCCATCTCATGAATATTTGAATTTAGGAGTCTTATTTCTTTTTTAAAAAGTTATTTTTTGGAGGCTAAAGCATAATAATAATAATAATAGTATTAATAACAAATGGTTGACGTTACCTTCATGCTGCGCTTGATACAGTCGTGTATGAAAGGGGGGAAAAATCAAAAGATAAGGATGAATGAAGAAACCAAAGGATGGGGTACGAGGAGATGGTAAAAATGGTTGGAAGGGTATTTAAGTAAAAGCATGCAATATTTGTTGTTTTTTATGCTGCCGGACATGCATTATTAATGTGTTGTTGTTTTTCGTGTTTTCCCTGGCTAATTTAGAAAAATCATGCAAACTTAACGTGCTGTCCAGCACCCATTAACAAAAGCGTTACTATGTTTTTAGCAATAAATTTTGGGCCTGTTTAGTAGAGAAGTTTGAGTAATATTGTTTGTATTTTTTTGACAAACATATAAGTAAAAAATTGTGTTAAAATGCGTGTAATATTATTTAAAAACTGAAAACATATATTTAAGATACTCTACCAAGCAGGACTTAATTTTCAATAAATAAGCAGTATTTAAATACACTTATAAAGTATAAGATTTTTTTTAACTCAGCAACGCAAAAAGTATAAATAAATAAATAATTGTGAAATGCAACAATATATATATGCGCCGAAGTTCGAGCTATGGATGGCTTTGCACGCGTTCCAGTCTTTAAAGCTGCTACTGGTTGAAAAAGACCTACGACCACTCTTGAAGAAAAGCCTGCCTGACTCTCTCACACTCTCTTTCTCGGATACTTTTAATTCCTAGCTAGGCCAGCATAAATTGTGTATAACACGTGAAAATCTTTACTATACATAATAAATTCGTGTTAATACTGTCATAATTGGTAATTAAATTGGTTTAGTGCTGAGCCAAGGTTTCAGTTCACAGGAAGTACTGGAAGCATTCAACAATGGGTGTGAATACAATTAATATACTATTATTAATGAAATAAATTTGAACATAGGCAGCAATAGTCAAGAAGGTCGGTCCACTGTTCTGTGTTCATGCACATGAGAGAGTTGGCCCACGTAAATGATCAGTTACATCAAGCATGGTTAAGCCTTAAAGGCTTAAAGCTTTTTTTTTTTTTTTTGGGGAGAAACAAGGCTTAATAGAATACTAGGTTGAAAATGGAATACTTTTTCGTGAAAAAGAAATACATTCTGAGTCGGGAAAAAATAATCATACATACTTCTGCAGACTCTTGCTTCGGTTTCGGTAGAGTTTGGAAAGTATAAAATGTAATCATAATGAAAAATAATTAATTTTGCGTCAAACATTATTTTGGCGGACTATTAGGCCGGGATGTGGGCTATTTGGTACATGCCCTTTAGGGGAGGTGGAAGTATGGGTCGGAACCGGATCTTATAGGTGGTGAAATTAGAGTAAGATTTACAATTTTTTTTTCCTACTCCTGATATTTGTGCTTTTTTTGTTGCTTTTCTAAAAAATTTTGTCTCTAAACCTTGAAGACTCGTATAATTTTTTGGGGAAGAAAAACAATTAAGCTTGTTCATCACTATTTATTGATAAAATTTTCAAAACAAAAAACGAAATTAAAATTATATAATAAATTTTAGGCTTTTTTTTTTTATAATTTTAGGCTTTTTTAGATTATTTAATTACATCAACCATAAAATCCACATGTTGCGATTTTATTGAAGCAATTAGCACATATGGCTGACTTGTGTGTCACTTAACGGTCAACTAAGTTTTTTTCTACGAGGATGGGCTACCAATCAAAACGAACACCTACTGCTAGGGGAGTGGATCAAAATTTTGAAATGTTAGGGTCTTAGGGATTGGAGCAAAATCAAAATGACTCCAAATTTTAGGGATGTGGTTTACAATTTATTAGGACTAAATTGGCAAATGCCCTTTTCGGGCAAAATAAGCAGCATTTTGCTCAATTTCCCAAACTAATTAGGAAAATACCCCTATTTTAAAACTCGATTTTCTTAAAATCGAGTTAAGCTCTATAGTGTCGTTTTTAAGGAACCTATAGTTATGTTTTAAGGACATATAGTGGTGTTTTGGAACTCAAGCTCCATGAACTCAAGTTATAGGTAAAAAAAAAAAAAAAAACCTATAACTCGAGTTCATGGAGCTCGAGTTTCAAAACGCTACTATAGGTCCTTAAAACGTCACTATAAGCTCCTTAAAACGCCGCAATAGGGCTCTAGAATTTTTTTTTTTTTTTAAACAAGGAGCATTTTTCTAATTAGTTTGGAAAATGAGGCAAAATGCTACTTATTTTGCCCAAAAATAGCATGTGCCAATTTTGTCCGTGTTATGAAATCAAACATGAAGGGTCAAAATATAAATAATCTTAAGCTTTAAGAACTAAAAGTGTATTTTAGTCTTAAGACTCTATGGTGAATCAAAAAGTTCCAACCATCAAATATTGCTCGATGTAATTGGTGTGATTAGATAACAATGGCATCCTCACCAAGATAGAATCAATTGATTGGAGGAAGAATCGTTTGTAGCAAAAGAAAACTTGGTAATCACAATTAAATTAATTAATCCAATGATTGTCTCAATGGACGTCGAGTCTATGAAATCCAATATAAACTATAGAAATCATTAGTATATAACAAAGCAAGTGGAATGGTCTTCAATCATGCAACAAAAGGCAACCGCTCAGATTTATGTTGGTATGTAAGTAGACATCATTTTTCTTTTTTTGGTCATGTCTTGGATAAATATTATAATTAATATTTATTGTTGCATTAATTTATTCCAATTATTTCCATTATCTTCATGGTAATTAAGTCTTTTAAGGACTTTCCAATCTTTTGGAAAATAAATCATGTTATGTCTCTGAAAATTTAATGAGTTACGTGATTAAATATAGTTAATGGGAATTGCTTATTTTTAGTAAGTTATTTGTATAATGTGAGATAAAATGCTAAAACTTACTTTCAAAAAACTGATAATCATTCTCTAAACACAGATGGTATTATTAGAAGTTTACAACTAGGTTTCCCAATAAAATCAAATGTGTTTTTTTAATGGAATCTTTAATTTTATACATTAAAAGAGAAATGACTGCGAAAACAATATTAATCATAAATGACTTTTAGGATTTAGATGTGCTTGAAATGTATTAAGAAACTGTTATTTTGTATAGTTTCTTATATTTATACTTTGTAAATATTGAATATACTATTAGTATATTTCTTCTGAATGGTTAAAGTTTTAATTCATGTCTTGACACCCAAAGATGAAATCCTAATTCCATATCTACTTGCTTTGGGTTGCTGGAAATTACATATTGATCTTCATGAAAGCGCCAGTATTGAAAATGGCCAAAGTGATGTGTGGTTTAGCATAAGTTTTGCTTCTATTTTATTATTATTATTATTTAATTGTTATAAGTGGAGGAAGGAAATTCAAATCATGATTCTCCTCATATAAAAGATCATATAATGTCATTGAGCCACAGTACTCTTGACTGATTTGCTATAAGTTTGTAGTTTGATTCACTTATTACTATTCTTTGTTTCTGTGTATTATCATCACATTATTAGATTCCAAATTTTGAAATCTTTTGTTTGTTAGAGTTATACAAATGGAAAATAGATCTCACACGAACGCCCGACCCAAGGAAACTAACAACCTGAGCCCAGCCTTGGTGAGAAGTGGGCCAGTCAGGACGAGGCCTAGTCCATGCCTATGAAGTTTCTTCAAAAGACAATCGATATGAAATTTCTTTAGCGAGAGAAAAGTTGTAAACAACACCCAAAATTTCGGCCTGACCCAGGAAAATTCACCAGAACCTCTGACCTCTACCACAATTCACAAACAAGATTTTCAATTGGATTGGGCTGGCCTAACATGCATCTTGGCCTGTAACAAATCCTAGTACTCGTAGATTGCCAACAAGCCAAATAAATTCTCCAGTTAGTTTCCAAACTTTTTAGCTTAATACCAAGGTATTGTGGTTGTGTGGTAACATAATTAAGTAAATGATAGAATCTACCGTTAAATCAGAAAATTCTTCAAACCTACTGTGGAAGTGTGGATGAAAATGATTATTTACATGTATGTTTAATCACATGACTATTTTAATAAGTTTATCTTCTAAATAATATGAATTATCTTATAAATCACCACATATTGTATTGTTATAAATTCCTCCTTATCCCTATGGAATAAAACTTTATCCTAAACATGCTTCTCTCTCTCAATGATGGAATTTGGAAACCCTGCTTATGCATATATTGACAATTTATTTATCTAATCTCCCTAATGCTAATAACTTAGCAAGTAATTAAAACAGAGTAAAAAACAGACCGAACATTAGAAGAATACAAAATCAAATTGGCCCGTGGCGTTTTTGACATTAGAAAAGGAATGCAAAGATAATCAATCGGGCATTACTAAAAGAAGAACCTGCAGGATTAGGCATCTCCTAAAAAGAAAAGAAGAAAAAGGAACAAGAGTAAAGAGCTGTATAAAGTTAAATCATATGGCCCACAAAAGATTACCTTCTTCTTTTTTTCCCAACAATATTAAACTAAACGAATTTGGGTGCCAACTTGTAGCCCACATGTTCCCTAAAGATAACAACAAGTCCATAACCAAAAATCTCATAGGCAAATTACTAAAACTTTTTTTTTTTTTAATTTATTTATGGCATTCGTTCTTGATGATACTCTATATCATCATACCAAAACAAAATCAATTTTTTTGTGTAAGTGTGATTAAATTTCAGATCTCTTATTCAAACATTAGAGATTTTAACTGTTGAATTAACTGAAACTCACAAATTACTAGAACATTGCAGATAAAATAAGACATAGAAAGAAAAAGAAGCCTCTATAAAAGCACATTTTAACATTTTTCTTTATCCTTTTATAAATCAACAATGATAACACCTATTTCTTCTTCTTTTTAATTTTTCATTTTTTTTTTAATTCTAGACTAAAGATGCTAAAGATGGCTTGTTTGTTTTTTTTTTTTTTTTGGAGAAACCTGAAAATAGTATTTCTAAAGATACTCTTTATTATCTTTAGTCACATGCATTTTTTTTTTTTTTTTGGCATCTTGTGAAATTGAACCTAACTAGATGATGTTTTGCACAATGTGCGGATATTTTACAATTTCATTTGAAATCATTTTTATGTATGTTAAGACATATATATATATATATAGTACTTTTTTTTGTATAATATTTATATTTGCCCACAATATTGTTGAATACTATGTAACTTGTTTTTCTTAATTCATATTTTATTTTATTTTTAAATGTATAACAGTATAACATATTATTATATTTAATGTTAAAAGTATACTTTATTTTTTAAACTAATTAAATGATTTTGAAATCTATAAACAATTGTAGGGTTAGGATTTGTGCCTCAAGCCCAACACAATAAATTTGTAGAATGTGGATGATAGAACTAGGTAAACTATGGAGCTTACAACAGTTGATCACAACATACAAGTATAAACCAGCATAAAAGTACACGTAAAGATCAAATAAGCTGAAGTCCGAATAGATTTATGATAAATTGAGTACTGGTTACAATTCTTAGAGCTACCATCCAACCTCTCTTTTCCCTTTCTCCTTCTTTTTTCTCTCCCCCCTTCCTATTAGGAGCCCTTCTTCTTTATATAGCATCCTCCCCCATCATCCCCATCGTCCACTTGTTCTTCATCTAACTCCCTACTTGAGTGCATGCCATGTCATGTATCTCCCTCAGCTTTTTGTGAGTGGCGGTAGCTGAAGTTATACTGTTCAAGAGTCTTCTCCACATAAATGCGGCCAGAAAAGTTGCTGCAGTGCATTTAATACGATGGTAGCAGCTTTTCCTTTTAGATATTTCTCCATTCCTTTTATCTCCAGGTGTGTCCAAAACTTATCTAGACTGCTGAAGTCACTAGTAAGCTCATTCGAACCCCCCAAATATTTATATGACCCAGAATTTTTTCATCCAAGGATAATGATCTCTTCGGAACATTGATGCTCTCTTCGAACGGAGTTTCTTTGTCCTCATGTATCCTTCTTTCACGCGAAGTACCCCTTGACAATTATAGCCTCTTCGGACATACAATAACCTTCATATTGGGCTTTAGGCCCACTACATATGGTTGGGCTTTTCCCCCCACAACAATAATTTAAAGCATATTGAAGCAACCTCCCAAACATTTCCTCAATCACTCTATTCTCATAACTAAATATAGAGACCCCAATCTCAAACACCCAATTCATTATCTCGATGAAATTAAGGAAATCATTTGTATATATTAACATAAAGAGAATGTGATTAAACAAAGAGAAATTGGCTAAAAACACATCCATTATCAAATTTAATTTCCTTTAGTTGGGTTTTCACATCCTTTAAAAAAATGTAAAATGCTTTGAAATCATCATCGATTTTTATTTTTATCACTATGGCTCATACTGCATAAAATAGTAGTAAAAAACCTACAAAGAAACCGACAAATTATGAATTCTAAAACAAAATTAAAAAAAAAAATAGTTAACTTCATAAATAATAAAAAAGAATTTTTTTCTTTCTTTCTTTTTAGTTCAAAAATAAAATACATTTATGACTTTCCCTAACCAAAATCTCAAACACCCAAAGACTTAAAGCAAATCACAACCTTCACAGAATCCATAATGCCTGACTTCAATATCAGAACTATAAGTTACCGTCACGGAATAAAAAACGCAAGCCCCCTTCCTTGGTCACAGCCTACTCATACAAATTTTAATCTAACGGTACAACATTGTTGGAATTATGTAGGTGTCGTTGAAAGGTTGAAGACAAAAAACATTGTTTTTGGTCTGGGCAAATTGCAAATGGGATGACATGAAGGATTGTGGGCACATGTGTATAAAAGAGTAGAAGTGAAAAGGGTGAATGAAAATGTGAAGAGTTTTCTATTAAAGAGGAAAAGTCCTAAAACATTGAATCAAATGAAACAAATAGTAGTATTAAAAAATTAAATCAAAGAAAATAAAGAGTATTTCAATTCTCTTAAAAGTGTAGTCTTGAAATATTGAACTAAAAGAAATAAAGAGCAATTCTTATTTTTAAATTTATTCTTATCTTTGACGTGGTTTAAGAGTATTTCATTTCTCCTCAAAGGAGGATGTCACATGCTACAATCTCGTGTTCTCCTGCACAGAGTTCTTTGCTTTACATATATAAAGTTTAAGAAATACGTTAACACAAGTTGTGTCAATGTCAACCGCCCATCGATCTTGAGATCATCGGAAACATGTGTCCAATCTTTCTTCTTTATTTATTTTTGGTCGAATCTTTCGTCAATCGCATCATGAGTCATGAGTGAGACATCATTATTTATATATCAAGACAATAAAAACGAAGCATAATATGGTAGATGGGAATTATTTTGCCATCGAGGAATTTATGCAATAGATAACTTGATCTGGCAATCCAAAAAAACAAAAAGATTACTTGATCTGGCCTTTTCCAATTATTCGTTAAGGAAAAGGCCGAACTCCAGTTGATACCATTTGGGTTTGAGTCCGCAATGACCTAGTCCAACATGAAAATCCCAATTCATTGGGCCTTTTGATACAATTCATTGGGCCTTTCGATACAATCAAATAAAAAAGTCCCAATGGTGCTTTATTTTACGAGTCCAAACTACGTGATTGAGTCATTCCTCCTCTCTGTTGCGATATATATATATATATATATAAAGGCATTGATTCTTATATTAAAACAGTCATGAATTTTACTTTATCTTCTTACTCAAGTTGATAAAATTTGCACCAAAAAGTTGATAAAATTTTCACCGATTCTAGTTATCCATTTAAGTTGACACGAAGTTGTAAAGGTTCACAAACTATATATAAAATTCCACAAGAAATACTTATACACAATGCACGTACCCCATATCCTAATTCATTAAACTAAAGATTGGCAAATGCTTTTATGATATACACATAGTGATAAGCTAAGAGAAGTTGTAAACTAGACCATCAAAAATTTGGCATATGATTCCCAAACTAATGACCTGTTTGGATGGAGGGGTGAAGAAGGGGGAGTGAAAGGGAGTACAGTAGAGTTGGCTAAAAATAAGTTAATTTTGTACTAAATCTACTCTACTCTACTCTGCTCCCCCTCTCTCTTCCTCAATCAAAACAGACCATATAGTTTTAGTAATCTTAGCAGAGTGGAAGATCTTTAGGTGGAGGAAGCAAGCTCTGAGATTGGCCTATACCATTTTTGACAATGAAAACCATAGCAAGACCCCAGGAAGTATGTTCCTCAAGATGGCAATGTATGAACCAAGCTCCTGGATTGTCAGCCTTGAGTCTAATTGCAGCCCATCCCCCAGTTGGAACAGGCACTGTGTTTCTCTCTGGAGGATCAACAAGGTTATATTTTGCTGGATCCTTAGCAACATCGAAATTCCCAAACCCGCTGCCAACAACAAAGAAATTGTGACCATGGACATGAATGGGATGGTTCTCTGTATTAAGAAAAGTTGTACCCTGCAGCACAATTTCCATGTTTGTGCCATAAGGCACTACCAAAAGCTTTGTACCAAACTCTGTGTTCATGTTTTCGGTGAGGGGGTCTACGCCGGTATAATTAAAAGCAGTAGGAGGCTTTTCGGGGAAATCAGACGAAAATTCAACATTTGTGAGGTTTTTGTAATGGCTTTCCAATACTGACTTAAACGGCCGAACAAATGATTGATTGTTCATTGAAGCAAAGAATCTCTTGCCTAAAGCTTTGCAAGTTTTGTTTGCAGGACAATCTTGAAGGTTAAGGCTTACAGTTGTTATTACTCGCTTGTCAATCTTTTTGGGCACGTTGCAAGGGTACTCAGGAGATGCAAGGCTACGAAGTATTTTAGAAAATGTTGTGGCATAAACTGTGTCTTTCATTTCAGGAAGATTGTGAAATGCAAGGTTGGTAGGCAAAGTTGGGGCCTCAATTTTTTCAGTCCTTGTACTCTTGTATTTTAGAAAGCCAGCTGTGGTGGAATTATCAAAGGGGAAAACGGCAGTGACATAAGGCTTTGCTGCCATTACAAACATGCCTGATGAGTCTGGAACTTGATTTGCTGTGACCAAAACATTAGTGGTTTGTCCAGGAGCAACCATTATGGCTCTAGTTGTGAAAGGTTTGGTATAAACTGCATCAGCTTCAACGACAGTCAATGTGTGATTAGCTATGGCAAAGAAGAGCTCATCATTAAGTGCTGCATTGATGATTCTAAACAAGTAGGTTTTTCCACGCTCGACTGTCTGGATGAAAGTATCTGCACAATTTTAACATAACATGTAATGTAAGATCATCCTCAACTATATGAATTGTTTCAGACATAAGTTATGTCTTCTCCAATATATGATTTTGTACTTATTTGTTGTTCTATGCTGTTCGGATATAAGGATGAATATGTAAGAGGATAAAAGAAGTAGGAAAGATAAATAAATAAATAAAAAAGAATTGATGAAATTTTAGTTTTTCAACATGTGTATTTTGTAGAGAGAATATAAAGGTGGAATAAAAAATATATATATAGATTTATTTATTTTTTTTATTGAGAAGAAAAATGGAAGGTAGAAAAAATATTTTAGTCCGAATTTATTATTACATCCCTATTATATAATGATGAATTTTTTTTCCATTATTATATAAGAAATAATATTGTTAATTAAATTAATAAGAATAATATCTTATAAAAATGAACTCATCACATTTTTTTTTTCTCTATCCATTCATTTTACATAAAAAATAATAATAATTGAATTAGTTATCATGATACATTATAAAATACAATGCATAATAATTATATTTTATTTTAAATTTCTTTCTCTGTTTTTTTTATACCGAGAACATCCCAAGTTAAGGCATAAGTGTTAGAAGGGTACATTACCATTTTTTGTCTCCTTGTCAACATTTTAGGTGAAGAAAAATAAAAAGCAAAATTGTGGACACAAGGAGAAAATGGTCCCCTACCTATATACTTTATCTCCACATAATTTTCTTTCTCATCAAAGGATGATAAATGGTAATATCTTCATGTTTTTTTTTTTCTATATATTTTTCATCTTCCCTAAAATTCCATAACAAAACATACAAGGCATGCAAACTAATCTCGTGTTTTGATTTTTTTTTTTTTTTCTTCTTTTAAAGAGCCTTTTTTTTTTTTTTTTTGAAAATGATTAGAAATCTCCTTTTTACTGCCCGAATTCCTCCCCTCCCCTTAACCTTTAGGTATTAAGTACCTATGGAGATGCCATCAAACCAATTGGGTTGTTGGCTTTGAAATAGCCTTTTGATCTTTTTGGTAACAAAATTTATGCAAAAAATTTACATTTTTACTTTCCAAAGTCGAGAATGCTTCACAATTACCAATATTACCTTTCTTTGAGCAAGGATAAAGAGGTCCAGGCAAGCCATTAATGGTATAAGCATCTGAACTATTAGGCCCACCACCATACAACATCATCTCATTTTCCACAGCATCCACATCTCCATTCCACCATTCCCCTGTAGTCAATCCGACAAACACATGTCAATCATAGAGAAAAATGTGAGGGAGAGAGAGGAGAAAGTACTAATACTTATAACAAATACAAATAAAGAGATTTGCCAAAATTAAGAAATAAGTCAAGTCAATAACCAAATGACAACATACATGCATTCAACAAAATACAACAATAATATCGATAAATAAAATAAATAAATAAATAAATAATCCCTCGTCCTAGCACATGTTAACAGTATTCTTTCATATTTGATCCAAATTATAAAACTAAAAATGAAATTGAAAGAAAGAAATTAATTGAGAGGTCAAAGAGATTAGTGGGATTATTACCAAATATGATAGGGACTTCAGATTGGATTGGAACTGAGAATGGATATGGCATGCGAGGGTAGATTATGAAGGCACCATATAATGAAGCACGTTGCCAGCCATAATGTGCATGCCATAGAAGGGTGCCTCTTTGATCGATCACAGTGAAGTTGTATGTGTAGGACTGCCCTCCTCTTATAGGGCACTGTGTGATGTAAGCTGGCCCATCTGCCCATGCACTTCTTAGTTGCCTTATTCCATGCCTATGTAATTAGCAACAAGACAGATCATCTCAGTAACAAGTCTAGAGAGAGAGAGAGAGAGAGAGAGAGAGAGAGAGAGAGAGAGAGAGAGATTTCTTGTGTTGTGTCTTTTTCAATCAATTTAAACTTGTTACAGTTCTTCTACGACAATAATTCGTCATAGTTTATTGAAGTTATCATCATAAGTGATGAACAATTATTTTCTTTTGGCTATCACTTTTTTTTTATCACTCATAATTAATTACGTTAAAGTTATGGCAAAAGTTATGTCCCTAACTTTTTTAACTTATAACATACTTAAATATATTTATTTTAGACTTTAGTGAGCACATGTATAGCTTAGAATAAATAAATAAGGGAGGCACATGAAGAGCATCTATATAGTATTTCTTATATACCTAACCAAAAAGGGAACAAATAGAAATAGAAATTGACAGGACCTTTTATATAACACAAGACTTAGACTAATCACTCATAATCAATCATGTTAGAGTTATGACAAAAGTTGTGTCCCTAACTTTATTAACTTATAACATACTTAAATATATCCATTTTAGTGAGCACAAGCCTAGCTTAAAAAAATAAATAAGAGAGGCACATGAAGAGCATCTAAATATTATTTCTTAAATACCAGACCAGAAACAGAAAAATAGAAATAAAAATGAAAGAACCTTTTATATAAAATCAGACTCAGACTACCACCTTTTTTTTTCTCTCTTTTATTAGTGATTTTCATATTCTGCCAAGTTGTCTATGACCAAAACAAACTACAAATAGAAGTATTACTCAACAATATATATGTCAGCGTGTAATAACTAGGTTCCATTTTATATTGCATGATAAGGCTAACAGGGTATATACTTGTCTGATTTACCATAAGAGTGCTCTTTCATCTTATCATTTTATATCTCGATTTCAAATTCGGGATAGATAAACTATGTGTCCGGAGGTCGGATATTGATGTTGTTGTATAAACTTCCGTTATAATTAAATAAGACTTGCCGTTTCTACCATATAAAAAATTCGCGACAGGTAGTGCATAAAAAGAAAAAAAAAATTAAATGGATAAATAATACATAATTGTAAAGAGTTAGTATTCTGTAATCTTTATTATGTAATCTTTATTAATCTATAACATGTCTTTCCATTGAAGGCACAATATATTTGACTATACAGTCTGCCAGAAGAGGAAGCTATAGAAAAAGAGAGAATGAGGACTTAGAGAACAAAGCAACAAAAAAAAAAAAAAAGGAGACTAGTCCTAGGCTTTTTACTTGTTGCCTTAGTGTCAAAGGTCTTTCTTTTGAACAATGCTACATACATACATACATACATACATACATAAAAATAAATAATAAAAACAAAAGAAAAATTGAAAATTTTTTTAAACTTATTAAGTTGTCAAGTTTTCATTGGTTCTCGTCTGAGTCTATATCTGACATAACTTTTTTTTCCCTAATTATCTTTCTTATTAGCAAGTGTCAAATTTTGTCTCTCTAAACTTTCTTCTTGCTATTTCACACTTGCACCGTTATTTATTACTGTATGTCTCTCTCTTAGCTAGTTAGCCAATTGTGTTTGTGTTTGTGTTTGTGAGTTAGGGTGTGAGGAAAGTTATTGAGTACTATTAGAGCATTAATGCTTCTCTCACTATCTCACATAAAGCTGGGAGATATAGACACGACTGTCCACTCACAAGTCACATTCTTAAGAATAATAATAGAGGTACGCATGACACTTCCACAAACTAACGTGGCAACTACATGCCATGGCAGCTACTTTTTTTTTTCTCTTCCTTGTTTTTGCAAGAGCCATATCAGTTACTAATTTTTAATCTCAAACTTTCTAATTCAGTTTTAACCTAAGGGAAAAAAACAAAAAACTTACCAGATCCACCAACCACCAGACCCATCCCTTTTTCTCTCTTTCTCTTCTTTGAATGTATAATTAATTTATTACTGTAATATATGGTGTTCATAGAGTATTAATTAAAGGACAATGCTATAAACATAAACTATTTTATAATATTTTTACAAGCTGTTACTGTAATTTTAGTATTTTTCAAATAGTTATTACAAATAAAAATGTGATGTTAGTGATAGACCCATATTAGAACTAGTAATAATTTGCCACATTAACAGTTTGTAAAAATGTTGTAAAATAGTTTATGTATGTAGTATTACTCGTAATTAAAATAAAAATGATTCTAATTAGATACCTACCCTTTAAATAAAGCATGAAGGTTGATCAGTGCTTAATCAGCACTCTAGTACTGAATAAAATGTTATATTATTTAAAATTAAATAAATCTTTAAGTTTATAATATTCAATCTAAATCATAAAATTAATCAATTTCAAATAGAAAATATTCATGATGAACAAACTCTCTTAATGCTAAGAAGTAAAAATAGTAACATTTTTTAAGCTCTTAATTAAACCCAACATAATTAGATTCAGTATGCTCACCAATGGATGGTAGTGTTCATGGAAACGCGATTAGTAACCTTTACTTCAACATTATCACCTTCATGGACAGCAATGGTTGGACCTGGGTACTCCCCATTCACTGTTAGAAGTGGTTTTGTGTGGCACAAACGTGTTACCTTCTTCCACTCAATCTGAAAAAACAAAACCATAATGCTTAAAAAACTTGCCAATATTGGCTGCGATGGAAGATGTATGATGAAGTTTCTGAATATCAGCTTACATTAAATTCAAACTGCCGAGTGGTTGTTGAAGAATAAGATTGCCGAAGCCCAGAAAGTACCACTAGTGTTACTATTAAGAACCTATAATGATGGCACAAACCCTCCATTTTTAGCACCAATATGGAACACTCTCTAGCTATAGGAATAATAAGTTGCTAATAACTTACGAAACTCCCATGCACACTTACCCTAATATATACTATGAGATTCTCCAATTTCCCGTGAATTGTTTATTGGTATTTAACGTACCAATTATTCATGATTCATACTTTTCACGTAAAGACAGATTTTGTGACGCTGGAGGGTAGGTGAGGAGGGACGACTGACAATGAAAATGTCAATTAAATTTTCATTTGAGCCAATTTTGTTTGAAGCCTTGGTGGCTAATATCCATGCATTATCAAAAAGGGTACAGAGGACAACAAGGAAGCCATCAGAGCCATCACCTTCAAGTTATCAGCCATGCGTTATTCAACTTGACAAAAGCATATTTCTTCTGCATGTCTTCAATTTTAAAAGCTAGAATTATTTGATTTATCATCACCCTCAAGTCTCATCTACTCCCTTGTCGTTTACTTATTTGGATTCTTAATATATGGGAGAACTTTTATATAAAAATATATGGACAAAATGGGCATATACTTCTTTCGGTAATAAATTCCAACAAAATGCTTCATTTCTGAAACTATTTAAAGATATATCCATATTTTGAAACTCGATTTTATCAAAATCGAGTTTTAGTTTGGAATGAACTCGAGTTCCTTGAATGGAACTCAAGTTCCACAATTTTTTTTATTTTAAATAAGTTTAATTTGGCTATAACTCGATTTTCTAAAAATTAAGTTTCAAAATAAGAATATATTCCTAAATAATTTCAAAAATAGAGTATTTTGCTGAAACTTTTCGCCGAAATGAGTATATTCTCATTTTGGCCAAAAATATATATATAGGAAATTTTGGGGTCCAAATTAAACATAGCCATTGGTGGGTTGGTGTGGGTCAATTAAAACAAAGTTGGTCTAAATGAGTTATCTTTAAGTACCCCAAAACAGCACAACTTCGCTGTAACTTCCACTTAAAAATTTCATGCTCTGACTGGGTGGCTAGCTATAGGCTGCTGTACACGTGCATGGTAGAGACCGGAAGGAAGAAAAAAATAATATAACCTTTCTTCAGATATATGTAACGACTGTATAACTTACCAACCAAAGGTGGCTAATAACACGACAATCTGTATAGTTCATAGTCTCTAACTACTAATGGTGGGGATTGGAATTTGGAACCTTGAAAATCATCTATATATGCATGAAAAACAAAGAAAGTTTTCTTATTTTCAACGGCCAGAAAATTGATGGGTATTATTAACAAACAACTAGGTAACACCAATAACAACAATAATATTATTGGATTAATTGCTACACATATAGACAACTATTTAATATAAGGGTTAAGCTCGTGTTCAATGCATCAGTGTATTGGATATGTTAGGTTGCAATTATGTGTCCAAAACAAACCGCTAGGTAGCACCAATAACAACAATAATATTATTGGATTATTACAAATATAGACAAATATATAAGGGTTAAGTTGTGTCTAGTGTATCAGCACACTAAACATATTAGAATGCAGATATGTGTTCAGTTAACACCAATAATAACAATAAGGTAGCATCAATAACAACAATAATATTATTAGACTACTACACGTATAGACAACCATTTTTAATATAAAGGTTATCTATACATGTAGTAATCCAATAATATTATTTTTGTTATTGGTGCTACCTAGTAATATGTCCAATGCACTAATGCATTGGACATAAACTATGTCCTTAATATAATATAATTAACAAATAGGGGGAAAAGTAACCTTCTCTAACCTCCCTCTCCATACAATATTGAACACAATGACGGTTGGGGAGATAACACATTAGAGATACTCTAATTGAATAATTAATATAATATACATAACACCACTTAACCCAAAAACTAAAGTTAATAGATTTGAGTTTAATAATGTTATATTAACAACTCACTATTCTCATTACTATTCAATGTGTGAGATTTCACTCACACATATATATTAAACAATAACAACGTCGAATATTTTAATTATCTAAAATATGCCTTTGATCGAATTTAAAAGAAAAACATTTCATGATAAGGAAGATTCTTGTTTTAATTGGAAAATGATCCTCTCTATTTCATCTAATTTATGGTTGATTAAGATTTTATTTTTAAGATCTAACGGTCTATAAATTGTCACTTCATATAAAACTTTTAATAACATGACAATTTTTTTATTTAATAGTTACAACAATAAGTGATTTTCTCAGGCATATCTAAAATTTTCTAATATATGCTCTCATGTATAAATTATTTAATATATTATTTTCAATTTACTTTATTTAACCTAAAATTTAAAATGACATGACAGGTTATAAAACTTTAGATTTATAATATTTAATCTAAATTATAAAATAATCATAATAACAATAAAAGAAATAATATTTTTTAAAAAATAAATGTAGCTGTAGAATTTAATCATATATACCTTTAAGCATCATGCAAATATGCTTAGCATCACATTGGATGCTATCCAGCTCTTGAAGAAATAAGGTTAAGAAAAAAAAAAAAATTTTGGGAAGAAATAATACTTTGAACGATTATTTATTATAACGAAATAAATAAATATAAGATATAATTGTTCATATATTTTGAATAATCACTTGAAGCTATGTTCTGAAAAATTGTAAGTTAGAATTGAAAACAAATAGTATATTAATGAAAACAAAAATGCTAAATAAATTAAAAGTAAGAAATAGATGAAAAAAAAAATCTTGTTTTTCCTCAGAAGTGGTCCGGATCAGCATTGAAAAGTCCAGACAGAACATCAACATACAACCTTCTCACAAGTGTCAAAATGGACCCAAAAAACCGTTACCTTTTTCCTTGGGACCAAGCGTCGGTCGAGATGTTGATGTTGTTGTTTTTAATGTGATGTTGTTGTTTTGCATTTCTTATGTTTTTTTTGCTGAATGCTTTTATTATGCAATTAGTGTGAGAGACCTATCGACGAAAAACAAACGTAAGGGCATGAAGATTCTTTTGTGTGGAAGATAATAAGCATAGACGTGTTAGAGAAAGCAAGAGATCTTAGGGCCATGCATGTGGAAACATATGTGACGATAAATCAATAAATATAAAGGCTTGAAGATATTTTCCCTAAGATATCACTTTCTTTAGCATTTGGTAAGTTACTTCCTAATCTAAATAAAGTAAATTACTACTTCTTAATGAGATTTAAATTGATCATTGCTAAAAATTTTGAAACTTAATTTACATCTTGTGATATATCAAACAAAGATGTTAAGGATTAATTCTCAAACACCTCACCCCCCTAAGGGAAAAAAACAAAAAACTTACCAGATCCACCAACCACCAGACCCATCCCTTTTTCTCTCTTTCTCTTCTTTGAATGTATAATTAATTTATTACTGTAATATATGGTGTTCATAGAGTATTAATTAAAGGACAATGCTATAAACATAAACTATTTTATAATATTTTTACAAGCTGTTACTGTAATTTTAGTATTTTTCAAATAGTTATTACAAATAAAAATGTGATGTTAGTGATAGACCCATATTAGAACTAGTAATAATTTGCCACATTAACAGTTTGTAAAAATATTGTAAAATAGTTTATGTATGTAGTATTACTCGTAATTAAAATAAAAAGGATTCTAATTAGATACCTACCCTTTAAATAAAGCATGAAGGTTGATCAGTGCTTAATCAGCACTCTAGTACTGAATAAAATGTTATATTATTTAAAATTAAATAAATCTTTAAGTTTATAATATTCAATCTAAATCATAAAATTAATCAATTTCAAATAGAAAATATTCATGATGAACAAATTCACTTAATGCTAAGAAGTAAAAATAGTGACATTTTTTAAGCTCATAATTAAACCCAACATAATTAGATTCGGTATGCTCACCAATGGATGGTAGTGTTCATGGAAACGCGATTAGTAACCTTCACTTCAACATTATCACCTTCATGGACAGCAATGGTTGGACCTGGGTACTCCCCATTCACTGTTAGAAGTGGTTTTGTGTGGCACAAACGTGTTACCTTCTTCCACTCAATCTGAAAAAACAAAACCATAATGCTTAAAAAACTTGCCAATATTGGCTGCGATGGAAGATGTATGTTGAAGTTTCTGAATATCAGCTTACATTAAATTCAAACTGCCGAGTGGTTGTTGAAGAATAAGATTGCCGAAGCCCAGAAAGTACTACTAGTGTTACTATTAAGAACCTATAATGATGGCACAAACCCTCCATTTTAAGCACCAATATGGAACACTCTCTAGCTATAGGAATAATAAGTTGCTAATAACTTACAAAACTCCCATGCACACTTACCCTAATATATACTATGAGATTCTCCAATTTCCCGTGAATTTTTTATTGGTATTTAACGTACCAATTATTCATGATTCATACTTTTCACGTAAAGACAGATTTTGTGACGCTGGAGGGTAGGTGAGGAGGAACGACTGACAATGAAAATGTCAATTAAATTTTCATTTGAGCCAATTTTGTTTGAAGCCTTGGTGGCTAATATCCATGCATTATCAAAAAGGGTATAGAGGACATCAAGGAAGCCATCAGAGCCATCACCTTCAAGTTATCAGCCATGCGTTATTCAACTTGACAAAAGCATATTTCTTCTGCATGTCTTCAATTTTAAAAGCTAGAATTATTTGATTTATCATCACCCTCAAGTCTCATCTACTCCCTTGTCGTTTACTTATTTGGATTCTTATTATATGGGAGAACTTTTATATAAAAATATATAGACAAAATGGGCATATACTTCTTTCGGTAATAAATTCCAACAAAATGCCTCATTTCTGAAACTATTTAAAAATATGTCCATATTTTGAAACTTGATTTTATCAAAATCGAGTTTTAGTTTGGAATGGAACTCAAGTTCCACAATTTTTTTTTTTTTAAATAAGTTTAATTTGGCTATAACTCGATTTTTTAAAAATTAAGTTTCAGAATAAGGATATATCCCTAAATAATTTCAAAAATAGAGTATTTTGCTGAAACTTTTCGCCGACATGAGTATATTCCCATTTTGGCCAAAAATATATATATATGAAATTTTGGGGTCCAAATTAAACTTAGCCATTGGTGGGTTGGTGTGGGTCAATTAAAACAAAGTTGGTCTAAATGAGTTATCTTTAAGTACCCCAAAACAGCACAACTTCGCTGTAACTTCCACTTAAAAATTTCATGCTCTGACTGGATGGCTAGCTATAGGCTGCTGTACACGTGCATGGTAGAGACCGGAAGGAAGAAAAAAATAATATAACCTTTCTTCAGATATATGTAACGACTGTATAACTTACCAACCAAAGGTGGCTAATAACACGACAATCTGTATAGTTCATAGTCTCTAACTACTAATGGTGGGGATTGGAATTTGGAACCTTGAAAATCATCTATATATGCATTAAAAACAGAGAAAGTTTTCTTATTTTTAACGGCCAGAAAATTGATGGGTATTATTAACAAACAACTAGGTAACACCAATAACAACAATAATATTATTGGATTAATTGCTACACATATAGACAATTATTTAATATAAGGGTTAAGCTCGTGTTCAATGCATCGGTGTATTGGATATGTTAGGATGTGATTATGTGTCCAAAACAAACCGCTAGGTAGCACCAATAACAATAATAATATTATTGGATTATTACAAATATATAAGGGTTAAGTTGTGTCTAGTATATCAGCACACTAAACATATTAGAATGCAGATATGTGTTCAGTTAACACCAATAATAACAATAAGGTAGCATCAATAACAACAATAATATTATTAGACTACTACACGTATAGACAACCATTTTTAATATAAACGTTATCTATACATGTAGTAATCCAATAATATTATTTTTGTTATTGGTGCTACCTAGTAATATGTCCAATGCACTAATGCATTGGACATAAACTATGTCCTTAATATAATATAATTAACAAAAAGGGGGAAAAGTAACCTTCTCTAACCTCTCTCTCCATACAATATTGAACACAATGACGGTTGGGGAGATAACACATTAGAGATACTCTAATTGAATAATTAATATAATATATATAACACCACTTAACCCAAAAACTAAAGTTAATAGATTTGAGTTTAATAATGTTATATTAACAACTCACTATTCTTATTACTATTTAATGTGTGAGATTTCACTCACACATATATATTAAACAATAACAACGTCAAATATTTTAATTATCTAAAATATGCCTTTGATCGAATTTAAAAGAAAAACATTTCATGATAAGGAAGATTCTTGTTTTAATTGGAAAATGATTAAGATTTTATTTTTAAGATCTAACGGTCTATAAATTGTCACTTCATATAAAACTTTTAATAACATGACAATTTTTTTATTTAATAGTTACAACAATAGGTGATTTTCTCAGGCATATCTAAAATTGTCTAATATATGCTCTCATGTATAAATTATTTAATATATTCTTTTCAATTTACTTTATTTAACCTAAAATTTAAAATGACATGACAGGTTATAAAACTTTAGATTTATAATATTTAATCTAAATTATAAAATAATCATAATAACAATAAAAGAAATAATATTTTTTAAAAAATAAATGTAGCTGTAGAATTTAATCATATATACCTTAAGCATCATGCAAATATGCTTAGCATCACATTAGATGCTATCCAGCTCTTGAAGAAATAAGGTTAAGAAATTTTTTTTTTTTTTGGGAAGAAATAATACTTTGAACAATTATTTATTATAATGAAATAAATAAATATAAGATATAATTATTCATATATTTTGAATAATCACTTGAAGCTATGTTCTGAAAAATTGTAAGTTAGAATTGAAAACAAATAGTATATTAATGAAAAAAAAAATGCTAAATAAATTAAAAGTAAGAAATAGATGAAAAAAAAAAAAAATCTTGTTTTTCCTCAGAAGTGGTCCGGATCAGCATTGAAAAGTCCGGATCAGCATTGAAAAGTCCAGACAGAACATCAACATACAACCTTCTCACAAATGTCAAAATGGACCCAAAAAACCGTTACCTTTTTCCTTGGGACCAAGCGTCGATCGAGATGTTGATGTCGTTGTTTTTGATGTGTTGTTGTTGTTTTGCATTTCTTATGTTTTTTTTGCTGAATGCTTTAATTATGCAATTAGTGTGAGAGACCTATCGACGAAAAACAAACGTAAGGACATGAAGATTCTTTTGTGTGGAAAATAATAAGCATAGACGTGAGCATAGACGTGTTAGAGAAAGCAAGAGATCTTAGGGCCATGCATGTGGAAACATATGTGACGATAAATCAATAAATATAAAGGCATGAAGACATTTTCCCTAAGATATCACTTTATTTAGCATTTGCTAAGTTACTTCCTAATCTAAAGAGAGTAAATTACTACTTCTTAATGAGATTTAAATTGATCATTGCTAAAAATTTTGAATCTTAATTTACATCTTGTGATATATGGAACAAAGATGTTCAGGATTAATTCTCAAACACCTCACCCCCCTCTCCAATTTTTTAACCATAAAAATTAAAATTAAAAAAAAAAAATCATGGAGGAAGCATTAGGTATAATTCATAAAATATATAGATTATATCGTATTTACATGCATATGCATAATTCATATTCACGTATTATTTTACTTGAAAAGATCACAAAAAAATTATATATATATATATATATATATAGACACACACACACTATAAATATATTGTATTTAAATATCTTATTAAAATTAAATATCTTATAAAAAGTTATATTTTTTTTAAATTAAATATCTTATTAAAATTATTCTATAATAACATAAACATACTATTAAATATAAATATAAATAATATCGTATATATTTCCTTTAATATATTATTAACTATACATATGTCATCTCTGCTAATATCGAGGGGCACAAAAAATTAATTGTGCAATTTAAAATTTTTAAATATTCTCAAAAAAAATTATTTTAAATGTACTAGTCTAGTAGACCAAGATTAGAAAGATAAGCTCTGACTAAGTTTAGTCTCGGATGCTATCATTGATATTCACTGAAGCGGGAACCAGGAATTTTCTTTTGGGGTCCCTCTTTTGCTGTTTGACCAATTGTGATCAGTCATCATTTCATAAATTTCATGTAGATAGTCAATATTATTCACGTGGATTGTTGCACAGCCTCCGCATGTACTTTCTAGTGTGGAAAACATGACTAAGAAAAAAACAATTAATCAAATGGCCATAGTGGGAATAGGGATGTGGCTCTTTTCAATAATTGAAGTTTTTTTTTTTCCTTCGTTATTTTTGTAATTTTAAGTGCATGATTTTATTTCCATCTCTTTTATATTATTTTAGAGTTTTCTAAATCAAATTAGACTCATGATATGGTATTTTATTAATGCTTAATTAGGAGTGGTTTTATTTGAGAAACAAGTTTTATGAACCCATAAGTTAATTAACCTCACGCTATAAATCGAATATCAGAGTTTAATTAATCTTCAAAAATATTATTCGGGTTTTTCCTTACATTTCTATAGATTCTAGAGTTTTTCTTATAAATTTAATGAACTTTTAGGGTTGGATCATGCGCTTGAATTTCTTGTTATCACATAGTATCACAATCAATATATATTAAAAAATAGAATTTTCTCAATTTTACAGTTAAGATTTTAACTATTTGTTGAATGCAATAGTATGGACGTCGGTTTTCATGCCACAATAATACAAATTGATGTGTGCTTAAAACAGAGGCATGTGATCCACAAATGACAGCCATCATATCTTATCACATTGTGATCGTTTTTTCAAACTAGTAAGGTACTCATCAAATATAATGGCCGTAATTTCAAAAGCTTGTCCAAATAATTCAAAGATATATAAATATTGTATAATGCATTGGGTCCCCACAGACCCATAAAAGTCGAAGAAAAAAAAATCTCTAATGTGGTCCACTATTAGGGCAGCTAACTACATGTGTTTATTACCTCCGAGAGGGGTGGCCTGGTGGTTTGGGTGTGAGATCGCTGCTATGAGGTCTCTAGCTCGAGCCTGGCAGGTACCTGAGGAGGAATGTGGGAATTCTCTTACAGCTAGCCCCTGGCTGCCATCTCTCTCGTGGTGCTAGGGTGACGTTTATGCTTACCTCAATCACAAGTAACTATAGCTCAATCAACATTTCCTAACGGGAGGTGCCCTTATGGTCACCCTAGGGGGGTGAGTCACAATGGTCGCCCCCCCACCCCTCATTAAGCCAAAAAAAAAAAAATTTGCATGTGCTTATTAATCTTAGATTCATATAAGTACCTAAATGTTAGGCATATATGCCAAATTATATTAGGATGCAAATGTGTGGCGGTCAAAAAGGGATGGTAAAATTAATTATATAGACTAGTCTTGAACACGCGCTCAGCGCATGCTAGAGGTTTTTCTATTTTTTGGTAAGGGTTAATTTAGAGTATTTATTATAATTTGAATTACTAATTTTTCAATCACAAAAAAACCTAGGGATGTGATGAGTATCATGTGTGGAGAAATAATTTTTCATCACACCTAGGGGGGTGAGTCACAATGGTCGCCCCCCACCCCCTCATTAAGCCAAAAAAAAAAAAATGCATGTGCTTATTAATCTTAGATTCATATAAGTACCTAAATGTTAGGCATATATGCCAAATTATATTAGGATGCAAATGTGTGGCGGTCAAAAAGGGATGGTAAAATTAATTATATCAGACTAGTCTCTGAACACGCGCTCAAGCGCATGCTTAGAGATTTTTCTATTTTTTGGATAAGGGTTAATTTAGAGTATTTATTATAATTTGAGATTAATTTGATATTACTATATTTTTCAATCACAAAAAAACCTAGGGATGTGATGAGTATCATGTGTGGAGAAATAATTTTTCATCACACCCCTAGATTTTTTTATGATTAGAAAATATAGTAATTCCAAATTATAATAAATGTTCTAAATTAACTCTTACCCAAAAAATAAAAGACCTTCTGAGCACGCGCGTGCTCAAAGGCTAGTCAATACTTATATTGTATTTTATAAGGTATGTAACATTTTCTATAGATTAATAAATTAATAAGATTTTTGTTAAAGGAAATGCTCTTAAAGGATCCTAAAATTTAGTAACTACCCATCCACATTTTTTTTTTTTTTAGTGTTTTTTCCTTTTTGGTGTTGTTGATGTTGTTCTTTTTTTCAAATTTTATGTATGACAATTGTCATTTTTTGTCTAATCCTAAAATTTAGCAATTTACTACACATCCATAACATAATTAAATAAAAGCTTAAATTGAAAATTTTATGGCAAGAGATACACGTTAATTGTATAAAACCAAATTGTACTTTGAGATTTTTTTTAATAAAGTATTAAATGGTGCTTTAACCTTAACAAAAGGCTAATACAATTGAGAATTAATGATTAGAAGTATCTAGTAAAAAATTGTATAAAAACTTCATGATTGTTTGTTGAGAAGAAAAAAAAATACTATAAAGTATTATTAAAGGTGGCTAAACAAAAACCCAATAGGAATAATAATGAACTTTTATTTTAATTCATCAATGTTGTTCTTCTAAATTTTTTATTGAACAAAAGTACACTAAATGTAGTTTAAGTTCATAGCAGTAGGAACAACATCCAAATTCACGTTTTCCTCTTCTTCTTCTTTTCTTTTAAATCTCTTCCATATTTTTGGGGAAAAAAAAAAAAAAAAAAGACAGACTTCTACTATAAAACCACTACTATAACTTCTCCTTCCATATCCTTATATTTAGGGACTAGCATATCTAATTTTGAAAGAAAATAAAAGGCTAAATTTTAGGGAAATTTAAAAGATTAAGGTGGGGAATTGGTGTGACCCTATCCTTATTTAAAAGTTTATCAAAAAGAAAAAAGAAAAACTACACGTTTAAAAAAAAATCCGATCTTCTATCCATGAACTATTTTAAAAAATCCCACTTTCTATCCCACATTTAAAAACTTCCCGACCACCCTTTTTTTTAACCCAAATTCACGTTTTCCTCTCTTTCTTTTTTTTTCTTTTAAATCTCTTCCATATTTTGGAAAAAAAAAGACTTCTACTATAAAACTACTACTATACCTTCTTCATCCATATCCTTATATTTAGGCACTAACATATCTGATTTTGAAAGAAAATAAAAGGCTAAATTTTAGGGAAATTTAAAAGATAAAAATTTTAAATTGAATTTGACGTAGAATTATACAAATGATAAATATAGTTTCTATTACAAAAGAAATTTTTTTACAACAATTTCTTAGATAACAACTACTTTATGTGAGGCTTAATACATATATGGTTTAATACATATAATAATTCTTGTAAAATCTCTCACCAAACTTATCTAATATTCTATTCCAATGACTCCTCAATGCAATCCAAAAATTTGTGCGTACGTGAACCTGAGAGAGAGATAAAAGAATTAGGGTTAAACCAAGAATAAAAAAATATAAAAAAATAAAAACTTTAATCAACAAACCAAAGTTAGCGTGCGTATTATTAAAGATAATAGCATAAGTTTGTTAGAACTTGTGTTAGATTTAAATTTTGATGAGATCATTTTTCCTGAAAATCCTATTAAAATTGTTCAGAATAAAGATAAAGATTTTTTAGAATTTAACTCTATCATGGACTCTATAAAATCTTATCACCACATCATCAACTATTTAAATAAATAACTAATGGAGATCTATATAAAAAAAAAATTAAAAAAAAAAGGAGTTAACGTGTCAAAATTACTTTTTTTTTTTAAAAAAAAAAGTAGAACTCAAGGTTGCTACATACCTAAATAAAAAAATAAAAAAATTTAATCAACAAACCAAAGTTAGCGTTCGTGTTATTAAAGATAAAAGCATAAGTTTGTTAGAGTTTGTGTTTGATTTAAATTTTGATGAGATCATTTTTCCTGAAAATCCTATTAAAATTGTTTAGAATAAAGATAAAGATTTTTTAAAATTTAACTCGATCATGGACTCTTTAAAATCTTATCACCACTTTATCAACTATTTAAATAAATAACTAATGGAGATCTAAAAAAAAAATGGAGTTAACGTGTCGAAATTACATCTAAAAAAAAAAAGAGAAAAAAAAGGGAGTTAAAGTGATACATAAAAATATAAATATAAATTAAAAGAAAAAAAAAAAAAATGAAGAAGGGAAAAAAAAAAAGTGAGGAAGGAGAAGGAAATAGCAATTGATCATTTATATTTTGATCATTAATCAGGGAGTATTATAGTTACTTCATTTCAATTCCAAATTTTCAAATAAAATGTAAACAAAGGCTACTAAAGGAGGTAAGGGAAGCCATACTGTTTAACTGTTCACGAATGATTTTGAATGCTTCTTTTGTAGCATAAGGCAGCCCTATCTTTGGATCACAATACCTACAACATGAAATGACAATTCATTAAGAAGTACAATGGTAGAGTATATGAAGGAACCATTTATTTCAAAATTACATTTTTAAAAAAAGGAAGAAAAAAAAAAAGAGTTAACGTGATACATATAAGAAAAAAAAAAGTAGAACTCAAAGAAAGTCAATCATAAATAAACAAAAGAAAAGAAAACAAAGAGGAACTTGCTAAAGATAAAACCTGAAAATTTGTTGGAGCCTCTGACAGTAAATGTCTTTAATATGAAGAAAAAGAAAGGAGGATGTAGAGCTAAACTAAATGTCTTCAATTTGAAGAAGAATGAGAGATAGAAAGTGAGATAGAAACTGCAAAGCGTACGTGAGTTTGTGGGTCTTAAAGTGTAGGAGTTTTAATTTATATATTTATCCTCATTAGTTGGAAACTTATAAGCGAGTATGATGAGGGTATTTTAGACATAAAAAATGAGGAATCCAAACAGAAAAATCCCCTTAAATAGTAGTATAGATTATTAGGCTCCCAATCAATTAGGAAGACTGGAAGAGAGTGCGAAACTAGAACAGCATCCAACTAAATTAGAGAACGTTAGAGATACTGTACTTAGCCTTGAAAACTTATTTTCATTGGTATATGGGGCTTAAAAAAATAAATTGAATAAAAACCCACTTATAATTAGAAAAAGTAAAATTTAAACAATAAAAAAAGTGTAAAATATCATTTTCATTCCTAAACTTTTATAGAAGTTTGTTTTTCATCCTTGACTTTTATAGAAGTTTGTTTTTCATCCTTGAACTTTTAAAAGTTCATTTTTCGTCCTTAAACTTTACAAAACATTTTACTTTTCATCTGTCTGTCTATGACCGTTAATTTATGTCCTATGTGGCATAACAGAATAATGACGTGATATCTGACTTGGACCAAATACTTTTATTAATAAAATTATAGACATATGGCAAAGAGTTATAGGCACACATGGATTAAATATTTTGTGATATGGCTTCCTTTCAAACTGATGAGGCATTTTAAAACAATAAAAAATAAATTCCAGCTCATATTTATGTTAAGAATTTATTAGGATTTAAAATAAAAACTTAAAACACCAAAACATTTATAAATATAAATAAATAAATAAATCAATTCAAGTTGTCCATCTCTAATGATGTTCAACCAAAACTTCCTAGATCTTTCATTCATTTTTTGATGTTTTGGTGGTTTTTTTTTTTTTTTTTCCAAGCCTTACTGACTTCTTTTGGCAAATCTCAAATGCTTCCCAAACTCCAAAACACTCTTTACACTCTGATAGATGTGGGTTGTGTTTGGGTACAAATCTCCTCTCAAGGTATGACAATGGGAAAGGGAAGGAAAAGAGGCTACAATGATTACTCACTAAATAATGAGTAGCTCTCTCTCTAAAAATTTGGGGGGGGGGGTGNGTTTTGGTGGTTTTTTTTTTTTTTTTTGGTATGATTAAGTTTTGGATCTTTAGGGTGTTATATATTGTTAGGCGTGAAGAGAGGAAGGGTTTTTTTTTTTTTTTTTTTCCCCTTCTATTTTTATGAGAAAAATACTAGATCTTCTTGTAGCATGGACTGGTGTGCAAGTGAGGGTAGATTTTTATGAACAATGATGAAAGTCTTTGTAATTCGTAAAAGCCATTATTTATTGGTTGCTAAGAAACCCACTACTTTGTTGTCATTGTCATCATCTCCTTCTTCTTTCTCCATCTCTATAAATTCCAGCAAAAAAGGATGAACGTTTGGATGGATTGAAATGAAACTAATGAGGACATGGGTGGGAGGTGGTTACTGGAGAATAGAGCTTGAATTAGTGCCAACAACAAGAGATTGGAGGAGATGAATAGAAGGCTTAAATTAAGGATTTTGATATTTTTGGTGTTTTGAATTTTTATTTTAAATTTGGATAAATTCTTACATTAAAACCTGACCTATTATATTTTTTTTTTAATCCATGTCTGCCAATAACTCTTTGTCATGTGTCTATATTTTATAAATAAAATAATTTGGTCAAAGTCAGATATCATATCATCACTCTGTTAGGCCACATAGGATACAAACTAACGGACATAGACAGAAGATGAAATTAAAATGTTTTGTAAAGTTTAGGGACGAAAAATGAACTTTTGAAAGTTCAGGGACAAAAAACAAACTTTAATTAAAGTTTAGGGACGAAAATGACATTTTACCCTAAAAAATTCATTTATAATGTTAAGACTTAAGAGATATATATTCATACTTTTAGAAAGCAAATAAATAAATAAAATGGAAATAGGTGGTTTTATATTTTATAGTAGGACAATTGGATTTAAACGATATATAGTATGACTTCTAACATAATAAATAATTAGTTGCTAATTCGTGTTATGCACGGAACCTACCTATTTGTGAGGTAGATTAAAATAAATTTATAAAATCTAAATTTGATTAAGAAAATACACCATTGCATGATTTGCTCTTATATGACTTCAATTTGTGTTACAATTTGATGAAGAAGTCATTGCTTGAACGTGCAATGGCTTACAAAAAAATTGTCAGACAATTTCAAATACTGCAAAAAATAACTCAAAAATTTAGATATTAAAACTTCTTAAAGACCAAAAAATATTAAAAAATTAGATGATTCACTACTTAGAAATTATTGAAATAAAACAAAATATATATGATTAAACAATAGAGAAATATAAGAGAAAGATGGGTTACATTCAAAAGAATAATCTATAACTATAACTATTGAAAGGAATCAAAAGATTCAAAGCTTACAAATTATAGATAAAATATGTGTGTGTGTGTGTGTGTGTGTGACTACACAAATTCAGATGTTAAAACTTGCAAAATGCCAAAAAAGATATATAATTAAAGAATAAGTTATTGAAACAATTCAAAAAATATGACTATTCAAAAGAGAAAAATAAGAAAAGAAAAAAGTACACAAACCCATAAAGCAATAAGTTTTAAATTTTAACGTGTCTAAACTTTAAACAAACCTTATTAGTATGTGGTCCACACTAAAAAATGTTGAGCAAAAGCTCACATTGAAATAATAAAAGCCATACCTCCTCTTAATATATCGTACATAAGCTTTCTGCCCAAAAAAGTATCATACTTTCATATCGTGAGGTGAAGCAAAGACATATGCAACCTTAAATTTCAATTATTGCAAGCTTTTTTATCTTGTAGAAAATGGCTAAAGAGAGTTTGGTAGTTCATATATGAAAATTTCTTTAAAAAAAAATACATGAAAAACAATAATAATATATTTTTTTTTCACAAAGTAAAGGAGAAGAAAATAACAAAAGAATGGTTCATACCTCTACTCGACTTAATAAAAAAAAAAATTTGGTGTTTGCCCTGCTTTTATAGTATCCATGATTAACTTCGCAAATTTGAAGATAAATTATCAACGTTTGAGTTTTAATTTAAGTTGGATTACTAGAGAGATAGAGTTTTACTCCTTGTTAAGTTTAGACTTAAAAGTTCAAATTTGTGCTAAAACATACGAGCTTGTTTAGACCTCCAATAAAAAATTACGGCTAGACTGCTTTATTAAAACTTATCTAAGTGCGGAACAAAAGTAAGAAGCGCAATCACCGAATCTACTCTAGTGCATACACATGAACAATAAATAATAAAAGTAAAGCAAAAGAGTAATGAAATACAAGATAACACAAAGAGTGTTATTGAAGAAGAATCCGAAAAACTCGGTGAAAAACCTTCCGCAACCTTCCAAGTTGAAATCGATCCACTAGTGAATAAGTAGGAGTACACGAATAACAAAAGACCCTCAAGTCTAGTCTACCCAATATACTTGAACGCTATAACTTGATTAGAATGTCATCCAAAGATGCAACAAAATAGCCTTCGAACTCCTATTGGTAATTTTTATTACACCGTCATGCCCTTCGGTCTCAAAAATGCCGGAGCAACATATCAAAGGGCTATGACTGCAATCTTTCATGACATGATGCACAAAGAGATCGAGGACTACGTGGATGACATTATTGTGAAGTCAAAGACCAGAGGAGATCATCTTGCTATCTTACGAAAGGTCTTTGAAAGGTGTTGACTTTACAAGCTTCGCATGAATCTACTCAAATGTGCTTTTGGAGTTACAGCTGGGAAATTTCTGGGATTTCTTGTACACCAAAGAGGCATAGATGTTGATCCTAACAAAGTACAAGCCATTGCTACTATGAAGCCACCTGTAACGCTCACACAGCTAAAAAGTTTCCTTGGTAAACTCTCATACATCTGGCGGTTCATTCCGGGTCTCGCTGCCCTCACAGCTACCTTTGCACCACTGCTAAAGAAGAGGAAACCCTTCTACTGGGGTCCCAGATATCAACAGGCATTTCTCCAACTGCAGCAACTCATGACCAAACTGCCAACCGTGTGTGCACCCATACCAGGGAAACCACTCAAATTGTATTTGGCTACAATAGCGAAGTAATAGGGGCACTCATAGCCCAAGATGATCAAGAAGGGGTAGAGCAGCCAGTTTATTATGTTAGCATGAAATTAAAGGATGCCGAAACCTTTTACCCAAGGGCTGAAAGGGCTTGTCTTGCTCTGATATATGCTGGCTAGCGACTGCGCCATTATCTGCTAGCTCACACGGTATAGCTCTTAACAAAATCTCATCCAATCCACTCAATCTTGAGGTGACTGGTTCTTTTTGGAAGACTAGCACAATGGCTCTTGCAATTATCTGAGTTTGAGATCATAGCAATCACCCCGACGGTTGTGAGGGGTCAAGCCATCGTTGATTTATTGTCAAATTTCCTGGTGAGGATAGCTGGGACATTACTGATGATGTACCTAGAGAGCTGCTAGTAGTTGCATTGGTGGAAACAGCTGGGGCAGTTTGGACTTTACACTTTGATGGATCCTTTACCACTTTTGAAGGTGGGGCTGGATAGTCCTATCCAAAAGTACTGAAGAGACAGTAGGCATGTCATTCAAGCTCGACGTTCCATGCACCAACAACATGATTGAATATGGGGCATATCTCACGGGCCTAGCGGTAGCTCGTGAAATGGGTATTAAACGTCTTTGAGTGATTGGAGACTCAAATCTGGTTATTTGCTAAGCCAGAGGATATTTCGCACTCAAGGAACCATCTTTAGCTCCATATAGAGCTATGGCTCAAAGGTTGGAGGATTCTTTTGAAGAGTTCAATATTGAACACTCCCTAAGGTTCGCAATTGCTTTGCTGATGCCCTAGCCACATTGGGGTCAAAAATCAGATTTGAAGGTGTAACTACAGATGTTACTATTGTGAAAAGGCCAATCCCAGTGGTATAGATGCTGAAGGAAGAATACTCTGATCAACTGTTGGGACAGATAGATTGGCGGTCTTCCATTAAAGAAGCACTATTATCACTGGATGAGAAGGATCATTTTAAAGTACTTAAAGATTATGCGCTAATGGCAGGAGAATTGTATAAAAAAGCTGTATGGAGGAGTTCTAGCTAGATGCTTGAGCCCTGGAGAGTCCACTAAATGATTAAAAGAAGTTCATGAGAAATCTTGTGGCCCCAGCGGTCTGTCAGTCTCTACAGATGCCTCCAGCGGTTAGGCTATTATTGGCCAGAAATGGGCAAACAGGTTGCCACTGTCCAAGAGCAATGGACCAATTGCCAAAATGTCTTTGATCAGATGGAATTATGTGCCGTTCTTACTACCAGCGATTGGCGTGTACCCTTCCTTGAGTATCTCATAGAAGGCATCTTGCTCGACAATCATGAAGAGGCCTACTGCTTGAAAAGTTGGTCACTTGTTATTTTGTGGAAAAAGGTATTCTTTTCAAGGAAGGATTCTATTGTAGAAACCTATCTAGGGTTTTCTCTCTAAATAGCCCTTTTTACTTTTGTGGGTAATAAGGGTATATATAGTATGGGTGAAAGGTAAAAAAGTCACACTTAAAATTCTTTAGGTAGAGAGTTTCACGGATACCATGTGAGATGGCCTGTCTCGTGAAGTACTCGCGAAATGTAGCCTGACACTTAACTCTTCAGCTTTTAGCATGTGCTTCTCACGTGGCCTTTTTACGGGAACCTTTACTCACAAACTTCTTGCAAGCTAGTCGCAAAATTGCACTAATCTTCATTGCATGCTTGATTCTTCACCAACTTAATACTAAACCCAATACAATAAAATCCACAAAAAACAAGGAAATAACTTAATGCAATTATAACACTTTTTGTCATGGAATAAAGCCAACATAAAACATAATTGTAAGTTACAACTTTACAAGACTAAACAAAAATAATTTTGTTTAAAAAAAATAATAATGATAAGTTTGAGTTTAAGTTGGACTTGTTAAAGAGATAAAATTTCACTCCTTGTTAAGTTTGAACTAAATAAAAAATCATTTTATTCAAAAAAAAATGATAATAATGTGGCAAGCTCTGAAGAGGTTAATAAAAAGTCAAAAGTTTCGGTTATATATATATATATAATGCTTAAAATCTTCAGTAAGCTGCACAGTCCTCACGTGCTCTAGACAAAACCTGCACAACATAGAAAAAAGAGAAGACCTTACAGAGAGTACTGGTGTAGTACCGGCCAAATACACTCCGAAAGTTAAGTTAGAGAACTTTTTCACAACTCCAGAGTGCTAGAACTAGGGTCAATTATGCGTACCTTGTTTATGAGGGCTTGGGGGTTTTTATAGTAATGTAGAACCAACTCCTGTTTCTTGGACAGAAAGATCTTTCCTTATAGAAAAAATCCTAATAAATGTACGTATTTTGCGGGATTCTTCCCATATATGGTCTCCATTAACCAGGGGCTATTGTAGGGTGCAAGGTATTTCCATTTAGGATTCCTTGGAGTTCACTTAAGTCGTGTGGGTACCACGTGGCCTCGGTATCCATCGACTTCGGGCCCATGTACCTAGAATCCGTCCGTGTAGGGGGACCATCCGTCACGTGATCTATCTGTCCAGTACCTCAATTCGTCGTCTTATTTTTGATAACCCATTAATTTCGTACAGTCAGGTTTACTTGAACGGATCCGTCAACCTTAATTTTTATCCTCTTCAATATATATATATATATATATAGATAACTATTTAATTAAATATATGTTAATCGATTAACTACTTACTCTAAAACATACTTGTTAATGTTTAAGCCTAATAAAGACTTATTGAAAATTGTCATATGAACTACTAATGTGAGGCTTGTCTATATCAAGAATTCAAGATATATAAAAGGAAAGAGTAGCTAGCTTGTTTAAAAGTAGTGGGTTCCTGTTAACTTAATTGGTAAAGTCTATAATGGTTATACAAGAGATCTAGGGTTTATCTGGCCTACACCAAAAACTGATTAGTGTCTTGATCTAATGAAAAATGACTATCATCACAAGCAGACGTCATAGGTTGAAACTCCCAAAAAAAAAAAGTAAGATATTGTCAAAATATTTTTCTTTTCAATATGCCTAGCTTGATATAAGATATATAAAAAGGAAGAGTGGCTAGTTTGTTTATAAGTAAGATGTTGTTAAAATATTTTTCTTTTCAATATGCACTAGTTTTTTTGGGAAAAAAACTCACACATCATTTTCCCTCTCCTTTTATCTTAATATTTATAGTGAAAAATACAGAAAATCCCCATGTAGTTTACCCATTAAACATAGAGCCCCCCTTGATAATCCTATATGATATTGTTTAATGCATAAACTGTTAATTATATAACACTTATCACAATGGTTTCAAATAACTCAAAGAAAAAAAAATGGTATTATTGTATTATTTTAAGTGAAAATACAACTCTAAATATGGACACATATCATCACATTAACAACTCACTATCTAATTTATATATATTTCAAATTGCTATCTAAGCTTGTAACCTTTCCCTTTCCAGTTTCAAGCCTTGTAACTATTATTACCTTGTAAGAGTTTTGATCTATTATTAAAGCTATATTTTCTTAAAATCTCAACTATTTTTACTTTACTATTTTTTATCTTCAAATCTTACATTAATTCTTTTAACTTAATATATTGTGCACTTCCGCTCATCTTATGGTATCAAAGCCATTCTTTTCAGGCTAGTGATAGTGATATATTGCGTTCTTTGTACTCTGTCTGTTTCTACCCAAACCTTTGATACTTCCTTTCTTGTGTCTTTCTTCTTATCTCTCTTGGCGCCATCGGAAAATGAATTCCCTATACCAAACAATAAGGTCTGTTTGGCTAGAAGAGCGTTAGGGCATGAGAGGTAGAGGGTTGATTAGGGTATGTGTAACGAAATGCAATGGTTGTAAGAATAAACATAACAAGTAAGTGTTGGACCTAGGATATTATGGATAGATTATTTAGATCAAATTCCTCTGTTAGCTCCAGATCTAGTGTCCCTCATGATATTATAAATGAAGAAGATTATTCTATTGAAGAAACTAATTTCACTGATTTTAAGAAATGGTATATTCCTAAAGTTGATACTAAATCCATCTATAAGACTAGTTGGGTCCAATCTACCTTCAATTCTCAGTTTAGTGTTAGAATTGTTGAGAAAACATATTCTATTTCAAGAACTCATGAAAAATGTTGTTTGTTTGATAGAAGAAGTATTAATGAATTCCTTGCTAAAAATTCAGTTATTTGCATATTGGATTAGTTCAAGTTGTTGTTAAACCTCTTACCCGAAAAGGTATTAATGCTTCTATGCTTATGTGCTTAAGAGATGCTAGATTTAAAGATTTCCGTACTGGTATTATTGGCATGATCACCTCATCTCTATTTGATGGTCCTGTTTATTTTAACTGCTATCCTGATCTTACTCTTACTTTGGATGATCCTAATATTGTTAAAGATTTAACTTTAAATATTTTGATATCTGGTTATGATATGGATGAAGGCAGTAAGCCCCTTGCTATCTTTTACCGCATTTATTATAGATTGGTAAATACTACCCTTAATCTTCGTGCTAGATTAAGAGATACTGGGATAAAACTCTGTTAATCCAATGTTCCACTCCTGATGCTAAGGTTCAAATTCCAAAAATGATTCAATGGAAAGATATTAAGCTTCCCAAAGAATGGTTGTTGGAACGAGAAGCTCAACCTGCTAAGTTTGTTTCGGATGAGTTAAATCTTGACCACATCCAACAATATCTTGATGGAACTATTAAAATAAGTTTTGATGATAACAAACCTCTTATGACTAATGAAGGGAGACATTCTTTTGTTGGATCTAATGTTTCTAAAGATATTTCAAAAAGAGATCAAGATCTCAACGAATTTTTACAAAAGAATTTTGAAAAACCTGATTTAAAACTGAAAGAAGTTACAAGTGACAACTCCCAAGTAAGCACTGCTTATTATTCCACAAAAACAAAGCCTCCTTCTAAACGTGGCAAGCATCTCATTGAAGAAGAAGAAGAAGAGACCGAATTTGGGTCTCCAACTGCTTCTGATTTTCAAGCTCCTACTGCCCTCGATTTTCAAACGCCTATTATTCATAGCCAACTAAGAGTTTTAAACAAAGCTTTTGTTATTGATATGGTAGCTTTATTTGATGAGTTTAAATTTGCAAAAAAAACAAAGAAAAAAGAAAACCCTATCATGCTACTTTTGAACAAAACGAAAAAGACAGTGTTACAAGAAAATGGAAAGAAAAAATGCACCAACTGCAAAAACATATTTTGTTATTTTCATTTCATTGAAAACTACTATGTTCCCAAAAATATTTCAAAAAACAATTTGAATACGGTAAAAAAAATCAAATTTTGTTAAAGAAGATAAAACTATTGTTCAGTCTAGTCATCCGCCACTTGACACGTTTATTATTAACTGTAAAGGGACTAAGATAAAGGCCTTCCCTTTCAAAATTGCTAAAATAATTGATGTTAGCACCCCCATTTCTACTGAAACAAAAAAGATTATTGAACAAAACAATTTTGTTAATAATTCGTTACATATTATTGGCCAACAACTCGACCGTATTGAAGAAAAAATTAAAAACCTACTTCTTCAAAAACTGAAAAACCTTTGATTGATTTACCTAGCCAAATGCAAAACTTAAGCCTTAAGACCACCCAGACTAAAACTATTGAAAAAGTTGAACAGAAGCTTTTGGATTTACAAAAAATAAAAACTGAGCAAAATACTTCTACTACCACGGCCCGTGCTATTTCAAAAAAAAAAAAAAAAGAGATTTTTTTTTTCCAAAGATTCAGATTTTGACTCCTCATCCTCTACTTCTAATAAATCTATTTTCAAATTACCTGAAATTAAAAAATTTGTTGGAAAACCCAATCTCATGTCTTTTACAAAAAACTGGTATTCAAAACCTACTCCTCTTGATAAACAGTTCGAAGAAAGATTTTTCCAAACCCAGTTTTCTGTTTCTGCTGATAAGCTTTATGAATGGAACATTGATGGCTTACCTAAACAAGAAATTATTAATAAAATGGGTCATATGTCTATGGGTGCTAGTGCTTATATTACCAACCATAACCTTAACCATGCTGAAATAATTGACCTTCTTACTATCAGTTTTTCTAGAACCCTTTGAGGTTGGCGGGAAAAATATCTTATCGAAGAGTCTAGAGAATCCATCAAAAAGGCTATTAAAAAAGATGATGATGGTCTACCCATTTTTTATGAAAGAATTGGCCAAGGTATTCCTAATGGAGTCAATACTTTAATTTATATTATTATTAAACACCTTGTTGGAACTCCTTCCAATATTTCTTCTCATATCAGTGACTATCTAAACAATTTACTTGTCCTACTATGTTTGATTACAAATGGTACCAAGATGTTTTTATTTCTAGAGTAATGTTTTGGAAAGACTATTTGAAAACCTATTGGAAGGAGAAGTTTATTGCTGGTCTACCTCCTCTCTTTGCTCATAAGGTGAAAGAAGAATTAACTAATAAAAATGGTACTATTAATTATGATGATTTAACATACAGTGATATTTTTAGCACTATTAAAAAAAAACTTGGTATTAACATGTGTAATGACCACAAAATGTTAAAACAATAGTTAAAAATAGTAAAAAGGCTAAATATGAAATGGGTAGTTTCTGTGAACAATATGATTTACTCCACATTGCCCCTTTTAGGCAAAAAGGGAAAAAGAAACATGATAAGGTCCATAAAGATTATAAATATAAAGATATAAAAGACGTTCTACTAAACCTAATAATTTTTATGATAAGAATAAAAATGTCTATAAGAAACATGATAAGCAAAAATCTGGTAAAGGAAACTATTTCAATTGTGAAAAATTTGATCACTTTAGTAAAGACTGCAAACAAAAACCTGGTAAATTGAAGAATAAGCTTAATATGTTAGATATCAAGGATAATGAAAAGAGGATCTGTTTCAGATCCTTGAATCAGTATCTTCTTCATCTGATTCATCAAAAGATGATTTTCTATCCTCAATTGATTATGGCTATCACTCTAACTATAACACCCCATAATTTTGATACCAATAAAATTATTATATGTAAATTATAAAGGAGGCCTACAATTAAATGTATTAAATTGATTTGGGCCTAAGGTATTAAAAATAAGATAATATTATGGAATATGAAGCCAAGTGAGGTGGCATAAGTAAATATATGGGCCTTGAAAACCCTAGCCTTTTTCCTTTTAAGTTACACGTGTATTTACTGTGGTGCTCCTTTTGCTTCAACGACTAGTGAACGTTGCTTTTCTTCACCGTGGCTGTGAGTTGGAGTCTACAGGTATGGTTTCCCACTCTTATAGAAGGCTCTCTTATTTGTTTACCTGATAGAATAATAGGTATGGCCATTTTGGATCTAAATCTATGATTAATTTAATGGGAAAATGGGTACTCTATGGTTATTTTATAATTGTATATAGCCTTACTAATTTCTCCACCATCTGTCATCACCTACACCCTTATCATTGTCCAAATATGTGCCCAGCAATGTTCTTATGTCTTGCGCATCAAGAGAGTTATGGTCATTGGGTGGATGTGTGAGAGACCGCACCCCCGCGCCCATTTTTTATGATGTTGGGCCAAACCCACGTGAATGGATGAGTCGTGTTATTGCCTTTCAAAATGGAGGTTTGACTAGTTATATTTTTCCCTTTAGATTAAAGGTTTTACAATGGAGTCGCCACTTATTTAATTATTGGGATAAATAAATAAAAAACCAAAATTAAAAATTCCCATTTTATTAATTTTCAATTGAATTTATATTGATCATAAGAAAATTACATGGCTTTGGTCCAGATAAATCTAAGATAAAGTACATGGCTTTATTTCCTAATTACAATCTAAAAATTGAAAATTACATGAAAGCATTCGATCTACTAACCCTTGATCTAAGATCGGAAGCTATGTTACAAGGTGGGAAGGTGTTAGGCACCTACCTTGCCCGGTGAAACCGGTCTTCTAGAATATGGTGGCCAACATTCATATCATATCTTCCAATATGTCAATCAATTTACATGTTAAATTTAATGTGGTGCATGTGATAAACCCTAATTCAATTTATTAAACATTGCATTTGGATTGAAAAATAAAATTCTAGTGAATGTTTGTGGATGGTGATAACCTAGATTCAAGGATTTGAAAGAATTATTAAACAAACATGTTTTCATATTTTTGATTTGGATTTAAGATTAAAACTAGTGATATGCATGAATATATGATGAACACCAAGAACATAAGAACATATAAAACAATTAAGAACATTCAAACATATTCAAGGGAATTTAAATGATTACTATCATGCTTTAATCTTAAACTCTCATCATGGCAACACAAAAAAAAAAAAAAAAAAAGGAAAGGTATTATACCTTCATGCAAGATCCATATGGTGGAGGAGGAGACTTTTGAGGGAGGTCCTTGGGGTGGAGGAAAAGAAGAACTAGGAAAGTGAGAGTGAATCTCATTCAATACCTTGAGTCTCAAGAAGACCAAGATATAACAAGACTAGTCAACTTCACTAGAATTCAAGAGAGGGGGTTTTTTTGGGTCTTGGAATGAAGGAGAGGGAGGGTTTATATAGTAATGGTGGAGAGAATATGAATGGAAGGTCATTTAATGAGGGTTGACAAAGAATCATGAACCTAGACCTCATTTTAGCCTTGGGGAAAATTTGATGCATTAAATGGAAAGATTGATGGGAGTGAGGAGCAAGCCAAAATTTGGTTTTCCCGTAGCTGCTATAACAGCCTGTAGAGCCAATTTCGAAAAATCATATCTGACTCGATTCTGATCGGAATTATCTAGTTCTTGCGCTCAAATTGAAGCCCTGGATGTCTAGTTTCTGGGAAAATTAACATTATTCACAAATTCAAAATATTCTGAGAGATATCGATGAAATAGTGAGCAGAGGTCATTTGTTAGAAAATTGTTTCAGCACAATTAACATTAATAGGTCCCAAATTAGCTCCCAATTAACATTAAATAGCTCCAATCACTCCCATTTCAGACTTAATTGGCTCAAAATTTACTCTAACTAAAATATAATTGCACAAATTACTCATTGAATAATTAATGTTTAACTATCTAATTAATTAGGTGTATGCAATCTCATCATAAAATGTAGTTCTAACTAATCAAATTATGACACGTCATTGATCTCAAATTGATTACACTTATAACCAATTGAAAGCAATTGTTCATAATCACATATAATAGGACTAAATTTGTGATAGTGCATCTCAGCCATTAAAACTTGATTTGATGATAACTTTCAATCTGGTGGTCCGTTAAGGCTTATGACCAGTCGATTTGATCATTACAACATCAAAATCATTTTAGTGAAATGAGATTCATGATCTAATGGCCAGAATCAAAATGCATATTTTCAAGGCAAAATTACCCTTTTACCCTCCATGTGAGATTAAATACGGGTTACAAAATGGGATGTCAATAGGATGAACTAAGATATATGTAATATATGGCTAGAAATTGTCCCACGTTTTCAGGGAGGAATGGTGCTTGAAATTGCTTTAATAGCTAATAGGACAATAGGCAAGATTTCATAAAATCTAACCTATCAATATATTAATGTAGAAGGACTTCTAGGCATACATTCTGATCTCAACAATCTCACTTATCATTATATCATGGGAAATGACGTCCTACGGTTATTATTATATTAGACTAGGAGTGATAGAAATAGCTACATGACAAGAAAAGATGTGAATTGTAGATTGATGAGATTTCCCTTATTCGGCCATTTTGAAGTCTTGAATATCCATGATTATATCAATGGAAAAATCAGATTAGGCAGCAGTATTTTTAAGTCCAAAAATCTGATCAAAGTTGAAAGTGTATTGGATAGTTAAGTGAATAAATAGAGGATTTTGGATATATCAGCATTGTCTAGGATAAAATTATTGAAGTGTAAAAGAAAAACTGATTTTAAGTGGGAAATTGTGTATTGATGGACCTATCTTTGGTGTTGCTAGGTTCTAATCCTATTGATTTGTTGTGATTCGGAGGAAGTTGATTTCATATTTTTGCAACTAAGAGGTAAGTGGTGTTTACTAATTTTGGGAGTTTTTCCAAAATAGTGTTGATTATCAAACTATTCTCATATCAAGAAATATGTTGATATTCTATATATAAATTGATATTTTATAAATATTTGATGTGCACATTGACTATTTGTTTTATGAAAAACTTGTGAAACAACCTAAATTTATTTAAACTTGTATGTGTGATATATCTTTATATTTTTTAGAATTATGAATGGATTATTTTTGTGAGCATCTTGAATATGTTTTGAAAACCTATGGCAAGTTGTGATTAAAAGCTCAGTATTGTATTTAGTCCTTAGCAATGGACAATCATACTACAGCTAGTCCTTAGCAATTGACGGTCCAAGAAAAGGGGGACAGTGCACATTTGAGATAGCTCCTTAGCAAGGGAGTATACTATTGAGGATCCAAAAATGAAGCTCCTTAGTAAGGAAATGCACCTTTAGGTTCCAAAGGAACTATCCTTAAGAAAAATGATGTAAAGGAGGTTCCAGTCCCAAAAAGGGGACAGCACAACCTTGTCAACGGGGCATAAACGTTGACCACGAGAAAAGCCTAGGAATTTGTTTATATGATGGTATTGATATATATATATATATATTATGATGACTCACAATGTAAAGATATTTTTTTTATGTGAAATATTTGATAATAAAATATTGATGAGTTACAAGTTATGAATTTGTTGTAAGAATTATTTATTTGAAAGGTTGTTCCCACACCTCAATGTAAGTGAATTCCACTTTTTGAGTTATCTCACCCCCTTCATTTCCCCTTACAGATACATTAAAGGGATTATTGGAGTAGAGATTCTTGGGAGACAGCAGTTACGAACTATTTTGTGGAACTGAGGATTTTATTATTATTTTTATGGCATTAAACATTGTATTGGAGAATTATTTTAAGGATGTTTTGTCTTTGGTAGATTATAATTCTGACATTTGTGATGAGATTTTAGGTTGCTGGTTTCTTCTGTTTAATATTTTTATGGATTATTCAGATTAAATAAACTTTTATTGCTTATGATTTTGGGGCGTCAAACTAACAATGAAACTTCTGATTCCCCTAATATTAAAATTGGTTGTAGAGACTCTTGTTGCAATACTATTAATGTTCTCTCCAAATGGAGACACAAAACAATTAATGTTTTAACCAAAGGAGAAGAACAAGAAAATTTGCTAATAAATTTGATAAACCAAATAGATAATCCTGAGGTAAAAGGAAAATATCTTAAAAAGCTCAAGAAAACCCTGGTTAAGGATGAAAATGATAAAAATATGAAATCAAAAATAAGTCTTGATGAAACTTTGGAAAGATTTAATAAAAAGAAATCCAAAGAGATAACTGTTAATGATTTACAACATGAAATTACTATTATTAAGAAAGAAATCATTGAGCTAAAAAATAATTTAAAAAATGTTAAAAATGATAACTTTGACTTAAAACAAGAAAAGTTACTTTTAAAAATTGATAAACAACTTGATAATGAACAATCGAATAGCGAACCTGATGAGCAGAGAGACGAAGATGACCCCAGCCAACAAGCTTCTCTTTCTAATACTGCTCCTATTGATAATAGACTCAGTCTTATTAATAGATTGATCCCTCCAAAATGGTTTTCAAAAAAGTTAAAATTGTTGTCTACCATGAATATGAATTCATTGTTATTGCTATGATTGACTCTGGTGTTGATATGAATTGCATTCAAGAAGAGATAATTCCTTCCAAATATTATGAAAAACCCACTGAGAAATTGTTTTTTGCTAATGGTACTCAAATGAAAATCAAATATGAATTAAATAATGCTTATGTATGCCATGACAATGTTTGTTTTAAAATTCCTTTTGTTCTTGTTAAAAACATGACTGATAAAGTGATCCTTGTTATTCCCTTCATAAATTCTTTGTATCCTTTTCTTACTGGACATGATGATATTACTACTAACCCTTTTGTGCAAAAAGTCAAATTTAAAATTGCTTCAAAATGTGAAATTGACACTAATGTTTCTTTAAACCTGATTCATGCTAAAACTAAACATCTAAATTTTCTTAAGCAAGAGGTTAGATATAAGAAGATTGTTGAACAACTTGCCGGTAAATTATTATAGTCCAATATTGATAACTTCCATAAAATATTGATCAATGATGTTTATTCTGATATCCCTAATGCTTTTTGGCATAGGAAAAGGCATATTGTTAATTTGCCCTATGTTCAAGATTTTAATGGAAAAAAAAAAATTCCTACTAAGGCTCTTCCCATTCAAATGAATGCTGAAACTGTTGAATTTTGTATTTAAAAAATAATAATAATTCATGATTTGCTTGTGAAAAAACTGATTAGGAATAGTAAGTCCCCTTGGTCTTGTGTTACTTTCTATGTTCAAAAAAATGCTGAAACTAAAAGAGGGACTCCTCACTTAGTTATTAATTACAAGCCTCTGAATAAAGTATTAGAATGGATTAGGTATCCTATCCCTAACAAGAATGACCTAGTACATAGGCTAAGTGATGTTGTCGTATTTTCTAAATTCGATATGAAATTTGGGTTTTGGCAAGTCCAAATCAGTGAAGCTGACAAGTACAAAATTGCTTTCACCACCCCTTTTGGACATTATGAGTGGAATGTTATGCCTTTTGGTCTCAAGAATGCCACCAGTGAATTCCAAAACATTATGAATGATATTTTCAATTCCTTTAGTTGTTTTACCATTGTTTACATTGATGATGTTCTTGTCTATTCCAAATCCATTAATGAACATTGGAAACATCTGTATTCATTCCTTGATACCATCAAAAGCAATAGTCTTGTTGTCTCTACTAAAAAAATCAAGTTATTTCAAACCCATTTCCTTGGCTATGACATTTCTGAAGGACAGATTCATCCCATTGACAGAGCCATTCAGTTTGCTGATAAGTTTCCGATGTCATTATTGATAAAACACAACTACAAAGATTCCTTGGGTCTCTAAACTACATTGCTGACTTCTATAAGGACTTGAGGAAACAATGTAAACCTCTTTTTGATCGGTTACAGAATAATCCTCTGCCTTGGACTGACATTCATACTTCTCTTGTCAAACAAATCAAATCTTATGTTAAAACTCTGCCTTGTCTTTGTATTCCTATTGTTAATGCTTTCAAAATTGTTGAAACTGATGTCTCGACAATAGTTATGGAGGTGTTCTAAAACAACGTGTTTCACCAAATTTATCTAAACAAATTGTTCTTTTCCATTCAGGAGTCTTGAATAATGCACAAATAAATTATAGTACCATTAAAAAAGAAATCTTATCTATAGTATTATGTATTTCCAAATTTCAAAGTGATTTGGTAAATCAAAAGTTTTTGTTATGAATTGATTGCAAAAGTGCTAAATATGTTATAGAAGAGGATGTCGAAAATATTGCTTCAAAACATATTTTTGCTCAAGGGCAAGCTATTTTAAGTGTTTTTTATTTTGATATTGAATATATTAAAGGTTCTCAAAATACTATCCCTGATTTCCTTGCCCGTGAATTCTTGCAGTGCTGCAATGGCAAGTAAAAGGTCCAAACTACCATAGTGTTTTCATCCTCAATGTTGTTACTAAGGAAAAATGGGGACTCCATGACATACATACATATGTGTGTGTGTATATATATAACAATACAATAAAGGCTTAAAAATATTAAAACTTCAACCGGGACGCGGGGGGGGGGGGGGGGGGGGGGTTTAAAATTCAAAAGAAGTGTAAGAAAAAGAAATCATATAGAGTTCTGTGTACTTTTCTTTCTTTCTTCCTTTTTTTTTCAATCTCTCTCCTTATGCCATGCAACACAAAACAAATGAATCAAAATTATCAAAATAAATTTCTTTAACTGAAACTTTACTACCAAAGTTTCAAGAAGTTTAAAATACAACTTTAAATAATAATTAAAAAAAATCCCAAAAGTTTCTAAATAGTAAAAGAAATTTCACTATTTATATTATTTTAATAATCTACGATAATTTTTTGCTTTAACAATGATATATGTCAGGTTTTACATGCCATATTTACACTATGTGGTTCGATGTAAGTATTTTATTTTTATTTTTAGGAAATGTAACATAAGTATTTTATGTTGTACAATTAATGAACTTTTGTCATTTGTAGGTTCTAGTTAACTTAACTAATAAAGTCTCTGATGATTAAATAAAAAATCTGGAGTTCAATTATTGCCTACACTAAAAATCAATTGGTGTCTTGATCTAATAATAAAAAAACTATCATCAAGAACAGATGTCAAAGGCTGAAACTCTCTAAAAATAAACAAACTTTTGTCATCTAATGCACTATAAGTGCATAAAAATTATTTATTAGTAAAATTTTATAATAAATTTAACATATTATTTATAAAACTAAAGCTCAATTACCAAAAGTTCAATTAAGCTAAAAAGAAGTTTTGTTATTAATTTTAAATTATTTTAATCATTTATCATAAATTTAGTTTAATAAAAACTTGGTCTTGCACTATTTGAGTTGGGCATGTAACTACGGTAATTTTTTCTTTTTTTTAAATCTATTTTATTATTCAAATGGTCGTATATTCTAGCAATGCACGGTTAACTAAAATTCATTTGTAAAGTGAATATAATATTTCACAAATATTATTGAAAGTAAACAATAAGATGGTTAATAAAAATAATCAAAAATTTATCTTTCATTATATAATGAAAGCTAGCTGTAAGAGCTTTTCTTTTTCTTTTTTTCTTTTTTTGGTCAAAACTAAAAATTTTGATAAATGAATAAAATAATATAAAGTAAATGATAAGTTTTTCTTATATATTTTTAAACTACTAAGTCGCCTATATATAACTCTAACAAAAAAAAAAAAGGAAGGAATTTGAACTTTTTGGAAGTTTAGTGATGATAGAGCATCATATGGAATAGAATTAATATAATGATGATGCTACAAAATTATACCACCTTAAATTGTCCATATGGCTCGTCTACAGAAAGAGAAGAAAGATAAGGAAAATGAGCATAGCCAAGTTGTCTCGTCCCTTCTTTAGGAACGGACGAGTAATGTCTCGTCCGTGGTTCCTTTAGGGCGGACGAGGATGCTCTCGTCCGCCACAGAGGACGGACGAGGAAAGCATGGTCTTGCCGTGGCTCGTCCACCCTTAATTAGGGATAGACGAGCCAAGCATCCTTAACCAAAAATGATCGAAACCTCCATTTGCTCGTAAAGGGGCATCGTTTCAGATGAAACGACGTCTAAGGAAGTTGTGGAAGTTACCTCTGATTTCGGTGAACTCCTTGACAATAGGAGCGGTTATCAAAGCCAATAACCGTTCCACACACTATATAAACGTGATCCTGCGTGAAGGTAAGGGGATTCGAACATTTTGACTTAGGACCTAGAGAAGGAAGAAAACACTTTAGATATTTCTCCTCTCCATTCAAGCCTTCTAACTTCATCATCGGAGGGTTATAGGCCGGCCTCCACCGGTCTTCACTCTGATTGGTTTTGGTTTTACAGGACCCAGTTCTCCAAATTGACGAAGTCTGAAGATTTCCAACCCACAGATCTTCCAGTATTATCAGTTGGCGCCGTCTGTGGGGAACTCGTAGTTGTCGCTCTTGAACTTGTTTAGTTCTGCGAGTTCTTTCTCACAAGAAAGGGTTTGAGATGGTTCGGACTAGATCAAGGGCAACTAGCCCGGGTCCTCAACAGAGTAGGGATGCGTCGAGTAATCCCCATCGCGATCGACAATCTGCACCCAATGTGCAGGCCTCACCTGTTCAGCATATGCAGTCGATGGCGGCTGCGATGGCGGAGTTAACTCGCCAAAATCAGGAGTTACGGAGAGAAGTTAACTTAAGAAGGCAGACACATCAAGAGCAGGATGAAGAAGGGCCAATCCAGGACCAAGAGGGCAGGGAGAACTTTCATCGCGGGAGCCCATCAAGGGATACCACTTCACGAAGGGCATCTGACTTGAAGAAAGAGATGGATCAGATGAAGAAGGCTATGGACGAGATGAAGGAGAATATGAGGAGGGCAAATCCAGTGGAAGATTTGGTACATAGAACTGACTCTCCTTTTACGGCCTCCATCAATGGCCATCCCCTACCACCGAAGTTTAAAATGCCTTCTTTGGATTCATACGATGGGAATCGGGATCCTTTTGATCACATTGCCACCTTCAAGACCACTATGCATCTGCAAGGTGTTCCGGATGAAATAATGTGCAGAGCCTTTCCCACCACTCTCAAGGGTCCGGCCAGAGTATGGTTCAGCAAACTACCCCCGAATTCAGTAAGTTCTTTTGGAGAATTAAGCAAGCTGTTTGTTAATAACTTTATAGGGGGTCAGCGTCATAGACGATCCACTTCCAGTTTGTTAACGATAGAACAGGGGGAGAATGAAAGCTTGCGTTCCTTCATTACACGCTTCAATAGAGAAGCCCTGACCGTGGACGAGGTAGATGATAAGCTATTGTTGGCAGCCTTCCATAACGGAGTCAATTCAGATTTGTTCATACATAAACTTTATGAGAAGGAACCTCAGTCTATGGCAGAACTCGTCCATTCAGCCCAAAACTTTATGAATGCAGAAGATGCTATTATAGCTAAGAAGAGGAAGAGGGCTGAGAGGGTAGAATCAAATCCTTCTCGTCAGTCCGACCAAGGTCCTCGTCCAAAGAAGGGACGAACGGAGGATAAGAAAGATCGAGAAAAGAGGGCAGGTCCGTCAACAAGGAATCAGCACTACACTCCTTTAAGTGTGCCACTTGAGCAGGTCCTCATGCAAATCAAAGACGAGCCTTCCTTAAAGTGGCCGGAGAAGATGAAGGGAGATCCCAATAAGCGCAATAGGAACAAATATTGTCGCTTCCACAGGGATCATGGGCACGACACGGACGAGTGTTTTGATCTGAAACAGCAGATTGAGAATCTCATCAGGCAAGGGAAGTTGAAAAATTTCCTAGGACGAGATCACAGAGACGAGAAACTAAAAGCCAAAGTAGAAGAACCGTCGCGGCCACCGCTTGGAGAAATAAGAATCATTCTGGGGGGAAGTTCTGCAGGACAGTCGTCTAAGTCGAAGAAAGCCTACCTGAAAGCAGTGCAGAGTGTGCAGCTTTCTGGACGATCGCCAAATGCAGGGACCATGGACGAGCAAGCAATTACCTTCACGGACGAGGATGCAAAGAAAGTCCATCACCCTCATGATGATGCTATTGTTATCACTCTCCTTATTGCAGATTACAAGACAAGAAGGGTGTTGATTGATAATGGAAGTTCAGCTGATATCTTGTACTTTCCAGCTTTTCAGCAGATGAGACTGGGACGGGACTTACTCCGTCCAACAAGCTCCCCCCTAGTTGGTTTTGGTGGAATGAAGGTGCAACCAGTAGGTAGTATTTCATTACCAGTGACGGTGGGGGCGTATCCGCAGCAAGTTACCATGGAAGTGAGTTTCCTCGTGGTTGATTGTTCGTCTTCCTACAATGCAATAATTGGGAGGCCAACCTTGAACAGATGGAAGGCAGTTACATCTACTTATCATTTGTCGGTCAAGTTCCCAACGGAACATGGGGTAGGCCAAGTACAAGGAGACCAATTAGCTGCAAGAGAGTGTTATCTGGCTATGCTGGCTGCGGACGAAGAGATTCAAGCAATGAATATCGAAGAAAGGAGGGTGACGGCAGAACCCATTGAGGCTTTGGAAAATGTTCCTTTAGATGATGATGACCCTGAGAGGTGTACCAGGGTTGGAGCAGATCTGGAAGCAACAATTAAGAAAGATCTAATTTGTTTTTTGAAAAGAAATAAGGACGTATTTGCTTGGAGTCACGAAGATATGCCGGGCATAGATCCCAGTGTTATTACCCACCATCTGAGTGTAAGCCCTTCCTCCAAGCCAGTGCGGCAAAAGAAAAGGGTGTTTGCTCCAGAGAGAGATAATGCCGTCAAGGAAGAAGTTCAGAAGCTGATTGTGGCAAAGTTCATTCGAGAGGTATATTATCCTGAGTGGCTGGCCAACGTGGTAATGGTCAAAAAAGCGAATGGCAAGTGGAGGATGTGCGTTGATTTCACTGACCTGAACAAGGCTTGCCCAAAGGACAGTTATCCACTACCACGCATTGATCAATTGGTAGACTCCACCGCCGGCCATAAGTTGCTCAGTTTCCTCGATGCCTTCTCTGGTTACAATCAAATTAGAATGGACGAGGCGGACCAAGAGAAGACGTCCTTTATCACCAGTCAGGGACTGTTCTGTTATGAAGTAATGCCATTCGGCCTAAAGAATGCTGGGGCGACATACCAACGCCTGGTCAACCACATGTTCCGCCCGCAGATCGGGAGGAATATGGAAGTGTACATAGATGATATGTTAGTGAAAACCCAAGACGAGGAGAAACACTTGATCGATCTGCAGGAAACATTTGACACGTTGAGGCAATATCACATGAAGTTGAATCCTAGCAAGTGTGCATTTGGGGTATCGTCGGGGAAGTTCCTAGGGTTTATGGTTTCCTATAGAGGAATTGAAGCAAACCCTGACAAAATTCAAGCAATATTGACTATGAAGCCCCCTAGTAATGTGAAAGAAGTTCAGTCCCTCACCGGACGAGTTGCCGCCCTCAACAGGTTTGTCTCTAAAGCTACAGATAAGTGTTTGCCATTTTTTAAAGTTCTCAAAAAAGCATTTGAATGGACCGATGAGTGCCAAAAAGCTTTTGAAGATTTGAAGAGTTATCTTAGCCAAGCCCCGTTATTAAGCCCGTCTGTGTCCGGAGAAGAGTTATACTTATATTTGGCAGTCACCCCACATGCCATAAGTTCAGCACTGGTGAGGGAAGAAAACAAGGTGCAGAAACCTGTGTACTACACCAGCAAAGCATTGAGGGGAGCAGAAGGACGGTACCCGCTAATGGAAAAATTAGCTTTTGCGTTGGTGACGGCTTCCAGAAAGCTAAGGCATTATTTTCAAGCTCATATCATTAACGTTATGACAGACCACCCACTAAAGAAAGCCATGAACAAGTTAGAGGCTGCAGGACGTTTGATACAATGGGCCGTCGAACTCAGTGAATTTGACATCAAGTATCAACCGAGGCATGCCATAAAAGCTCAAGCCCTAGCAGATTTCATTGCGGAGTTTACTTCGAATTGTGATGAGGTGGGTGAAAAAGCAAGTATCAAGTGGGTAGTTTATGTGGACGGTTCGTCTACACAATATGCGGGAGGAGTAGGTGTGGTCCTGCAATCTCCGGAAGGAGACAAGTTGAAGTACAGAGTTCGTTTGCAATACCAGACAACGAACAATGAAGTCGAGTATGAAGCACTTCTCAAAGGGATGGAATTAGCTAAGTCCGTTGAAGCAAAGTCACTCCTCGTCTTGGGAGATTCTCAGCTAATCATGGGCCAGATAAATGGCGAGTTTGAAGCTAAGGGAGAGCGCATGAGGAAGTATCTAAACAAAGTGACGCGACTTGTTAAAAAGTTTGAAGAAGTTAGCTTTATTCAAATCCCAAGGGAGGAAAACATGGAAGCTGATGCTCTAGCGAAAGAAGCCTCGTCCAGCGAAGCTGCAGACAAGTTTGATGAAATCCAGTATATGCCGAGTGTAGATATCCCAGAAGTGAAACAGGTGGAAAATGGAATGAATTGGATGGTCCCAATTGTGTCATACTTAAAAGACGGACGACTTCCGGATGAAAAAGGCGAAGCTAGAAAGCTGAGAGCGAAGGCAGCACGATATGTTCTTATGGACGAGATTCTCTACCGAAGAGGTTTTTCCCAGCCTTATCTCAGATGTTTGGCCCCAGACGAGGCCAACTACATACTCAGGGAAATTCATGAGGGAGCATGTGGCAATCATTCAGGTGCCAGATCGCTCGTCCATAAAGTCGTCCGTGCAGGATATTATTGGCCAAATATGCAAGCTGACGCTAAGTCCTACGTCAAGGTATGCGACCAATGCCAAAGATTCAGCAGTGTCCCCAGGCAACCATCAGAGTTTTTGACTCCAATGACGGCCCCGTGGCCTTTCGCACAGTGGGGACTGGATATCTTAGGTCCATTTCCACTGGGTGTAAGGCAAATGAAATTCCTTGTGGTTGGTATTGATTATTTTACCAAGTGGGTAGAAGCAGAGCCTTTGGCCAACATCACACAGCAGAATGTCAAGAACTTTGTATGGAAAAATATTGTATGTAGATTTGGGGTGCCTAGGGTGCTGGTATCGGACAATGGAAAGCAATTTGACAACGCAGTTTTCAGAGATTTCTGTGTACACTTTGGCATTCAAAATCATTACTCTTCACCAGCCCACCCACAAGCTAATGGCCAGGCAGAAGTTGCAAACCGATCCTTGTTGAAGATAATCAAGACTCGGCTTGAGGGGGCTAAGGGAGTATGGCCAGATGAGCTTCCAGGCGTTCTGTGGGCATATAGAACGACAGTGAGAACTCTTACAGGAGAGACTCCTTTTAGGCTAGCATATGGATCCGAAGCAGTCATACCCGCTGAAGTGCACGTCGCCAATCATAGGGTGATGACCTACCAGGACGAATCTAATGAGGAACAACTACGTCTGAACCTCGACTTGATAGACGAGGTAAGGGCGGACGCCGAGCAAAGGATGGCAAGGTATAAAAATCTCATGGCTAGGAGATATGATGCAATGGTGAAACCAAGGCGATTCAACATAGGGGACCTTGTCTTAAAAAGGGTTTCCTTAGCGACAAAGAACCCAGCTCATGGGAAGTTGGGACCAAATTGGGAAGGCCCCTATAAAGTCGTCAATTGCAAAAGACAGGGTTCCTATTACTTAGAAACTCTTGATGGAAGGAAGTTGGAGCATCCATGGAATGTGGAACACTTGAGGAAGTATTACCAGTAGAACATCAGCCTGGACGAGCTCAGCAACTAAACTTTATTACTACTATTATTATATTATTTGGTGTGGTTTTGTTATGTTAAAGTTATGGACGGCGTTATAGTTTATGTTTAAATAAAGGCATTGGCCTAAAGAGCCTGCCTCGTCTTTGAACAATGCTTATGATATGAATGGTATTTGTGGAATGTACATAATGTTGTGTAATTTACTAACTCCCATACTACATTCGTTTGAAGTTTACAAGGGAAAAGCATTAAGGCATTCTCGTCCATATCAAAGGACGAAGCAAAGCCTCAAATCCCAAAGGGAAAAGCATTAGGGCGTCCTCGTCCATATCAAAGGACGAAGCAAAGCCTTAAGTCCCAAGGGAACATTAGGGCGTCCTCGTCCTTGTCAGAGGACGAAGCAAAGCTTTAAATCCCAAGCAAACTCGTCCAAAGCGCTTTTGCTCATGTACTTAAAGGTAGCGTTTTAACTTGGGTCATGGACGAGAGAAACATCTGGTTATATTTTACTTAAGGCTTTTCGTTAAAACAATCCAAAAAACGGACGAGTAAAATGAAAGCCTTAAGGTTCCAAAGCATAAAAAATTGGGCTTTTTGTTAAAACAATCCAAGTTATGGACGAGTGCAATGAAAGCCTTCAGTTTTTAAGAATAAAAATTAGCCAAGTCCATAAACAAGGCAGGCTGGTTTTTATCATCTTTAACAGGTCCCTAGACCAGTTATGTTGTATTGCTACCATGTCACATGAAGAAACTACATTTGAAATTCAAATAAAAATGGTAGACAAATATACACGCAGAATGGACGAAGTTGGACAAGTAAAATAAATAAAGCTCGTCCATACATATGCCACGAGAATAACATTTGAGTGTATCTAACGTTCACAAATAAAAACTTCTGCACAATAAACTTGTTTAAAACCTCGTCCTAAAATCATGGACGAGGAAAATGTATTGAGATTACATAGGTGGTCACAAAATGGATCAAACAGAAGTGCATAAAAAAAAAAGGAAGTCTTTCTAGGGAGAAACGTTGGGGGCGTCCTGAGGGGGCAAAGTTGTAGCGTCATCTTCAACATTGACGTCGTCGGAGCCAGTCTGGACGAGAGAACTAGTGGCAGCAGCGTTCAGGTTAAGGAGAATAGAACTGAAGTCAACGTCAGGAAACCTTTCCACAGCTTCACTTCTGAAATCCTCAAACCCCGCTGCGTAATTAGTGTCCAAGACTTCAGTATACTGCGTGGACGACTTGAATTCAGCCACTGCATCCTCCTTTGCGTTGGAAAGAAGGGCATCATACTCGTCATTCTTCTTCTGTAAGGCCTCAAGACGAGAATCCTTCTCTGCAGCACTATTTCTTAGCTCCTCAACCAATGTTTTCAGCTCCTTTACCTCGTCCGTGGTCTTACCAGCCACTTCAGCCCATTGCCTTGCCTCAGCTTTTAACTCCTGGACCCTCGTCTCTAGCAGGATCCTCGTCTTGTCCAACCCCGTTGCTTGCCTGGACGCTGCTATAAACTTTGACATCCCCTGTGAAAAAGAAACAAGTTAAAAACGAAAAGGAAAGAGAGACAAGGGAGGAAGGTAAATCATAGATTAGGACGAGGTATTACCTTGAAGAGATCATGAACACCAGAATGTTCAAAATCTCTAAGGGACATATCATAGCATACATTTATGTCCTCGTCCGTCACAGCCTGCTTAAAGCGTTCCCAAGCTAAGTCTTCATTCTCAATGATATTGGAGGGAGCCGTCCTGGGAGGCTGAGACGGAGTCGACACGGTCCTGGACGGAGTGGCTTGGGACGGAGTGGTCTCAGCTGGAGTGGACGAGTCCACATCAACTATTTGCGTAGGCCGCTGAGACGAGGGAGGTTTGACCACTTGAGACAAGTTGGGCTTGGCCTTTTTACCTCGACGACTGGGGAGATTCCCCAAGTCTAAGTTCCTTGACAAGTTTTTCCTTTTCTCCCCAGTCGAAGGACGAGTCTGGACATCGCCTTCTGGACGATCACCCTCAGTAACCACCTCTTTTCCTCTATTTCCCTTCATCGTTGCCATCCCTTGTTATAAAGACAAAAAGAGGGAACAGAAGATAAAAATACCTGTAAAAGCAAGGAACAAAATGCAAGGACGATAAAGACAACTTACTCTTTCTAACTGTGACCTCGTGTGCAATAGCCTCGTCGGACGGATTAGGACCTAAACCCCACTTGGCGAGGCGTCTAAGTGAGACCAAAGAGTGAAAGTCCCTATCCGCGTGAAGACGAGCTCTGTGGACGCGGTCACGGAAAAACTTGCTTAGGGACGGACGTTCAACAGCTGAAAAAATGAAAACATGCACTCCTGTTAATTGGCCGTTGATATTTAAGATGAATAAATTATAAAGACACAAGTGAAAAAGAACAAGGGGAATGACTTACCTTCAGGACGAAGGTTTCCTAGGTCCCCAGTACAACGGCCAAACGAGTCCTGGCCAACGTCTACAGGGGTTCCAGCCCAGAAGCCAGAGACGAAGAAAAATTCCGTCTTCCATTTCCTGTCAGACGAGGCCAAGGACTTGATCAACCTACAGTCTTTGCCCCTGGCTGTAAATTGATAGAAGCCAGGGGATTGGTGTATCTCTGAAGGTTTGTAGCAGAAAAGGAACTCGTCCACAGTAAGAGGACGGTCCCTTCCAAATACTTCATTCCACAAAACTTGCATTGAGACAATTAGTCTCCATGCATTTGGATTAAACTGACATATACCTAAACCTAACCTAGTTAACAACTCTCTAGTGAAGGCGTTTAAAGGGAATCTTAAACCCCCCAAGAGGTAAGCTTCATAGACGCCAATCCCAAAGCGAGGGTTGCAACACCATTCTCCTCAGACGGGTATCCTTGGGTTAAACTCGTCTGGAATTTGGTACCACTCCCTAAGGTTTTTCAGTCTCTGCTCGTCCGTCTTGGAGGGGATATCTATCGCACAACTATATACGGTAACTTCTTCTTCATCTAAGGTATTAGGACGAGGGTCAGCGGACGAAGTACCAGCCCGGGACCCAGAGGTCTTCCTAAGTTGTTCTTGTAAAACTTCTATAGGAAGCCCAGGGACGCCAGAGACGTACTCCTCGTCCGTGGTGTTCCCCCCACTACTACTACTATCGCTACTAGAATTATAACTACTCTCGTCATTATATTCGTCTATAGCCTTATCTATACTATCACTAGACGAGGAAAGTACAATGTCTACCATCTTAAACAAGAATGCTAAGGACAAGAAAAAGAGAAATACCTGGATCTAGGACGAAGGAAGGCTATAGACGCGTGAAGCTTCTAAACGAGTATCTAAGACGAGGAGGGACAAGGAAAGAAATTTCAGAAATGGAGAGGGTACTGGAGGTATTCCACTATTTATAAGGAGAAAGCTCAGGCATCTGAAGCGACGTCACCCAGTCATTAAGGGACACGTGGCATACTCCTCGGGCAGATCAATCGACGAGATTTTTCCACCAACCAATTTTTGACACGTAGCACATCTAACTGCTACTAACACACCTTTTTTATCTTAGGACGACCCAATGAACAAGGGGGCAACTGATGATGCTACAAAATTATACCACCTTAAATTGTCCATATGGCTCGTCTACAGAAAGAGAAGAAAGATAAGGAAAATGAGCATAGCCAAGTTGTCTCGTCCCTTCTTTAGGAACGGACGAGTAATGTCTCGTCCGTGGTTCCTTTAGGGCGGACGAGGATGCTCTCGTCCGCCACAGAGGACGGACGAGGAAATCATGGTCTTGCCGTGGCTCGTCCACCCTTAATTAGGGATAGACGAGCCAAGCATCCTTAACCAAAAATGATCGAAACCTCCATTTGCTCGTAAAGGGGCATCGTTTCAGATGAAACGACGTCTAAGGAAGTTGTGGAAGTTACCTCCGATTTCGGTGAACTCCTTGACAATAGGAGCGGTTATCAAAGCCAATAACCGTTCCACACATTATATAAACGTGATCCTGCGTGAAGGTAAGGGGATTCGAACATTTTGACTTAGGACCTAGAGAAGGAAGAAAACACTTTAGATATTTCTCCTCTCCATTCAAGCCTTCTAACTTCATCATCGGAGGGTTATAGGCCGGCCTCCACCGGTCTTCACTCTGATTGGTTTTGGTTTTACAGGACCCAGTTCTCCAAATTGACGAAGTCTGAAGATTTCCAACCCACAGATCTTCCAGTATTATCATATAATATTGTTGATATTTTTATTTCAGTGCCTCGAAGATTCTTGTCTTAATTAGTCAAGATAAACAAATATCAAGTGTATAAATAAATGGGGAAAAGGACCATCCATGTGACATGGAGTAGAAATATATTATAAGATTGCACCTAGCCTAGCTAACTGCGGTTATAGGGCAATATTGTCGTGAATAATTTGCACTTTGTTTGAAATGACTTCTTCTCTTTTCTTTTTCTTTTTGAAAATTTACTTCATTTTCTATGTTTTAGTTGAGACTCCTAAAAATGGGGAAAAAAAACTTTTTTATTAAATTGCTTACAAAGAAAATCATTAATATTTCTTATAATTAGCTTGTAACTTTATGCATATGCATAGATTTACTTAAAGATATACAATAAGATACATAATATAATTTATTCATATATATATATATATATAATTTAAATACTATTGATAGTCATTTTTATATTTTGTTAATTCTTTAAAAAATTTGTAAAGATATTATTAGGTATAAAATGTAAATTGTCCATTTAAAAAAAAAATTATTGTGAAGCACTTTTTTTTTTGTTAGGATTCATTTATTTTAAACTCTTTAATTTTTATACTTATAACCCATTTGGATGAATATTTATGATGTGGTCCCAAATTTGAACTTTGGGATTCAGTTATTATTACTATTATTATTATTATTATAGATATATGGATTTGAAAAATTAAATGAACACAAACTTTCACTCACAAGAACATATCCCAAATGGAAAATTCAATTTTTATGGGCCATTTAAGAGCTTTGAGTGGGGAGTAAATTCCAAATTTGGATCTAATATGCAAAAAAGTCAACAATTTGTAATGTTGATTAAACTTTATAGCTAGTTGTAATGTTGATTACACCGCTTCAACTTTTATAGCTACTAAAAACAAACATAACATTAATATCTAGCAAGTTGTCAGATTGAATTTATTAATTGGACCCGCCCATCCGGTCAGGTCCAAGTTTGATAACTAGGCAAAATATTGTGACCTCACCACCTACCCTAGTAAACACAATAAGTGATTCTTATCAAGTAGTGTGTGTATATATATATGAGTTCAAGGGATTCTTATAAATAAAATAAAAGAAGAAGAAGAAGAAGAAAATGCAGAAGGAACTCGACAAGCTTCATTTGAAATTTTGCATCCAACTTCACTGGTCATTGGAGCATCATTGACGGATGAGTTTTTAACTGCCAAACCTTTGGTCAAATTCCTCACGTAAAGAACTTCAAACCTTTTGAAAAGTCTAGTGGTCCTAGTTACTACTAGCCCATCAAAAGAGAATCAATTCTTATGGCTACAAGTAAAAGTGGAATTCATCATTCATTGATTTAGGCCATTGAATTTGAAATTAATTTCACATAAGTGAACAGAGTACATGAATACGTGAGAAGTAAAAGAAGAGAATTCAGGCCCCATCATGCTCATAATACTGGCTTTTTCATGGTATCGAAATTAAGATGAAAAGAAAATCTACATGGTTGTTGTGGTTCAGTGAATCCTTTACTATATGCGCACGTTCACAGATTAAGAAAGTTTAAATGTTCCTCGATTAGAGAAAATAGATTCGTCTATGAACTGTCTCGACTCTCAAGCTGTTGTTCTTGTTCTCTTATAAGACAGACGAATGTAAGGAAGTAAATTGATGCAAAACAATGTCATGATCAAGGAGGGGACCCAGCTTTTGTCTGGTGCACTAATGCACCGGACTCGATACAATGCAAACTTATATTCGCATCATTATCGTATCCAATACAGTGACGCACAAAACAAAGCTTAACCCTCGAAGAGAAATATGGAGAAAGTCTGAAATTTCAAATTGAAAGAGATAGCATCAAATTTGTCATTAAGTGATATTAAGGATACGACAAATTTTGTTATATTAATCACATAAAGAAAAGAGATTATTCATCATATTCTTGATTAGCGTTACGTGTGGCTGTATGGCTTGATTCTATGCACATTAATTTAAATCAAATTGTGCTTTTTAACATTTGCTAACAAGATATGTTATATCTACATAATTTTTCACAACAAATTTTAAGTGACTGGTTGTTATTAATAGGCAAAAAAGTAATTTCAATAATAAATTAAAATTAAAATAAGTAATAAATAATAATTTATCACTTAGGATTTGTTAAAATGTTGTAGACAATAGATACATCGCTTCTCTTTTCTAAAAGGATTAGATAATACCCACACTAACTCTCAAATAGTCCTTGTGATTAAAAAAATTGATTTGTGTGGCTTGCATCATGTGCACCTTATGTTCAACACCTAACCAGTGTGACTCAAATGGTGCTTGTCAGTTGCCACTTCCTAGTGGGATTAGAATTGGATAATATCGGGAAAAATGTCTTGAGGCCCCGTAGAGGCTGGTTGGATGAATTTTTTTCATCACTCAATTTCCGTCACTCAATTTCCGTCACTCAATTTCTATCACTTATCACTCATCACTCATTACTTAATTTTTCACACTCGTTTGGCACCAGCACTCACTTTGCATCACTCAATATTTTTCACACTATTTGTGGGTCTCATAACTGTCACTCAGTGCAGCTTTTTTTTTTTTTAAGTACCCGAACTCACCGAAACCAATAAAAAAAATAAATAAATAAATAAAAAGAGAACTGAACACAGAAAAACCTAGCCAAAAAAAAAACCCAAAAAAAAAAGAGAGAAAGAATTGAACCCAGAAAAACCCAACCAAAAAAAGAACCCAATGAAAGAAAGAAAGAAAAAAAAAAATGAACATGAACGCACGCACAAAACCCAGTGATGAAAAAAAAAAGTCAAAAATTGCTGCTTTGACTGATAATGGGTCCTTTCATGTAGTATTATTTACGAAAATGTCATTGAGTTATGAGTTATGGAAACTGAAAACAGCTAAAATGTGTTTTCAGTTTCCATAATTCATAACTCAAAAATCAGATAATTGAGTTATGGAAATAGAGAAATTGTGCAGCCAAATGGACTTTTTATCATGGGTCCCACCATTTTTGAGAATTGAGTTATGGAAACAGAGAATTGAGTTATGGAAACAGTCCATCCAAACAGCCTCTTAACTTTGTGGTAGTTTTCCCAACGCCCTCCGAAGATTTAGCCAATTTGGTACCTAAACTTCACACATGAGCCAAATTGCTATTTATGTTGGTTTACCTACTCAAGTGATACACACATGGAAAAATTATCAAAATCTTTTGCAACCAATTGAGAGAGAGAAAAACCTGGAGAGAGAATATTTAACCAAACCTTGCCATTTGTCAAAATTTGTGGACTTGCTGCCAATGTCACCTTTCGTAGACTACCTCAAAGTTCAAGAGTGTGAAGACATTTTTCCCAATAATATCTTAAGGAACACTGCAATAGTCTTTACACTTTTATAAATATTTAGGGTTGAGTTCAAATTATAACTCATTTGGTAACGATCTAACACTTAATAAATATTTATTGGAAGTGTACTTGGAAAAAAGAAATCATACTTCTATAACATTTTCACAACAAATTCTAAGTGGCAAGTTATTATTGACTATTACTAGTAAGTAAAAAAGTAATTTCAGTGATGAGCCCAGATAAAAACTAGTAACAAGTTACCACATAAAATTTGTTGTGAAATGTTGTGGATGTAACATTACATGCATTTACTTGAAAACAGAAATCTACCATTAGGATAAATTTCTATCTTATACCATCCATATTTAGAAAATCCAAGATAATCAAAGATCAAAAGCTATTTCATCTATAAAATGCTTAAATTTCAAATTTTTTATATTTAAAATTTGTAATAAAAGATAAGTTAATGAATCAAATAGTAAATTATATTTGGCATGCGTGTTGAAAAGATAAAAATTTATGATCCAATGATAGAATTTATAATATATTAGCCTAATAAAATGATAATTAGTGTACTATGAATAATGAGTTACATACCAAGTGTAACTTGATCATATACAACCATATTTAGTTCCTCAAAAATTTAATAATTCATTTAATGTTCTAGAGAGAGAGAGAGAGAGAGAGAGCTCTTTGGGTGTATTTAAGGCTTGAGTTTTGTGAAATTACTTTTGTGCCACATTTGTAATCTCCCTATTTTCTTAGTGCTAAATTTTCCCTCAAGGTCTCTTCCATCTTACTCTCCACACATCTTCACCCGGGGAGAAGTCCTTTTTCAATCTAAACCAGCTATGGTTGAAAAGAAATTACAAAGTTGTAGGAGATGATATAATATATTGCTTTAGGTGCACCATTTGAGTTCTTAAACTGGGAGTTGGATGGTACAGCCTCTGGTATTGTTCGCTTAATGAACTGTTGTATTTGTTGCATCATTTGGTGTTAGGTTCTAAGACTTTAGGAACTAATGTGTTAGAAATTTAATTTGTATATGTTAGCAAACCATAATCAAAACATTTAGTCTAGGTTTAGGCTTGTTTAGAGTTTGGATTGATGTAAAGTTGTAATCGAGTAATTGTAGGAATTACTATTCAAAATCTGCAATGCTCAATCAATCGAAAATTAAACTCGAACAATCAACCCTCATGAATCAGTAATTTTCGGCAGAATTATTAAACCAACTCAAGCCCATATGACGTGTAGGGTTAAGTGCTTCACTCCAAGTATAAAAGGAAAAATCCTAACTACATTTTAGAAGTTTTTTTTTAGTTGTGTGTTGAATCTTTTGTGAGATCTAAGAGGTATTTACCTTCATACACACACATAGAGTTATCAAGATCAAGATTCAAGTCAAGAACTTGATGATTGCTTCAATTGCTGATTAAGAACTTTAAAGAAGATCTAAAACCTTTGAGAGGTGTCTCAAAGTCACAAATAGGAGAACTTGTGGTTGCTGCAGATCAAAGAAAGAAGTAGTTCGTGGACTCGGAGCTATCATGTGGTCGTGGTAGTAAGTTTTCTACACGAGGTAGCAATAGGATGTTAGTGGTCTAAATCTTATTGTACAAATTTCAATTCTTTAATAGTGGATCTATTTTTACCTTGAGGATAGCTAGGTTAAATCCTCACCTGATTTTTACTGGTTAGGTTTTCTTGGGTCATCAGATCTATGTATTCTTTATTTTCCACTTTATATCTGTTTTACACATATTGGTTTAACCTAAATCTAATTAACAAATTTGTCAATCAACGTGGCTTAATATTAGGTTAAACATATTGAGTTAAGGGGTCTAAAAACTAACATTTGGAATATCTCTCCAACTTGCATCCCTACAGTGATTAGAGTTCCAACTACCAATTTTTACTACATAAGCAATTATGAAATATAAACTACGTGAACATGCATGAGGGATGTCATGTTCTGTTCTGAGCACATAAGATGTTCCATACCATCTTGAAGTTTTATATGTTGATATAGCATTTTGTCTATCTTCATTTTATGTGTAAAAATCTCAAATTTAATTTAGAAATACCAATAAACTATATCTTTGCATTAGGGTTATGGAAATATCAAATTTAATCTAATTCATCCCAATCAATTGTCAAAATATCCTATTTTATAGAGTTGTTGACCCAACTTTGATCGAGTTGACCAATGGCCAAATGAAGTCAAATTTTCATCCATTCTCTAAATTTCAACAATTTACATAAAATTCTATGCTTCATAACACTTTTCCCAAGTTTGACTACAACCAACTTGGGTTTGGCCAAGATTTTACCAAAATTCGACTGTTTAATCAGGGTAAATTTGAGCCAATATTGTATATAATTGAATTCCCTTCAAAAAGATAGCACAAGCCTAGATCAGACTTAAAATAAGAAAAATATTGCAGAAAATTTGCCAAACACAGCATGGTGATAAATTTGAGATCAGCTCATGATCAAAATACTATTATATTAATCAATTCTAAAATTTTAGTAGTCCACTTGTTTACCATCTAAGGAATATGTAAAATTGCTTCAGTGGGTAAGTAAACTCTTTGGGGAAGTGTAAGGAAGGTCGAACCATGATTAAGAACCTTAAAACTTCTTGGAAAAAGTTTACCTCTAAACCAATTTGGAGGAAACTCCCTCCAACCCACTACATGGCAGTTAAAGAGACTATCCACACTTACTTTTAATCCCTTGATTTTTTAATAAGTCATGTGATTTGTTTAAGTAATACACATTAATAGTATTATGAATCTCATGTAGTTAATTAAAGAAGACTCCTCAAAACTAAATTGGAGGAGATTAATTCCTCCAAACCAATCCAAAGTTTTGTAGGAAACTCAATCATAGAATTCCTATTCCCTAAATTCTTATCCACTCATTTCAATGAGTGGATTAGATTTTATCATGTCACTAACATTGAAAAAAAAAATGTTGACTATCATGAATTTGATATATATTTAAATTATTAATGAAATAACAAAAGCCAATACACCTATTTTTAAATGGGTGAATAAATTTTAAAAACTCCATAGCGAGCAGAACTATCCTAAGAACTTTAGCGGATATATCATGGGCTAGGGTGGTCACAAATCACCCTGACTTAGGGGTGTGCATGGGTCGGGTTGGGTCGGGTTGAGGGGATTTTTTGACTCAACCCACCATGGTGGGTCAAAAAAAATTCAACCCAACCCAACCCATCACATATGTCCAACCCAACCCAACCCAACCCAACTCACATGGATCGGGTTGGGTCGGGTTGAACCCATGGGTTTGACAAATTTTTATTATTATTATTATTAAATATATTATATTATATTATATATATATATATATATATTTGATTCAAAAAAAAATTATTAAATAATAATATATTTTAAATATGTATTAAATATGGGTGGATCGGGTCGGGTTTGGTGGGTTTGTAATTTTATAACCCACACCCAACCCGACCCGCTATAAAAAAAATAAAATAAATAAAAAATTTGTGACCCAACCCAACCCACCAAGCCTAAAAAACCGACCCAACTCGGCGGGTCGAGTTGGGTCGGGTCGGGTGTGGCGGGTCGATGGGTTTTCTGCACACCCCTACCTTGACCTGAACTAAAATAAAAATTTTATATAAATTTTAAAACTTTTATGATTTGTATACCATTAAAAAAAACAATTGTGACCACCCTAAAATTTTTTAGGCCCAACAAAATTAAAATTTTGGTTCCCTTAACAATATATTAAGTCCTTTCAAACAAAAAGAAAAAGCCTATGAAAATTTTTATTGAACTAAAATTTGAAAAAAGGTGTAGCTTACATAATTGATAATGAGACTATTATGCAGCGATTTCAAAATATAAAAACTTGTATAAGGAAATTGTAAAACTTTATGTGTGTGTGTGTGTGTGTGTGTGTGTGTGTGTGTTTCATCAGTATATGAAGTTCTATTTTATTAGATATTGTATAATTTAAAGTTTCCTAATGACCACCGTCAAGAAAATTCCTAGAGTCGGTTATGAGCAATTCAAGTGCATACATCTTAGGTTGAGAAAATCTTGCATCAACCACATGTATATGCCCTTTGTGGGCCCTATAGGTTATGGGGCCCTCATGTCAGTTTCACAACGGGCATATACACCCAACTCACTAGATACTTTTCCTCTTGGGTCACACATGAATGCACAAAACTTCTATTTTTGTGGGACTCAGAGAGGTCATGTGGAACAAAATTTTTAAACTCTTCAAACTTTTCGTATATCTCTTTTTTGGATGTGAATTTTAAAAATTTAACCACTAAATTTCATGTTTCTTATATTCTTAACATGCGTATTCAATTTCGTTTAAATGGATGTTATTTACTATTCAATCATAACTTATTTTTTATATTCAATTTTAAATCACAAAAACTTGCAATTTTATCATTTATTTGAGAACATAGCAATTAATCTTTAATGATTTTAAAAATTTTGTAAGTATAAAAGATATAATAAGAAAATACAATCTAATTGATAGATTTCAAAATTCACACTTATAGTTTGTAGAATTTTTTTCTAAACTAATTTGAGAAAAAACTTTGTTCCGTCGCATGGCAGCACTCCGGTTGATATTTTCTATAAAATTGCAATTGGTATGATGATGAAATTAGGATATTGTCTAAAAAATCATTTAAACTGAAAGTTATGCGCGGGAATTATAGTTTCAGACAGTTAAGCAGCACCTGCTATCGCTCGCTTCAAAACGAACCCATCAACAACAAGCTCCAAAATGCAACGAAAACCTCAACCCCATCGAAGAAAACATTAACCCAAAAACGCAGCGAACCTAAGAACAAGAAGTCAGCCATTTCAGACTTGGAAATTGTGAAATGGAACATGTCCATTACCACCCACATGCGCAATGGCCAATGGAAGTCAGCCCTCCAAGTCTTCAATTCAATGCCACGACGGAGTTCGGTCTCTTACAACGCCATGATATCTGGGTACCTGTCGAATGACAAGTTTGGGCTTGCACGAGACATGTTTGAGAAAATGCCTGACAGAGACTTGGTTTCTTGGAATGTGATGCTTAGTGGGTATGTGAGGAATCGGAATCTTGGTGCTGCTCGTGTTTTGTTTCATCAGATGCCCGAAAGGGATGTTGTGTCGTGGAACGCTATGTTATCTGGGTATGCACAGAATGGATATGTTGATGAGGCAAGGAAGATTTTTGATAGGATGCCGGATAAGAATGAGATATCATGGAATGGATTACTTTCAACATATGTGCAGAATGGGAGGATAGAAGAGGCTTGTAGGTTGTTTGAGTCAAAAGAGGATTGGGAAGTGGTCTCTTGGAATTGTTTGATGGGTGGGTATGTAAAGAGGAAGAGGTTGGTTGATGCTAGACGACTTTTTGATCAGATGCCTATGAGAGATGAGATTTCTTGGAATACTATTGTTACAGGTTATGCGCAGAATGGAGAGTTGTCAGAAGCTAGGAGATTGTTTGAGGAGTCTCCTAGTCGGGATGTGTTTACGTGGACGGCACTGGTATCTGGCTATGTGCAGAATGGGATGCTGGATGAAGCGAGAAGAGTTTTCGATGAGATGCCAGAGAAAAATGAGGTTTCATGGAATGCAATGATTGCAGGATATGTGCAGTGCAAGAGAATGGACACGGCAAGGGACTTGTTCGAGGCAATGCCTTGTCGAAACATCAGCTCTTGGAATACTATGATTACTGGCTATGCTCAGAGTGGCGATATTTCTCAAGCTAGGAATTTGTTTGATAGAATGTCTCAGCGTGACAGCATTTCTTGGGCAGCAATTATTGCTGGTTATGCTCAAAGTGGTCATGGTGAAGAGGCTTTGCATCTATTTGTGAAGATGAAAAGGAATGGTGAAAGATTAAATAGGTCTGCATTTACTTGTTCTTTGAGTGCATGTGCCGATATTGCTGCTCTTGAGTTGGGGAAGCAATTGCATGGGCGGCTAGTTAAGGCAGGATTGGAGACCGGGTGTTATGTGGGGAATGCACTTCTTGCAATGTATTGTAAATGTGGAAGCATAGATGAAGCATATGATATTTTTGAAGAGATATCAGAAAAGGATGTTGTCTCGTGGAACACAATGATAGCAGGATACGCAAGACATGGATTTGGCAAAGAGGCTATGACGGTTTTTGAGTCAATGAAGACAGCGGGTATCAAACCAGATGACGTCACTATGGTAATTATAGTTTTACACTTATTTTTCATTTAGACCTCATAGCATGAACATAATATCCATTTCATATTTCAATTTGATTTGCCACTACCTGCTAAAGCTCTGGCTCAATTTATTAAGGTGCCCTCATTCATGGGATCAAGTTTATTGCTCAACTTCCTATTTTTCTCATTTTGATTATATGACAAAATATCTTGGGTTTTACTGTATTAATTTCAATTCTTAATTCCTTATAATATATAATATCGTTGATTCTTCTCTTAGGCATAATATGGTGTGTTATAGTGCAATAAGCCACCAAAAGATTATCTTTTTCATTTTTTTGAGAATTGCATGTTATAACTTTTGTCAACTTTTTCCACATCAGTTCTTTGTTTCCACCCAGCAATATTCTTTTTTCCTGGATTCTCTATATGGCCACCATGATTGCAAGTGTCCATTTTTCTAATGTATTTATCTTAATCCTCAAAGACAATAGCAAATTGATATCTTAAAATGTTGTCCCAAACATAGCAAAAAATAAACACTGATAACGCGAGTTACACTTGCCTAAAAGAAATATTTCTTCGCCTAAGCCTTACCTTAGTTGTGCTTTGAGTAAGTTCCATCATATCTTTAATCTCTGATTTTGTTCAAATACAAGATTGGGGCATATAATTTACAAGGTTGATACTTTAATTCTCTCAGTTCACTTTCACTCTCTCTCTGTTGTACATATGTAACCAAACCCCCCCCCCCCCGCCGGGTGTTAAGGAAAATATAAGTATGAGAAAATGTTTTAAGCCATTGAGACTTGATTGGGTACTTATTTAACACATCGTCATTAGCATCACTTTTTATCTCCTTCAGCGCAAATTATTGCAAATCGTGGTTCTTGAAAGTACTCCCCCAAAGCTATCACCATTTATAATGATCATAGGTTGGTAGTCAGTTCAGTAGATGAATGATTTAGGAAAATAGGTTTTGGCATATTGTTTCTAATCATCTGTTTGTTTGTACATATCTTCTTTCTGTATCTAATGGTTTTTTCTTCTTCTCTACTGTATTTTCAGGTTGGTGTGTTATCTGCTTGTAGTCACACTGGGTTGCTAGATAAGGGCACTGAATATTTTTATTCAATGAATTGCGATTATGGTATAACAGCAAACTCAAAACACTATACATGCATGATTGATCTTCTTGGCCGAGCTGGGCGTCTGAATGAGGCCCAGAATTTAATGAGAAATATGCCTTTCGAACCAGATGCTGCTACATGGGGTGCTCTACTTGGTGCAAGCAGGATTCATGGCAATACTGAATTAGGTGAAAAGGCTGCTAAGATTATTTTTGAGATGGAACCTGATAACTCAGGAATGTATGTTCTTCTCTCAAATTTATATGCAGCTTCAGGTAGATGGGGCGATGTGAGCAGAATGAGATTGAAAATGAGGGATAATGGTGTGAAGAAAGTACCTGGGTATAGTTGGCTTGAAGTGGAGAATATGGTTCATACATTTTCAGTTGGGGACTCCTTCCACCCGGAGAAGGGCCGAATATATGCCTTTTTAGAAGAATTGGATTTGAAAATGAAGCTGGACGGGTATGTTTCTTCTACAAAGTTGGTTTTACATGATGTGGAAGAGGAGGAGAAGGAGCATATGCTGAAGTATCACAGTGAGAAATTAGCTGTGGCATTTGGAATTCTTTCTATACCAGCTGGGAGACCAATCCGTGTGATGAAAAATTTGCGGGTGTGTGAAGACTGCCACAATGCTATCAAACACATATCCAAGATTGAGGGAAGGTTGATAATCTTAAGGGATTCCCACCGTTTTCACCACTTCAGTGGTGGTTCATGTTCATGTGGGGACTACTGGTGAGAGCAGAGATTTATTAGGTGGAAATGCTATATTGCTGTTTCAAGTCTATTCTCTGGACTTAGTGTTAAATCCTTTCAGATAAAAAGATTATAATATCCTAGTTGTTTGAAAATTTTATCAACTCTTCTGAAAGAAGATTGGAATCAGATGTTCATTCTTTGTCCTTTTTTAGTGGATAACATTGCATGTACAAGAAAATCTACTTCCTAAATTTCTCAGGATAGGTGGAATAACGTTGGATATATGCAGAAATTCTGGACTAATTACTGATTATATGGAAATAAGATTTATCTCTGGTTGGTAATGGGAGCTGTGGTCTCATTATTTTTATTAGATTTCAAATTGCAAACAAAAGAGAAAGTTCAAGGTGGAGTACATGGTGAAATAAACAAAAGCTGGAATCAGTCAGCTGATCCTCGGAGAAAACAGCTGGACAAGTGTTCTTCATGGAGGCGATATCACTGAGGTATTTAGAGCAATGTCTCTTCTCAGATTCAACCTCTAGTTTTGCTTTCAGGTTAAGACTTGACATTGCTTAGTTACTAGATTCATGATTTTCTTGTGCTTAAGAAAGAACCTCCTAGGAAGTGACATTGTTAAAATCAATTTCTAACAGCTGTATTTCTTACAAACTAGACGTCCAACTTTCATTGCTCAATATAATCTAAATCCACTCTGTGATTCTGTTCAAATACACTTAAATGCTGGTTTACAAACTGAAGAAACTGTTTTCCTCGTAATCAGTTTCTGGTTCCTTTATTTAAACAATAGTTTGGAACAATATCTAAGCAATAAGTGCCCCTCCTATCGTCAGCCATGATTTAAAAAAAAAAAAAAAGATAGGAACGTCAGCCATGATTAAGATGGCTATTAGTAATATAATTTTCCATTCACAAATCATTAAGCCTGCTTATATAGATATGCTATATGTCTGTCTCTTGCAATCTCATTTCAGGCATTGAGGAAGGAAGGCCAATCCACCAAAACTTCACGCCATTCCTATTGAAAATGTCCATTTTGGCAATGTGATGATAACTTCACCTGATAAGCCTGGAGAATATGGAAGAAAAGGGTCTTCATTGTGCCATTTGAGATGCTAATGTCTACATGGGCTGTATATAAAAGTTTGTCGATTCTAGCTTACGCAATCTATGTCCTTTGTTTATCTTTGTGCTTTTTCTTTTCTTTTCTTCTTCTTCTTCTTCTTCTTCTTCTTCTTCTTTTTTATTTTTTTTTTGTCTTTTTGGGATTCGGTACTGTCACTCTGTTCATTTCATGTTTTCCTCTTCCTATTGAGTTCCGGATAGTTTTGATTGACCGATTGGACTTGTCATCAACTTAGAAACTATTATGCCTTTGCAAGGGAATCAACAATTCAATATGAGTTTTTTTTTCCAGGTTCAAGAATGATTTGTATTCTCAACTGGCAAATCAAGAATCAATGAAATATCCCTCTTTGCATGTTCTTGATCAAGGCAATGTAAATGTGTTGAATTTCCTTCCTTAACAGTTTATGGTAATTCTGCCTACTGGCCAAGAGCCATAAACTGCTATTAATTGGTTAGGGGGATGTCTATTTCACACACTGTGTTATCTAAACCGAAAATGTGATTTTAAATCACGTTTTCAGTTATAAAAAATCAGTTGTGTTTAACACACTGCATGCAAGAGTTTTTTCCCAATTGGTTATATCGCTTGTGCTCTTTTGCAGATAATACATAGCGAAAAACTTTTTTATTATCTAAGCTTTCTAAATTCGTTTAAACATAAATGAGTGGGCTGGAATTAACCTCAGGATGTAATTCTTAGATAAATGATGCAATGTTGGTTGAGACAATTGAAAATTAGGGGATAGAAAATATACGGAGTACAGAAATTATGCTGTAAGAGTAGTTTTTAGTTCGATATAATAACATATCTATAGAAAATTTTTCAACCACGATATACCATAGATAATCATATGCGTAGTGGAGAGTAGAAACTAGTCTCAACTTGTTTTTAACTATAGAACTAATCAGTGCTTAAGCTTTGAAGTTTAAACAGCATCGCCATGCAGTTGATGTATCAACTATATGTAACTATCACATTTGGATTTTGGGTGTTCCATCGTAGAATCCCTTTTTGTACTTTTCGTTACTTCCTTGTAAAGACTTGATTGCCTAAGAAAAATTGGCTAACCAACACAAACCACTCGTTGAGTTGCCAACTCAAGGGAGGAAGACAACTTGAGTTGGGAAACTTGGGTCTGTTTTCAGTGATAACCTTGAAATCTGTCTGTATCTTTGAAAAACAAATTTTGATTCAAACCGTGGTAAGTTAAAAGCAGCCAATTAACAACTTCCCACATGGGATTTTCCCCTTTCTTTGGGTCAAATTCAAACTAAAGAAAATAGAGCCTACAATTATTGAGGGTACGCATCCAACATCTAGACTAGAATTATCGACCATAAAAATCGAGTGGTTTATATATTTGTCTTTTTTTTTTAATTTAAATAAAAAAAAATAAAAAAAAATAAAAAAAAAAATAAAAAAATAAAAAAAGCCTCTCTAGCTCGGAAAGCATAATTGTATGGATGTTACTTTCTGGTATAACTACCTACCAGATAATAAATAAATAAAAAGAAGCATAATTACTTTCTGGAATTCAATAAATCAAAAAAGAAAAAGTCTGAAGAATAAAGAAGAATACCATACCATCAATAATAGACATCCAATCAGAAATAAAACCTTCGATGCTTCAATGCATTCATTGAACGCTCATTGCCATAGAAAGTGCAAATTGCTTTTCCAGGGAATTACTTTACAGCCCAAGCAAATTGTACAAAGAAAACCCGTGTTTTTCCCTATGCCGAAAACCAAAGACATGACAATCTCCAATAAACTTGGCTCCTCGCAACATCCAAAATAAGAAGAAGATAAATAGTAACCCTTGAAGTATGTCCACAGTTACTAAATTATAAGGATAGACAATGGCAGATCACGCATCAATACATAAAGACGGGTCACGGGGATTATCTTTTCTATATGATAAATCATATAAGTATTGGATGCTCTTAGGTTGTCATTAGTAGCCAAATTATCATCAATCACGAAAAAGTGATTATAAATCTCACTGATATGAAAACAAAATACAGATACCTTTTTCTTCAAACCAACATTTTTTTCTCCCTGCGTATCACAGTACATAATGGAAATTGTTGTGGTTTCTTCCAAATACAAATAAGAGTTTAATTACAAGAGAGCAATTCTTCCCTGTACTGTAGTAACACGGTTATGACGCAATCCTATTGTTAGCTTCTACATGAAAAAACTTGAGAATCTTCAACGTGGTACCCTTTAACCATATCATGGGGAAAATATGGGCAGAGCACAAAACACCACCTTCTGAAACTCTTCCTAAAATAGATCAGAAGTATTGAATCAAGCGTGTAGGGCTGCAACCTTATGTGATAAGCCATCAAGTGCCTCATCATTGGCCTCAGGAATTGCTTCTTCCTGCTGTGAAAAATCCAAAATGAGAAAATCACCGGATAAAATGCAAGCTCAGTGTTTGTGTGTGTGTGATATCAATTTAGAAACAATCCCTCTGTCATGTAAATTTCAGATTACACAGGTTATTTACTCTTTTTTCAATGACTTCATTTTGTTTTGTTTTAATTATGCTTTGTAGTGTAAGGGGAATATTATAAAGATGCCCATGAATCAAAAATTGAATCCATTTGGTCTTGAATGGCCTAAGGCAAAGACACATCATTAGAAGCAAGTGAAAACCACAATTACAGTAACAGCCAGAAGAATGCAGTCATTATCAAAGCAAAAATAATGACAATTTTTGGTACGTAGCAGCCATATTTAACAGTCATCAACAAAAGAGTCAAATGAAAGCATAATGTAATGCCATTTTAAATGTCATTTGAGGAAAAAGAAATGGTTAGTTTGAAACTTAAGAGATTTCTAGCTGCCCAAACACAATCAGTGAATCATTCTAATATTGGAAATTCCTGCTGCAGAGGTTAATAGGGAGTCATCATCAACTACCATGCAAGGAAAAATTATATGGACAAACAGGAAATGTTAAGAAAAAAATACATTAGTTACCTCCAAATCTTTTCTAGGTTTCACTTCAATACACTTGGAACCACTCATACTAGCACTCTTCAACAGGCTACGAGCACTGTAGTTTGGCTTATTAAATCCATTTTCTGACTCTGAGTTAGCAGTTTCCAAATTATTAGATTGCAGCGCCCTTGGAGAACTCTGGAGACCTGTAGCAACAGCAGCTGCAGTTCGCCCTTCAAATTCACCATTTTGGTCAGCAGTCTCTTCCTTGGGTACATTAACCCGCTCCCTACAAAAACAATGACATTAGAATTCGTAATGCAGAAAAATCACCTAAATAGTTTAATTAGATTTCTTTTTTTTATTTTTTTTATCTTTTGGTAGCTAGAGCTTACTTTGTAGCTCAAAATCTACATTAACTTGTCACAATCTGATCTGAACCAAAATGCATAAAATCTACATTAACTTATCTATATAATTATGTAAAGACAGCAAAGAGAAAGTTCAAACCTAGAAACCCTAAAATAGCTCATTTCTTGCCACATGGCTATGCTAGCTCTGCTTTGCACAATTGTATAGTACTATAATGACTGCACCCTATTGAGCCCTGTGCCCTTTTGTGTTGGAGATTTTATTGATTCCAGGATATTATTTAATATTCTCACTAATCTCATTAATTAAATCAAAGATTGTTACTCTCTCTCTCTCTCTCTCTCTATTTTTTTAATATTTTATTGAAAACATTGTTTAGTTTAATCTTTGAAATTTTGTGCATGGCTCAATATGAAAAAATGATCAAGATATATATAAAAAGACCAAGATTTTTGTAATTGGTATTTTGTACCAAGCCTTTATTATATTTCTTCTCCTATTTCTGATCACCTTCTCTATTGTTTATTAGATTAACATTCATATCATAAGTTGGAGTTACAACAACTAAAGCTTTTAATTCAAAAAGAACTAATTAGCTATTTATCTAAATAGCATGCTTGGTTTTTTACTTTTAACATGGTAATTTAATCTTTGATTCTTTTTTTATTAAGATTAGTATCATTATATTATAAGACTCAAAATAAATAAAGAATTTCAATTCATTTAGATTAGCACATTTTTACCATTGACTTAGGACCATGCTAATTTGTACATTTTAAAAATAAAATAAAATAAGAATAAAAATAAAAAATACAACTAGCAATCATGTAAATAGTAGTTCTTGATCACATGTGAAAGATTGCATTAACTTCATTTGCTTTGTATAGGTACTCTATTGCAGCCTAAATTTGAAGAGGTCAATTTTAAAGTTGGTTATGAAGCAAATTTGTATTGTTAATATCTCCAAGTCAAAATTCAACAATTATATAGACAATAATAACAAATAATATATTTTTAAAATGGTGCAAATCACATGCTGCAAGCTAGTTTTATATAAAAGTATTCATTTAAGGGTCAGTATGATTTTGGTCCCTTAGATATGAGGTGTCAACATTCCATTAGTCACATAAACGGAAACATGGACGGAAGATAAAAAATTGTTAAAAATTTGAAATAACAAAATGAATGTTTTAAGAGGGCTCAAAAAAAAAAAAAAAATAAAAAAAAATTTGAGGGACAAAAAAAAAATGCATCTTACCCTATTTTTGTTTTTAAAAGTAAAAGAAATTATATAACCATAAAAAAAATTACAAGGACATAGGGAACAAGTGGAATATTAATAAAAGAGTTCAATATATATTTTAAAAATAATGGTTTTAAAAGAAAACTGAACAAAACAACACAAAAAATTTGGAGTTATTTAACCAAAAATGACTGAAATGGGTTTGCCAAAAATGACTGAAGTGGGTGTGAGAGAGAGCAGTCTTGAAGCTTTAAGAACATCACCAAGTTAAAATTAAGAACAAGCCAACTTTTTCAATTGAGCATGTACCTTGGTAAGGAAGCATGCTGCCTTTGGAGTGGACTGCTTTTTTCTCCTTTACCATAATGCTCCTCAAGATGCGCAAACTGTCGTTTGAATCGATCTACACCACTAAATTGCATAAAGACAGGTTAATAACTAATAATCATAGCATGAAACATATTTAAACATGAAAGTATCACTTTTTTTAATATAACAAGAATAGCTAACTTGCAAATTAGCATCTATGTACTAATAAATAGTCAAAAGGTGGACAAGTTTGTGAAGGAGTATGTAGCAGAAAAGAACTCAAAATTTAAAGTTGCATGAATTCTATGTTCCTTTCAGTTAGTAGAAAAACAATAACAATAATGCTTTCCAGTACAAAGAAAACAATTAATGTTTGAAGCACCAGTCCCATGACTATAATTGTGGAAGTAAAGGAGGGTATGTCCCTCCATTGACAGAGGCTGTTCTTCTGTGTCCATATCTTCAAATAGTCACACAAAAGGAACAGGATGGATAAACCCCTTCTTCCCTCCCCAAGACAGTTTTTTGGACTAAAAAAGAGAGATAATGCTAGTGGAATTGAAGGGGACATGGTATTTAGGTAATGCTAATGGAATTGAAGTGTTTAAGAAAATAATTTTGTGAAGAATGGTAATTCAATGGTGGAGGATGAGGGGAATTTGAACCCTAGACATCTTTGTTAGAAACATCAAGAGTTGTTATTTGAGCTACAAGGCTCTTGGCTTGAAGAATATTCCTATCACCTAGATGGGCCAAAAACCCAACAAAACGATTATAAATAAGAGGCCAACCAAACCATTTGAATATTACCTTTTTTGGATATTTGGTTTTCTATGGTTGAAAACCAACAGAACTAAACAGTCAAAAAAAAAAAAACCAAAAGTGATCTATCAAGTTTAAATAGGCTACAGATTTCAAATAACTACAGTTTAAAAGCATTCCTCATTGAGACTTTTTCCTCTGATTAGGCCATGACTTTGCATAACCTTTAATTTAATCACTCCAAAAAATTTCCTTTGAACAAGCTAAGCACATATTCACATGGTCAAAAAATGCAAATACTGCCATTGGGTACACATCAAAAAATGGTCGAAGTAGCAGTCAGTAAATGCTAAGGTTTTCTGGTGATCTGCTCAGGGAATTTGAGTGATTCATAAATGATGTAGTTCAGATTGATAACCAAAAAAATACTTGTTAAATTAACAATCTAAAAGCTTAAGCTATTAGGAAATGAGGAATTTAATCATTTAACCATAATTCTAACATTCCCCTTCACGTATGAGCCTAAACTCCCCCTTAATAAGTTGAGCCCATCACGTGAGATTTTTAGTTTTTTAAGTGGGGGGTAGAGAAAGACAAGGACAAACTCAGGATTTCCTACTCTAATACCATATTAAATTATTGATTCTCCCAAAAGCTTAAACTATTAGGAAATGGTAAAATTAATCATTTAACCATAATTCTAACAAGCAATGACTGGTTTTTTGTCTAATTTATGCTTAATGAAGCATAAAGAGGACAATAGTCACAAGGTGTTGCCTATAAATTAAAAGCTCATTAAAGAACATACAAGTGATAACTAAATACTATTAAGTACTAACTAGTTTGCAAAGTTTCTCAAGGCATTTCCATGACCAGCAATTCATCAAGGAACAAAGGGCTGGGACATAAAGGACAAACATAATTATAAAATGTAAATAGGCAAGTCTGAAATTCAGATTTTAATAAAGATACATAGCAAAACAAGACATAATAGAATTGATTAAGATGCATATATTCTAAGGTAATTTGATTGATTAAAATTTTCTCTCCATATGCAACAAAAATTAGCAATGTGCTAGGTAACTTATATGGTTCAAAAAAAATTCATAAAAAGGGGCATAAATGAAAAGGCATGATTAAAATGGAAAGAACATAGGAGTCAGCCTATATTTTTACCTAAAGGCATGACCCCAGATTGAGCAGATACAGAAATCAGAACTCAGCACAGGAACCAAATTACTCCAAGGCATCATGAAGTTGAGTGCTTGTACAGCTTTCAAACGATGTATGACAATATATCCCAAATTTTAAATGGGAACCTCTAGTTCCACAGTTAATGACTGCAGCTGTTTTTATCACATTAAAGTAAGTAATTAAACCAAGTTACAATTTTGGTCCCAGCACATTTATCTCAGTTTCATTACGTCCCAATACATTCAATTGTGTTAATTTCGTCTTTCAAAATCAAGGTCCATCAACTATAAATTGTGTTAATTTCGTCCCTCAGCTTTCAAAATTAAGTCAAATTCTTCTCTCAACTTTCCAAATCAAGTTAATTTTGTCTTTCAACTTTCATAATTAAGTTGATTTTATCCTAAGAAGTTGATTTGATTACAGATAAAATTGGCTTGATTTTGAAAGTCAAGAGATAAAATTCAAATTTCACACAACTTTATGTATAAGGAAAAATTTGAAATTAGCCCATTTTGGAGGACCAAAAGTGTAATTTGGCCAAAATAAAGTAAAATTAGAAATCTGTTAGGGCAGAGAAGTCTAGAAAAAAGAACTTATTAGTCTGATAGCAATGGAAAAACTCATTTTCCCAAATAAATGAAGTACAACCAGCTGATCATAAGGAAAATACACAATCATCAACACTGGGACAAGAAAGCTAAAGCCAAAAAAGATGAGGCTAAAGAAATAAATTTCATAAGAATCATAAATTAGGGTGGGGCAACCTTCTACGGTTGAAGAAACACGGAAGAGTACCTAAATTTGTTTAACATACACTGAGAGGTGGTAATCACACAAAATACAGGCATATAGCAGAGAAATATTTTTACATATTATTTATTAAAAGTGCAGTCATGGAATCCTAAACTACTATAAAGAAGAATGATTTTCACTTTATATCATAGATTTGAACAATTAAATGTTTGTAATTTATTAATTCCACGTGAGGATGTAATTTTAGAACATGACATTTCAGTATGAATTAAAAAAATGCAGCATTGAATTTACATAAGAAAATGAATAAAACAGCTCTCCTATAAGAATAAAAATGAGATCTCAACTCAAAGATAACAGATAATTGCCAACCTTGGGTACATAAAGCTAGTCTGATCTCCACCTCGAAGATACTCCTGCAGCATCTGGGGATGATACTCTAAAATCTGCTTGATTCAATCCTAAGGTTTAGTATATCCATAACGAAAACAAAAGCCATTCTGCTACATAAGCAACAAGCATCAAATTTTAAGGCTATACCTCTCTATAGATTAACTCTCTAACATCGTCTTTTGCCAATTTCCTCCTCTCAAACTCAAACTCAAGTTTTGATATGGGTTGAGTGGATGGTTCACGATCCACATTAGACAAACCTTGAAAGTAAGGATCAGCCAATGCCTATAGGCAAAAGCATAGGGGATATTAAGAGGTAAAGATAATCTCAAACATTTAGATAAATAAAATTTCATGCATATTTAATTGGAATCTTTAATTTGGTTATTGTTTGGATTGCTGAATATGAGTCACCTCTTCAGCTGTCGGACGGTCTTTAGGATCAAAAGCAACTAGGCGCTCTAGTAAACGAAGAGCCAATGGATCTGCATTAGGGAACTTTTGTGTTAAAGGAACTGGTTGTTTTCTCCGCATGCTAGCAAGATACCTTCTTGCCTTTTCATTTCGTATCTGTTAATACCACAGTAAAGTAATCAGTTAAAAGGAGGGGTGGGGGGAATATATATATATATAGAAAATCTAGAGGGAAGCCTGGAATTTGGAAACAAGTTAGGGTGAAAGCTAAAAGTTTTTTTTTCTCTTTTTGGTGGGTTTCTTTTGCTCATGAGATGTCTAAAGCCATTTGAGTAGAAAAGGCTTTGATGCAATAATTTTCTAGTAGTTGGTTGCACAAAATGTCACTAGGGAATGGTGGTGACTAGCAAATGTTGGTTGCACTATACATCAAAAAACACAGAAAACGTTTTTAAAAAATTATATACGCCAAAATAGATGAAGCCCCAGAAACAATTTTCTCAAGGTTTATGATTAATTTGTCTTGGATAATAACAGAGCAAAGCAGTCACTAGAAAGAGACAACAAACCCTTGCAATAGATTCAGCAGCAGGAGTGCCAAGCAAATCAGTCATGAGATCTAATTGGTGCACCACATTTTTTCCAGGAAACAATGGTTTTCCTGTAAGCATTTCTGCAAATATGCATCCTATACTCCAAATATCGATTGCAGGGGTGTACTGCAAAAAGAAAGAAAAAAAAAAAGGTGAAACTAAACATATAGTTCAATAATCACAATTCAATACAAGTTTTAACAAGTAAAATGCATTAAAACTCACATAGTAAACTTCTCATTTCTCATGCTACAAAAGGGCCAAAAAAAAAAGAATGTATGTTGAATGGAACAGCAATAATAACCTAACAGTCACAAATTTTCAAGAGTAAATGTAGTCCAGGATGAACAGTAAACTACAATTGTTTTAATACAGGATGACTAAATACATGATCACTGGCAGACTAGCATTAGTTTATTCAAGGTGTGTCCAGAACCAATGCAGAATTTTGGGTCAAGTCCCAAACAGAGACAGTATGTAAGTATGCTCACTTTTTGACAGCCCATCATCAGTGAAGTGTGCAAAATAAACCCATTGATCATTCCTAGCAATCACAAGGTTGGGCCAGAGTAGCACATACTAGAATATATAACAAATCAAAAACTATTAATGAATAAAGAATCTTATCAAAGTTTAATGCACATTAAAAAAGTTTAGGACACACCACTAATTTGAGAAACTAATGACAATGGAACTTAAGCAATTTTTTGAATGCATCAGAACTCAGGGAAAAAGTCAACTTGGAAAATTTTAGCCCTATGTTGCCAGTGTGCAAACTAACTACAGCAGATATTCAACGTCAAAGTAGGTGAATCCACCAAACGTATGATGAAATTGAAAAGGGACCAAAAGATATGAAGTATTCACTATTCACTGAAGAATTCTACAAACTACGGTTATAAAGAGGAAACTTTTTATTTAATAAGGTAATTTTCACTTTGTATTTACAAGATACCTACCATCATCCATGTCATGGACCAAAATATGAATGGCAATCAGCAAAAGGACAGCTCCATTAAGTATTAGACATTGAAAATTTTTCTCTTCCATTGTTTAACAAAAAGAAAGCTTTGCTAGTAGTGTAAAGACACGGACAACAAGCTTAGCTTAGAGTTAAAACCTACCATCCTAAAAGTTCACAACCAATATCTTGTACAATTAAAAACAGGTGTGCAAGAAATCTGCACTAAGTGAAGTGATGTGTTACTTTCTGAAGTTGGTGATATTCAAGTTATAATCATAAAATGACTAAAAAATTATTTAGATTATCACATAAGAATAACACCAGCCATAAAACAGCTCACTTTCACTCAGGCAATATGTTAAAAATAGCACATAAAAAAGAGAGAAAAAATAAGAGAGAGGAGAGGAGGGAGAGGGGGGTGGGGGGGGGCACCTATGCAACATAACCAGTAATCAGCTCAGAAAAATCATGTTTCAGGAACTGGCAGTAGGATAATTAAACAAAATAGAGTTTGCTTACTTTCGAGAAAAAAGAGCCACAGAGTTCAGGAGCACGATACCATCGAGTTGCAACATAGTCCTTCAATAGCAGTTAACAAGTTAGAAACTGGAGGTTCAGATGTCAGGAGCTAGAAATAAAATAAAATACAAAATAAAATTTTTAACTATAATTTTAAAAAGCAGATCTAGAAAGAAATACAGTGAACTGCTATGGTATGCATGACAGAACAACTTACAGTCCAGAAAATTGCTGATGGGGCATCATTGAAAGATACACGAGCAAGCCCAAAATCACATATCTTTAATTTGCAGTCAGCATTAGCAAGAATATTTTTTGGCTTTAAATCTCTATGAAATACATTTGCTGCAAATAACTCAGGGAAATTAATTGATTATCCTCAGAGCCATAAAAGCCAAAGAAATTGCTGGAAAAGCACTAACCTGTATGTATATACTTCAGACCACGAAGAAGCTGGTATAAGAAAAACTGATAATGCTCAGGAGTAAGATCATCATTAGCCTTAATTACTTGGTGAAGATCAGATTCCATCAACTCAAAAACGACATAGATATCTCTAAATTCCCGCCGTGAAGGTGGAAGCATAATATGTTTTATTTCTACAATATCTGGATGACGAAGCAATCGAAGGAGCTTAATTTCTCTCAGAATCCTTGTGGCATCAGAAACATGTTCAAAAACATCATTAATTTTCTTAATTGCAACCCTTTCTCCAGTATGGCTGTCAATTGCAGAACCGACAACACCATAACTTCCCTTCCCGATAACTTCTTGAACTTGGTACCGGCTTGCCTCTCCATACTCTGTGAAGAATTCTGTTTCTAACCCACCCTGTACAAGGAATACCAGGCATTATTTATGAACAAGTAAATGAAAACCCGGTACCCAAAAAACAAAACCAAGTGAAGAATATGACTTTTTTGTGTCATTGATGCAGCAACAAATAATTAATTCAAGATAGAGACACAACACAAGTAGGGGACAGGAACGAATGGTATAAACACCTATTCTTAAAGAACTAGATCCAATAAATAAATGTTCAACTTAACTACTATGAGACTAATGCATGTTTCTTAGGTGTGTGGATAACATTATTAGAAACTTAACCGTTGTGCAAGGAGCTTTTACATCTCTGCATAACTAATAACATTTCTAGGAAGCTGATGGGGTAGCAGTCCAAGTAACATAACAATTCCTATAATCCTCAGAGAAAGAACCCAGCTTATTTTCTGGCCATTGGGGGGGCAGTTTACATAAGAACTTTCCTTTTTCTAAATGTGTCATACATTGTAAATGCATCAACAACATAGAAGCCAACAATTTCTAATATAGAAATGGCTACACTAGATGGCACTATGTCAGACCACAATTTCTAAACGAATCAAGAAAGTCAAGAAACAGCCAAGAGCCTTGTAGTTCAGTGGCATTACCTGCTCTATTTAACAAGGAGAACCAACATTCAAATTCCCCGACACCATTGTTGTAACTATGGACTAATCGAACCAAAAAACAGAATCAGACAGTGCACATTCAAATTCCCCAACCAATGCACGACGCACTACTTGTCCAAGAATCACATTCTTCCAAAAATGCATTGGCAAGAGATCAAAGGTGAACAGTACACCATTAATTAAAAACACAAAATTCAATAAGAAGTCAAATAGAATAGACAATGATCAACTAGGCAAAGCTTCTAACCCTCGGGTCCTACATTATCATTTCTCAAATTTCAAAACTTGAATTGATTCAGTTTTCTTCTACATTTTACCAGCAAACAAACAGAACCTAAGAAAAACAACAACAACAACAACATTTACAAACTAATATAAATGCAGCCTAAAAAAAAAAATATAATAACAAATTGATAAAGATTAAATCCAAAAAATAAATAAATAAATAACAAAACATAAAATTAGATCTCGTGAAAGAATTAAAACAAAAACAAAAACAGAGAAGCAGATCTCAAAAAAAAAGAAAGAAAGAAAGAGAGAGAGAGAGAGAGAGAGGACCTTTTTGTTTGAATCCATGTTGATGTTGGTAGATTTGAAATTGGACCAGTTTGGAACTTTAATAAGCTTCAATCCGTCTATGCCTTGTTCTTCTTCTTGGTGGTGTTGTTTTAGTTGCTTCCTCTTGCTCTTACAAATTATGGACGATTGGGCGCGAACTTCGCTAACATAAGAGACGTGGCCAACGCCACTTTCATAATTATTAATATCTTTAATATTATTATTATTATTATTATTATTGTGCTGCTGCTTCTTCTTGTTATTAGTATTGCTGCTGTTGTTGTTATGAGAAGAAGTTATATTATTGTTGTTGTTATCAGCAATAATAATATTGGTTGTATTATTATTATTAGTAGTAGTAGTAGAAGAAGAGCGACGTTGAAACCAGCGACGAAGCCCATCCACGAGTGATCCACCTCCACTCCCCATATACACTCCTCTTCGATTTTGATTCAAACTCACCAGATTTCTCGTTCAGCATTGCCCGTTCTTCTCTTCTTAATTTTCGCTGCTCTCTCTCTCTCTCTCTTCAAAGTTTTCTTGTTTTCCGCCTCTTTTTTCTCTCTGTGCTGTGCCAATGGAAATAGAGAGAGAGAGAGGAAGAGACCAGAAGCAAAGAGAAGTTAGGTTGCTTTGTTGGTTTTGGGAGATGGGCCGTGAATGATGCACATTAACTGCAATTATGGCTTTCTTATTTGTTTTGTAAACCCCAAACGTGACGTGAGGTCAGGTTTTTGTGACTAATGACTAATGTAATGTGGGTGTTTTTTTTTTTTTTTTTTTTGTGTTTTTGTCAATCTTGTATCAGATTCGATCAATTATGACTTTACACATGTTACCATCTATCTCCTCCTACCTTATTCTTGTGAGGTGTTGAACTTGAATTATTGTTCATTGTTTAAGTGAACAAACTATTACTATCTATCTCCCACCCCCACCTACATTATATATATATATATATATAAGTGCAATTATTTGTTTGTTAATACTTAATAAGGGAAAAGATTGAGACTAACAGAGGGAGGGATCGACACCTAGCATTTGGGTTTTACTCTAATTTATTTATCTGTCACTTCCTTCTTTAATAAGTCTCAATCCTTCCGGTTATTCTTTATATATTTTCTTTATGGGTCTTATAAAGTTAAGTCTAGGTACATATTAATTACTCATTTTAAAAAAGAGTAAGACTTAGGTACAATATTTAGGTGCTGTTTTTTAAGTTCTCTTTTTAAGATTCTACATGTGAATTTTTTCTCATATGATAGAAGTGTATTTTTTAGTTAAATAAGCACATGACTAAATCTTAAAATGAAATCTTAAAAAATAACACCGAAAATACTATACTTAAATTTTGTCCTTTAAAAAATTCTTTTTATGAAAAAATTAAAAATAACTATAAAAAAAAAGTTAATCATTTTTTATTTTTCCATAAAAAAATTCTTAAATAATTTATTAACATATACTCTAAAAATATATATTAGTAAAATTCTTTCTTTATTCCATCCCTTTAACCTAACTCAACATTCAATCAAAACTTGCACACCACCTCTTGCTAATTTGTCTCATTACCTTTTGACATGTCTCACTCCTGGCCAAGAGACTACGATAGACTCGGAACTGTTAATGAGTTAATTGGGCCTCAATAATAATAATAATAAGGGCTTTAAAAGCCATCTTAGCACAACCTATATTTCTTCTCTCCATTCTATGGTTCTATCTAAAACAAAAGCCAAACAAGATTAAAAATCTATCAAGAAGGCTAGGGTAATATAAATGATGTATGACTCCATGTAGTGATGGAACCGGGGACATTTGTGTCTTGCGGGGAATAGGAGTTGATGTTAGAAGTAGTTGTTTTTAGCTAACAAGTGGTTAACTACTCCACGTATAAATTTGGGTTGTAAGAATGAAAAATGTTTATGGTTAGGGTTTATAGTTGTGAGTTGGAAGTAGTTTTTGGCTAACTAATGGTTAATTACCCCACGTACACATTTGGATTGTAAGAATGAAAAATGGTTATGGATAAGGTTTATAGTTGTGAGTTGTCATATCCATTCCAAATGAGAAGTATTATATACTTACGTCCACAGTACGTTCACAACATAGTTAATTACTCCGCGTATACATTTGGGTTGTAAGAATGAAAAATGGTTATGGATAGGGTTTAAACTACATGGTCATTATTTGGCTCATCCTTATCATTAACAAACATCAAGTTGTTGTAGGAAATTAATAACAATAAAGAAAATTAATTATAATAAATCTAAATGCAGTAGATTTAATTGTTGTACATTAACACTCTATTTGGATGGGGTGATTATTGGGAGATGGAAAATAGGGGAGACAAGAGTAAGAAAAAAACTGCATTTAGGGATATTTGGTTTAAAGGAGAAGAATAAGGTAATTTTGGTAAGGCCTAGGAGTTTTTTCCATGGGCCCACCGAAAAATGATAACTCCAAATCGGGGAAAAAAGGGAACAATTGCTTTAGACAAAAATGTGCTCACCCCAACGCTCCTTTTTTGGGTTTGTTTGTTTTTTTCATGATGACCTATGTTCCCTTTCTTTCTTTGTTTTGTTAATTTGTTTCTTTTTGTTTTTAGTTTTTTTTTTCTTATGTTACTTCATTCATTTTTTTTCCATCCGATGTTTTTTTTTTTTTTCCATCTAATTTGGGTTTTTATGTTTTTTTTTTTTTAAATGAAATGTTCATCCATACACAATTTTTTAATATTAATATAATGTGTTATTTTTTTAATCTAATAAGGACATGAGAGTAAATTTATACAAACTACATTTTCTATCTTCTCATTTTTCTTCTTAACCAAACAAAAGAGTTTTTTTTTTTTTAATCTAATAGGGGCATTAGAGTAAATTACTCATAATCACATGTAACTAACCCTAATTTCAAGAATGTATTTTGGTTTGTTGAAACTTGAGAGGCTTGATCCTGTGATATGCTTGTCGATTTTTGCACCCAAGATATTTCCCCTTTTTTTTTTCTTTTTCTATTAATCTCTTGTTTATTTAATGATCAAGATGATAGTTTTATCCTTACATTGTAAATTACCCTTGCCCTTGTTTTTTTATATATTAAATGATAGTTGTAAAATGGGATGTTTACACACCACCTTATAGCCCCATCAACCCAACTCACTGACTTCAACACCAGGAATTTTTTTAAAAAAAGATAATTATAATATATTGCCAACCCTGCTATTCAAACCATTTCCCCCCAGACCCCCATGCACTTTATGCATGGAAATGTGTCAATTCAGTTATAAAGCCCTTGGCCAAACACCACAAAGGATGAAGAACGGATGGGTGAAAACTCAAAATTGAGTACATGGAAAATGAGATAGAATATTGTAGGGGAAAAATGATTTAGGGTTGCTTTGTAAATTCTACGTTGAATTTTGAAAGTTAAAAAATGCCACCACTAATTTAATTTTTAATCGGGCTAATTACATTCCCTCCAAACTATAGAATCAAAGTCACTTGCTCCACTTAAATATAAAGTCAAGTAATGTTTTCCTTAAAAGTGACTATGACTTTTGAGTGGAATTTGTGGTGTTTTTTGTATTAGAATATATTTCCTCTCCCTTGCGTGTACTTGTTTCTCAAAAAAAGGAAAAAAAGAGAGAGAAGTAATGTTTCCCCTAATCATTTTATAATGGAAAATCCAATTTTCAATATCAGTTTAGGCCACCAAACTTTACAACTTATGCGTTTATTATTTTAGAAATATGATTTTTTTTTCCTATAAATCAAATGGATAAATTTATTTTCTAAATAAAAAAAAAAGGGAAAATTCTATATTTAAGAATATTTTAAAAAAAAATCTATATTTAACAAAAATATACACTAAGTTATACAATAAGTTATCTATTTTATTCAAACCATAGTGGTATTTGAATAACAAAATTACGATGAAATGAAGAGATAAAAAGGGCAAAAAGAATCCCCCCACCCCAAAACAATCTTATGCCAAGTTGCCATGGGAGGGTAGTGAGCCCAATTTATGTGTTGGTCGGGTTGTTATGATCTGGTACCTAGAAGCCCTGTAAAGTCACCATGGATGTGAGCGTTAATCACTTCTATATAGGGATGGCAATAGGGCGGGGTGGGTCCGAAGGATAAGGTCTTCGCTCCTGCTCCACATGGTCTTATCTTACTCCATCCCCATCCCGCCCCACCCCACCCCGCCTCACATGATGGGAAAAATTTTCTTGCCCCATTCCCGCCTTTAGGGCCTGCAAAGACCCGCCCCACCCCGTAAAACTTTACTTCTTGTTAATTTACCCACAACTATTACAATTGTTTTTAATAAAACATATTTCGTTAATAAAAATATACTTGAAATTACAAATAAATTTAACCCATCAAATCAATCTAATTTTTGGCAAAAATTGAATAATATTATTAAATTATTTAAAAAGACAATATCCCAACAAAAACAAAAATCTCATAATACAAAATTAATGATTCAATAGTATATAAATTTGTTTATAATAAAGACAAAAGAAAATGTTAAAATTGGTACCTTATTTCCAACCTTGCTAGAGAAAAAAAAAAAAAAGGAGGAAGAAAGCCTTGTTGGGTAGAATAAAATAAGTTAATGATATATTTGTTTAAATAGTAGGGTTTTAGGGTATGAAAAATTTACAATTTAACTCTTGTCAATGCAAGGCAAGGCATGTTGGGTCTAAAAATTTAAACCATCCTGCTCCGCCCTGTAATGCGGGCTAAAATCTTGCCCCATCCCCGCCCCACCACCTTTGCGGGTGGGAAAAACTTGCATGAGGCGAAACAGAGAGGGATAGGTCAAGTAGAATGGGGCAAAATTACCATCCCTACTTTTATAACACCAAGAGATAATCTCTTAGCGTAAACTCACTACATTTATGAATCAAAGTGATACTGCCATTTTATAATGATGACGATAGAATGTTTAGCAAAAAAAGATGATGATAGATTTATTATCAGAACTTAGCAAGCAATTAATTTAGTTTATATCAATAATGGGGGATATTGCTTGATTGTTACATTGGTATAGTTTTGAGGGTAAATGCAATTAAACCATTAGAATTCAAAAGAAATTAAGGACAAAGCCAAAATGTTATTTGGCTTACACCCTTCACTTGCTTCATTGAATTTTTTCCTGATTTTTTTTTTTTTTTGCTAGGTATTGTTTATGAGGGGCTCAAACCTTTGAGTTGAAGGTCACTAAGGAGACCGGGTACCACTTGGGCCAACAGGTCCGGTGAAATTTTTTTTTTTTTTTCCCTGATTAACACCGTATATTGTTTATAACATATATAACATATGATTAAATTAATGAACACAAATTTTCAACTTATTAAAATATGGCAAGTTGTTATAATGGATAACCACTTTTCCACGGGCCTCGCTCTCACTTCTTTTATTGCCATTAATGACAATTTACTTCATCAAGTTGTGAGACAGAAAAGAGGTCTTTTGATCATAAAAGCAACAAACAAATAAAGACAAAAAAGAAGTGGACAGTAGGACACAGTTCACACACACAACAATAATAATCTCGTGTTCATGCAAGGATGGAAGGCATGACCGGAGGACAAGGAGCCACCACCACCACGCCTTGCCCTCTTCGGCTCTCCTCTCCTCCTCTCTTCATCACTGCTTCTTTCTTCGGTGGTCTCCCTCTCCGCTTTCTTTCTTTCGGTTTCGAAGGCCTCCCACACTTCTTCAGCCAAACATCACAGTAGTAAGAGGCTTGATCGACAAAATCTCAGACCCATCATCACCTTCTTTTTCATGTTGTTATTTGCAGGCTCTTCATGTTTTCGTATCCTGAACATGTTGCAACTGCTGCTAGGAGCCAAAAAGATTTCATCTTTCTCAATCAGCTTGGTAAGATGGCAAGTGAGGAAACTCTCATGAGCCCATGGCAAGTCATGGTAGTTTGACTTAATGAAGGCTGATATTGATGCTTTGCTTGAACCTTCACCTTCATCCAATGCTTCAATAGCTTTGTGTATCATCTGCAACCAAACCCAACCCAAAAAAAAAATGAGAACTTTCAATATAAATTTGAAAAAAAAAAAAAAAACGATTTTTTTTTGTAATAGTTATACCTCTGAGTAAGGAGGGTGATCTGGGGTTTGAATACAGGAAAGATTTGGTGAAGGAGAGCTTCAATGGGCTTGGTTGCCTCCATTGACACTGGGTGTCCTCGTTTGGAGCTTGCTAGGTTGATAATGGTGTCTCTGAGCCTTTTCATGAGGATGGTGTGGGCATCTGTTTCTGGGTCATTTTGTTTATTGCTGCATTCCACTCCTTGCACCTGAGTGGCATTACCCCAATTGCACATTTTTTCAGGAATGGACAATGAGCTGAGCTCCTTGGTTTTGGGGTTTTAATGACCAGAGAGGCCTTTGAAGGTCCTATTTAGTTCCAGTCTGCTCTTGTAGCGTGGCAGTATGGTTTGCAGTCCACGTAAATGTGGCGGATTGATTGGTGGAGGGGTACGCTTTGTATTATATGACAAGTAGGGTCCACCTCAAACCAGCTTTTGAAATTTCGTTGTATGAAAAAATGGAATCTTTTTGGAAGGGTAAACCTTTTTTTTTTTTTTTTTTAATGTTTTTATTGAAATCCAAGAGAAGGGTTATTAAGAAATAAAACCAGTTGCATATAAGAATAAGCTAGTTTGTAAGGATAATATTACCAATATAATCATGTATCTGTGGGTAGCATCATAGAAATAGTTAGATATAAGAAAATCATATTAAAGTCGGATCAGAAATAAAATTTGAACAGTAAAATAGGTTGTCTTTATTTTATTTGAAATGAAACTAACCGTATTCTCCGGAAAAAGTTTTTAAAAAAAATTAAAAAAATAAAAACTAAAAACTAATCATATTTTGTTTGTAAGTGTTTCCCTAATCATAACTCTTTGCCAAATAAATAACGAACATGATCATAAAATAAAAATTAAAAAAAAAAAAGGGAATTGGTGATTTTTTTTTTTTTTTGTTTTGAAACGGGAACCATAAATTTCCATTCTAGAAATGAACTAAATCAAAGTATAAAGCTTTCAAAGCTAAAGGAGGAGAATCCTCAATTAATCCAGAATACATGAGCAGAAATATGCCTGGTATAACTGGTTAGAGAATGAGCCACAAAATTAGTCTATCTTCTCATACTATTCACCAAAAACTAAGTAAGATCCACGTACTAGCAAATTTTGGATGTCGAGAAGATCATGTCCATGCCAAGAACCATGAGGACTTTGGGTTGTTAGAGCATTAGCATCCACTTTCAACAAAAAATCTCATTTTACCATCTTAAAAACTACTTTATTTATTATACCAAGCTCTCTTTTTTACCACTTTATTTAAATATTTTTTTAATTATTTTTTCTCTCTCTCTCTCTCTCTCTCTCTCTCTTAAGCAACCAACAACCATAACCAATTAGCAACACTAGAAAAAACCCAACCACACCCACACTCATCAAACCGACCACCACCATTAATCACCACCACCACGACAACCCCCCCCCCCACACCACCACATTAGTCACAAACCCAACCACACCCACACTCATCAAACCCACCACCACATCAGTCACAAACTCAACCACACCCACACTTATCAAACTAACCACCACTAGAGAGGAAAAAAAAAAAAAAACCCAACACCACCCATGGCCAAAACATCACCAAAACCCATTAGCAAGCAAACCCAACACCACCCATACCCATAGCCAAAACCCATCATTGAGAAACCCATAACCCATGAACCATAAATCAACCCATCATGACCCACACCAGACTTGAGAGACCTACGAGCTAGAGGAGAGAGCCAGACTTGAGAGACCCATGATAGAGAGAAGACAAAGAGGTGTGGCTTGGTCAAGTGGCTTGCGGTGGGTTATGGTGGCCTGTGATAGTGGTCTGGCCATGGTGGCTTGGTGATGGTGTTCCACCATGGGTTTTGGGTTTGAAAAGGAGAAAGTATAACGAAAGAGAGAGAAGGAAGAAAGAGAAAATGAATTTATCACTTAGGGACTTTGTTACATTGGCGTTATCACCTTCAATCACGATATTCTTGAAGCCAACTTCAATAGAAAATTCTATCACTCTTCGGCAAGCTAGCAACTCAGCAACTTCAACATTATCCACTACTTGACAACCATAGATTGAAAAGGATGCCATGACTTATGATTGGCCATTTTGTATGACAACTCAATATCCGGTGAAAGCTAGGTCTAAAAATACTGTAGTATCCAAGTTAAGCTTTGTAGTGATCATTAGAAGGAAGCATCCATATAATAATAAAAACAAGTACACTAATAGATGAATGATAATGGAAAAAGTTTAGTTACAAAATTGGTTGTAGCATAAAGCTACTATCTTACTCAATAAAATAAACATTACTACATATTTTGAAAATCTAACCGTTGAATTGCATGTTCTTTATACTCTTAATACACATGTCAAATTTTGTGTCAATTAAATATTATTTACTGTATGATTTATAAATTTATATTTTATGCATAATTTTAAATTACAAAAACTTACAATTTAAATAATTTATTAATAACATAGCTATTGATATTTACTTTTCAAAAAAATTTGCAAGTATGGAGAATATAAGAAGAAGATGTAATCCAATGGTGGATTTGTCAAAATTCACCTTCAATAAAAAGATATTGATTACAACCAATTTTGTAACTAAATTTTGTCTAATGATAATAATGTGATCCCTAAATTACATGACCACGAACATTGTGTATGACCATGGATTTTTAATTAAAAAAAAACAAAAAAAAATGTTAAATAATAAATTTATGGAAACTTTTGGCAATAAAGTTTTAATTAGAGAAACTTGTTACTTATCTCAAAGTACCACTTCAAAAGGGCATAATTTATAATAAATTTAGTGATATAATTTAACCTAGAATAAATTTTTTAATAATCTTAATATAAGTCTTTATCAAACAAATTTTAGTGTAATTATAGAGCACTACATGAAAAAAGGGGTAAAATACAGTTAACAATTAACATTCTCTAGCTTTGAGCTAATATCAAGTCCAAAATATTTAAAAATTGACAAAATTATTATTATTCATTTTTCTCCTCTCTTTTACGCTGATTAAGAATCAATGGCATGTTTGGTAGACTGTAATAGGCATTGTAATGTAATAGTTATTCTTATAATTTAATTATTCTTTAGTTTGGTTATATTATTATTACAATGAATAGTCATTCATTATGAGTAGCTATTTTTCAAAATGAGGAATAATTATTCATCTTTAAAAAGGTTGTATTAGCTATTCCTTAATAAGTGCAATAGTTTCAAAACTTAATATATTTCCAAATAAACAAACTTTCCATATAAATTTAACAAATATAAAAATAAAAAATAACATATATCTCTCTTAAATTTAAAAAATAACAATTTTTTAGAAGATATAATTGTATAAGTAAGATATTTCCTAAAATAAATCTTAAATTTGATTCTAATAATATAACTCACAACTAAACTTATGAATATATTTAATTATTACATTACAACATATTTTATTCATAGTAATAAAGATTACAATTTATGTCATAATTTTCATTCAGCGTACCAAATGCATCCCAAGTTAATTAATTTTAAAATGTGTTGAAGTGCGCTTGTATCAGCTCAAGTTGTAAGATGTTAATTGTATTTTACCCATATATATATATATTTTAAGTAAATATAAAAATTTAATGAAAATTTAAGCTTACATGTCATGCCTACGCATGGCATGTTATTCAATGGAAGTGCCTTCTACGTTGTAGGTTATGCCTTAGCCTACAACGTAGAAGACACTTCCATTGAATAACATGCCATGCGTAGGCATGACATGTAAGCTTAAATCTTCATTAAATTTTTATATTTACTTAAAAAAAAAAAGGACTAATATATAGCTATGGCCCTACAACTCATCGATATTTTGATTTGGTCCATGACTCCATGTTCTTTTAATTGCATTTAATGTTACTTGCTAACCTTTTGTATTGTTCTAGTTATATAGCTCTGTTCAAATTTATTTTGGTTAGGGTCAACGGAACCTTATCTTGGATGACATGACGCTCTTTTAATCCGACAACTCTTTTTTGGGGGGGGGGGGGGGGAGTGTGTGTTTGAAAAGTAATGAAAATTATAAATTATTTCACTATTAAGTTTATTTTTGCTATTATTTATGGGTCATATTACACTTTTTGGTACTAATTATAGGCTTCATTGTACTATTTTAACTAACTTTTACCTTTATATACAGTACTTTTAGTAATAAGTTTTTAGTTTCAGCAAAATAAGCAGTAGTAAAAGAGAGTGCATTAAATTAAATAGGAGGATACGTGGGAGCCAAAAAGGGCAAAGATTGATTAGGGTTTAGAGACCTACACACTTCCACTACATGCCATTATTAGCAAAGCATGCAGGGAGCATTACAGTTTAGTTTCGTTTTTTTTTTTTTTTTTTTTTTTTTGGGGAAAACACAGTTTGTTTATATAAGAGGGATGTGAGTGAATGAAATGAATAGAGTTTTTTTTTTTTTTTTTTTTTTCTTCTAAGAATATTCTTTTCATTTCCTTGATTGGAATGATTCTTTTCCATCTTAACCCCAATTTTCAATTTCTCAAAAAATGAGAGGAATTGGAAGGAATGAAAGTCTCCATAATACCCTTTTTTGTTTTTTAAATGATTATACTCCTACTAATTTTTTTCCCACTTATTTCCCTTTTAAGGCTTTAATAACTCCCACACAATATTAGAGCAACCACATCAGTATGTGCAAAAAAATTTCCATTTTGCACAACTAAAACCTATTTTTTCTATTTTACACACCTATTTTTACAAAATACCCACATCAATTTGTCTATTATACACGTTTATTCAAATAAAATATTAATTTCTTTAACCCAACACAACTCACACAACCACCATCATCAGCCACCATCTCTCTAAAGATCGACACCTTTGGCCTCCCACCATGCAACAAGATCGACGTCGGAATCCACACAAGCCAATCACACCAGAATCCCAAAGAAAACCAGTAAAAAAAAAAAAAAAAGATTGATGAGGCGAAAAAAGATGGATCAAGCTCAACCAAAAATGGATCAAAACCCATGGATTCTAGGCGACAAACCCGTCGGAGAACTTCGTTCGTGTTGTAGGTGACAGACTCATTCGGTGACTCGGCTTGCTCGACCTCATTCTCATCGATGGCAGTGGTGATCAGCGGAAGCTAGAGGAAGAAAGATTGATGACATGAGAGAAAGAGAGAGCTGTGTTGTGCGCCTGAGAGAGAGGGAGGTGAGAGTTAGGTAGAGAGGAGAGAGAAAAAATTATTAAGATATTAAATACACATGCTACAGTAACTGTGTAAAGTTGCATAGTTACTATCGTAACGTGCATTTATACACAAGTTTACACCCACTGATGTAGGTGTTTTTTTGCTCAAAATGTGTAAAATTAGTGACTTTTTTCCATTTTGCACATTTATGCACATACTGATGGGGATGCTCTATCCATCTCATTTCGTTATTTTCAAACATCCAAACAATAATGAGATCAATTTTTATTTTGAAGAGATAATGAGATTAATATTTAATTAATTTCCTTTTCATTCCATTCCTTTTTTTTTTTTTTTTTTCCTTTTTCTATTTCGTTCCTCTCCTTTCTTCAGGGCATTAACATCGTTATCAATAGAGTTTTAGTCCAATCTAAGCTACCTTTTCCTATTTTAGCTAAATCTGCTATTCATATACACCTACATCAACCTTTCTACTCAATCTCCATTCTATGTTTATGAACAATACCCACATTGAGTCCTAATATCTAAATATGTTCCTAATTGCTCATTTATGAAACCCCAATTAAACTATATATGCATCATCTTTAATTTGGAGGATCATATTAAAAGCATGCTCATAGTGAAGATCTAGAAAGATAAATAGTTGCCTATGCCATCTGTCCATATATAATGTACGTTCACCCATCACAAATAAGAAGCTACGGTGAGCTAACTCATAGACAAAGAGACAAAGGCGGTGGAACCAAGGAAGTCAATCTCGTACCGGAGGCTGTACCGGTTTGATCAGTGGAACGATATATTTCGGTACTGGTCAATACCGGTATACCGTTTCAGGTTTACCGCTATTTTTTATATTTATAAATAAATAAATAAATAAATATATATATATATATTATAACAAAAATAAAAGTTTATCATAAAACATTACCTCAATTCATAACAAATTTTAAATAAATAAATAAATATATATATATATATATATATTATAACAAAAATAAAAGTTTATCATAAAACATTACCTCAATTCATAACAAATTATTCATGGTTTTAGACTTTAGCTTACTAAGAAAACAAATGATACTAATAAGTTAATGTAAGTAAATTACCATTTTGCCCTTACAAATATTCAAAAATTTGAAAACTAAAAAGAAAAAAGAAAAGAAAAGAAGAAGCTTATTTCTGTACTAGCCGGTACGCTTGGTATTGGCTGAAATCCTCGAAATTGGCTGGTATGCCCGGTACATAGTCGGTACAACCGATATTTATATCAGTTTGAAATGTTGACGTTTTAGTATCGGTGCACCTATCGGTATGGTACATACTGATGGTACCGGCTGGTACGGTACGATATCGACCACATTGGGTGGAACCGAATTTTGATCAAAGCTACATTCTTATCTTAGGAGCCTAAAGAAATTTTAAAAAAATACCAATAAGTTAAAGGTTCTCGAGAGACAAATCAATATATATCGGTACATGTTAGGGATTATGAAGTAAACAATGAAAGAAAACAAGAAAATTTAAAAGCTTAGAGTCACGAATGAATTCTCTATCATTAAGACAATACTCCCCCCACCCCATACAATAGTTTTCTATAGGGTTACTAGAAAATATGTCTCCATGATACAACCAAGCCATAATTCTACAAGTAACAATCTTGTAGAATTATATGAATTTGTCAAATGGTGTAAAAATGTGTAATATATATTACCGATATTTATATACAATGATGAACGGTCCATGAAAAAACACCTCTTGAAAGTCACTTCGGTAAATACAAGCCTTAAATTTTGCACCTTGGTTGTTACTAGCCTTTTGAGAAAAAAAAATATTGCCTCTTTTTTTAATTTATTTATAGAATTCTACAAAATATGAGCATTATGTAACTGTCTCGCTCGAGTGAGATTTATGATCTCACTCAAGCGAATGTTAGGAAAGTATCAAGTGAGCATCCGCCTGACCTCACTTGTATCCACTCATCCTTGCTTGTACACCACTCCCCCTTTGCTCGATGTTGCTCGAGTGGGCTCGAGTAAGTGTTGAATCAAACTTTCTGTTTGCTAATTGAAGCACTCATTTGCTATTGATGCACTTTGTTAGCCAATCACATTGTGGCCTTGGTCGAGCGGGCCTAGGCTCATTTAAGAAAGCCACTTAAACTTTGTATTTTAATTTAATTTTTTCTCTATCCTTTTATTCAAAAATATTACAACCTACACTTGTATACACCAATATATACACAACCAACGCATGTAGGTTCACTATTAGATGAGCATACAACATATCCAGGTAGGAAAAACATTTAACAAAAAAGTGATATGCTCGGATGGAGACAATATACAAGCAATATAAAAGTCCATTTAGGGTATATAAGAAAGAGAATATGGTTCCTGAGTAGCAGTGGCGGAGCCAAGATTTCAGTTGAAGGGGGGTAAGATTAAAAAATAAAAAAAGAGCCTAAAACTATTAATCGAAATTAATAATAAAATTATAAACAACAATAATTGTCATACAAAATCTATTAAAATTTAAATAATTGTAAAATAACTAAACAATCGTAAAACATTCCTGACGATCAATCATCAAAGTAAGAGATTAATCTATATACATCAAGTTTAGACATTTAATTTGATTCCTCAAAATAAATTGAGAAAATAAATTTCAACTTTTCTTTCTCTATTCTTCTAATTATTTAAAATTTAGATTTATGATAAAAATCAAATTTTGAAACAATGAAAATGCAAGAAACGAAGGAGAAGTAAATAATGGATACTTTATTGCTTTAGTGCCATACAAGATATTATTATTATTATTATTACTATTTTGTGTAAAGTTTGAGTTCCACGTGGTTAAACTAAATTGAAAGGAAAGAAATTTGAATAAGTAAAAAGAAAAAGGATTGAAATTGCCAAATTGGTCAAAAGTCTAAACATGTTTGGTGGCAGTGGCATTTATTTTGTGTCGGGCTCATTGTTTAAAGTGGGAGGAGTTGTTTGAGTAATACAACAAAATCTCAAAATTTTTTGACAATAAATTAAAATATCAGTATATCATTGGTCAAAATAAAAATAAAATATATCTATTTTGAGATGCATCTCAACTAAAAATAAGAGTTTTGTAAAAATATTGTGAAAATTTGTTGCATTTTTAAACTTTCTCAAATAAAAATGTGTATTTTATTTATTTATTTATTCCATATTAGGGGTATGGCTTGCTTTATAGAAAAATATGAGGACTTTTTTGGGAGGAGACAGGAGGGGCAGGTGCCCCCCCTCGACCCCCTCTAGCTCCGCCCTTGCTGAGTAGGGGCATCTTTACTTGGAGCTTAGGGTGTTCATTTACACCCTGACTTGCAAAAAAGATAATAATTTATATACACAATTATTTTAAAACTAACTAATTTTTCTACCTAAAAAAATATATTTAACACTCTCACTTTAGAATTCAAAGAATTTGGGTTTTTTTTTTTTTTAAATTTTATTTTAAAATATTGATCCTCCAAACATAAACCTTAACTCTTTTAACAAAAAATTAAAATAAAAAACCCAAATAAAAATAATAAATATTAGCTCAAATAACAACAAAAATAGTTTAGACAACAATAAGATTATATCAAACAACAACAAATGAACAAAATATTTAACAAAAAGTCCGTTCAAAAACAAAAAATAAAAATCTCTAATAATTTAGATTCGTAACTTGTCCAACCCATTTCATAAAAATAATTTCTAATTTCATTTTTCTTAAAAATATAGTATTAAGAGAGATATTGTGGCTGTGAGTTCTCTTCTTCGTTGCCAATAACTTTACTCTTTTTGGCTTTGTAGTTGCAACATCTCTATTCGCCTTGGCTTGCAATCGCAGTAGGTATTATTCATCGCTTACTGCCTCTCTCTCTCTCTCTCTCTCACACACATACACTTTCTCCATTTTTCTTTTTTCTATCATCATTTTAGACTCTCTCTCACTTTATTACTCTCATATAGTATTTTAAATTTTCACTTTATCTCTTGTCAATTCTTTTTTAATTTGTTTTTTTTTTAATATAAAGAAATTGTAAAATTTCATGTATTTGTAATTTACTTTTTTTGTGATATTGATATATTCAAATTCCTTTTTTATTAGATAAATTACCTTGGAAAAATTTCATAAAGCCGCCATTATTCTTAAGGCATAAGACATGAAAGAAAAGAAAAAATTGCGTCAGCTAGAGTAGTGACTTTTGTGTGAAATATTGGAATCCAAAGTGCAGTACTGGAATGTAACATCAAAGGTAGATGAATTGAGTTTGACAATAGCGGGCATATTATTTGACAATGTAAAACGTGTAAAAAAGATTTATCAATTTCACTTTGAAAAAAAAAAAATAGTCAATTTTACAGTTGAGATTTTATTTTTATTTTTATTTGTTAATTTTCCTATCTTACAACTCAATTTTTAACTTTTTGAAAATGAGATTATTTGAAAAGACTTTACCAAAAAAAGAAAAAAAGAAAAAAAAAAAAGAGAATAGTTTGAGAACACTTTCTTGTTTATCAGTGCCATGTGATTTAGGAAAAAGGCACTTAAGTGTTTTGAGTTAAGCCGGTACGAATCTTTATATTAGATTACTTCAGAATTATTTTTTTTATTCTTATTTGGTAAGTTTTGATAGATCAGAATTTATGTATCATTATTGATTTAGTAATGATTGGAGTCATAGAACTTCTTTGGTCTGGTGACACACCTTTGTTTTCTAATGTTTTTATTTATTTATTTGGGGACTTGGTTTTCTAATGTTTGAGTTTTGCCAATTTCACATAAACTTTTCAAATTGACTAGTAAGGTGAGAATCCAATCGGCAGGTGTTGCATTTATCTTTTTTTTTTATATAATAGAGAAATGTTGACGAATGCGGTAATGTCCTAAGACATTGGTTTATGAACTACTTTTAGAAATATTTTATTGAGAAAATAATAAAATAATAAATGTTATTAACATCTTTTTATATTTTTCATGAAATTTGTGTCAAAACTTCCCTATTATGGTTTATTAACAATTGCTCATTACCCTTTACAATATACCAAAACCACATCCACAAGAGAATAGTATTAAACTTGAAATAAAGCCCCAAGTGAAAAAGAACCAAACAGAAATTGGTCAAAATAAGGGAGCTGAAGTGCAAAAAAAACTTTAAGTAAGATAAATAAATAGTAATAAAAAAAGAAAAAAAGAGAAAAAAAACAAGAGAGAAAGACAGATGTAGACCACGTCATCGAAGAGTGAACCTCAACGGTTGGATTTAGTTCGAATCCCATCATATCCATCATTTGGCAGTAAAAGACACCACCGTTCCTTAATTTCTCTCTCTCTCTTTCCTTTCCCTTCCCAATTCCCCATTCACTCACTCACGATACCACCTCAGCACCTAACCCAATTTCTCTCTCGAAAATCAAAATCCCCTTTTTCTCTTTCTTTAAAAGAACCAAATAGAAATTGCAAATTACAAAAACCAAAAAAAAAAAAAAAAAGAAAGAAAGAAAGAAAAATTTAGAAATCCCCCTTTCCTCTCTTCTCTCTCTCCTCTTGTTCCGAGTAAATCTATCTCTCTCTCATGGAGCCGATACCTCAGGTTCCGTTTCCTCATCCTCATCCTCCGCCGCCGCCGCCTTCTGCCGCCTACGTCACCGCTCCCAACATGGTACCCGTGGCCCCCACGCCCACATCCGCCGTGGTCCCCACCATGATCACCGCCGAAGCTGCTGCTGCTCTCAACCACATAGCTCATGCTTCCGCACCCGCACCCGCACCCGCACCCGCTCCCCCAAATATCCCCCAAACCCTCAATCATAATCACACCGCTGCCGCCGCCGCTCCCCACAATCACAATCACAATCACCCTCCTTACGCTGAGGTACCGGACCACTCGATAACTCACTCCACACACTTCACACTTTAATTTTTTGGGTAATAAATTTTATTGTTTGTTTTTATTGTAGATGATATATGCAGCCATAGCAGCTCTGAAGGAGAGAAATGGGTCGAGTAGGCGAGCCATAGCGAAATACATAGAGCGAGTCTACTCGGACCTCCCACCCACTCACTCGGCCCTGTTGACTCACAATCTCAAGCGCTTGAAGAACACTGGTCATCTCGTCATGGTCAAGAAGTCTTACAAGCTCCCTAGATCTGATCCTGCAGCTGCTACTTCTACATCTCTTCCTTCTATTCCTGGGCCTCCCAAGGCCCAGGCCCAAGCCCAAGCCCAAGCCCGTCCCCGCGGCCGCCCTCCCAAGCCCAAGCTCGATACCAATAACACCACCGCTCCCATCTCTCATTCTCAGCCCATTCCTCAGCAGCAGCAGCAGCAGCCCAATGCGCAGCCCGTTTTGGTTGCTCTTGGGCTCGTCGACGAGCCCAACGTCAAGAGACGTCCCGGCCGTCCCCGGAAGTCTGGGCCGGAGGGGCAGCCTGGGCCTGGGCCCAACGTCAAGAAGGGAAGAGGCCGTCCTCCTGTGCCTCTTGGAATGAAGAACATGGCAAGGTTAGGTAAGAAGACTCCAGGGCGTCCTCCTAAGCCCAAGTCAGTGACGGGCGTATTGGGCCCTAATGGGCTTAAGAGAGGCCGTGGGCGCCCACCTAAGGCCCAGCTCAAGACTATGGTTATTCCTTTTGCTAATAATGTAGCAGCAGCAGCAGTACCACCACCAGTGGCAGTTGTTGCACCACCCAATGCTGCACCAAATGTAGGAGGAGGAGGAGGAGCTGGAGCAGCAGCCGCAGCAGCTGCAGCAGCAGCAGCAGCAAGTGGGAGGCCAAGGGGCAGGCCGAAGAAGGACGCCGCCGCACCCGGGACGGTGCATATGCCTGCTTATGGTTTTGGATTTGGGCTTGGTGGTGGTACTGCAGTCCTGCAGCAGCCCATTAAGCGGCGCGGCCGACCTGCTAAAGTTGGCCTTCCCATTGCCGGTAGGCCACAGAAGCTCAAGCCCAAGCCCAAGAACCGCACCGGAAGGCCCGTGGGTCGGCCTAAGAAGGTAATATGATTTTTTTTTGTTTTTTGTTTTGTTTTAGTTGACACAACACCTTATAATATTGTGGCACATAAGTTTTTGAGGTGAAGGAAAATATTACCATGTTAAAGGTTTAGAAGTATTCTATTTTATTTGTAATTTGTGTTCTATTTGAAATATTCTCCTTGCATGGCCAAAAATTGTAGTATACTAGTATATGTTTGAAGGGTATGAGAATTTTTTTTCTTATGGAGTATCATGTTGTTATATTGTACACAAGAAATTATGGAGAATAGAATGATGTAATTATGGAGAATGCAGTTTACAATGTGAGTTTATTTTAAGTTGTTCAAAGTGATTTTTGTTTAACTATTGCATCTTGTTAAACTATTAATTTTGTGAAGTTTATATGTGGAATTAGACTTGCAATTTGATTTATCTTTGTCTAAATTTAATTTTTGTGGTGGTGTTTATGTGTTGAATTTATTCTCATTTGGCCTTTTACCATTTTGAGAAAAAAGAATGCAGCGTTGGCCATGTATACAGCATCTGATACACAGCGGGTCGCCTATGAAGATATTAAGAGGAAACTGGAATATGTTGTAAGTTAGATTATTCTTATGGCCACCGGCAGTTTTATTTTATATTATAGTGAATTTGTATTTATGCTATGAATGTGTTATTTGCAGCAATCTAAGGTGAAGGAAGCTGTTGGTGTGCTAAAGCCTCAGATAACCAACGAAAGCGCAATCAGTGCAGTGGCGGCAATTCAAGAGTTAGAAGGGCTTGCAACAATGGACATTAGTGGACCGCTACTAATCGAGTCTCAACAGCCACCACCACAACTGCCACAACAGCTACCACAGCATCAGCAGGCACTTCTGCCACAACAGCTGCCACAGCCGCATCTGCCACAACAGCTGCCACAGGCACAATTGCCATTCCTCCATAATTAGTAAGAATCATGCTTAGTTAATCATGACCCTGTTTGCAAGGAAATCAAGATTGAACCTCCTAGTGAGAGGATCAATCAATATGTTGCTCTGAAGTGTGTTAACGTAGCACAAGAGGGAAATGATTTGTAAAGGGAATAGGATGTAGCAAAACTAATTTGTCATTGATGTTGGAGATGGACCATGTCCGTCAAGTTTGCTGTTTATTTAACTTCAGAATGACTGTGAATCGTTCTTTTTTATTTTTTTAGGTGGTACTGGTAAGTAACCATGAATCATATTGTCTCTTTGACTGATGACTTTAAATTCAATTTGATCACAATTGAACAACTTTGTGAATTACATGAAAATTAGCAGTTTAGAATCCTTTCAGATAGAACTTAAGGGTGAGGAAGAAATTGATATGACTTTTAGCAAATAAGCTTAGCTTGTTAAAGCCATTTTTTTTCCTCACCTTTAAGCAAATAAGCTACCAAAATATAAGCCAGTGAAACCTGTCTGCGTGCTGGGCCATTCATTGGTATATGATGAAGTTTTCTTCTGCCTTGAGTTGACGTGCATGATAAGAAAGAGATTATTGGTACTCAATATATTTTTTTAATTATGAAATTGATTTGATTATGAAGAGTTACTTGTATCTAGCCAAACTTGTGTTTGGTTGCACTTTTGGGATTTATCTTCTTACTAATGATGAAGTTGACTTTTGGTTGGGATTGGATAATTGAAATTATTATTCATTTGGCGATGGGAGAGATAATGAAGAAATTCCTTGCGTGGCTTTTGATAGTTTTAAGGGTTTTGTTTTTGTTTTTGTTTTTTTTTTTTTTTTTCCCTCTAGCGGGAAAAATGAAAATTAAAGCAGTCTGTTGGTATTATTGGTTTCAGGCTTTCAGCTGCAGGAGGGTTGCCTCTTTACTCAATTTTTCCTCTATCAGTGGTGGCTTATTTATTTATTTATCCATTGTATGAGATTTGAACACAGGTCTATTCTATTATTTAAAAGAGTTCAAATTTGGTAAGGGTAAGGATCGGTGTAAACCCCATGTTTTACTTTTATACTATCCAATAAAAGATTGCAATATTAGCTTTTTACTTAAAACTCAAATACATTTTACTACACTTAATAACATTTTAATAAACTTTTGGTTGGATTGGATTTTCAGATGGGTGTTATAATTGATTAGGTGTGATTGTGTCTATTTTTAAATATGTGATGATGATATGACATGTTGAGATTGAAAGTTGTAAAACTTGGGTTTAAGCCACATTTTTATAGAATTTAATCTCTATTTAAAACGGTAATGGTTGTTTTGGTACTTATAAAAGCAGCAAAACAAAGTGGTAGAGATTTGCTTGTTAATGTCAAATCTACAACCGATATGGGAGTAGATTGTATTTTGCAGGTTTAATGAAATCTGCATTAAACAAGTGGACTAGTGTTAATGAATTAATGAAATCTGCATTAATGCTAATGCTAATGCTAATGCTTTGAGTCCCACCCGCATTATATTTAGACCTATGACACCTGAGGTAGCTTAGGCATATAAAACTGAAACAATAATTTACAAAGCATGACAGAGAGTGAACCAATTAGCCCCGATGCTAAAATTGAACATTAATTTCAAAATTTTATTTTGGCATTTAAGCTTTACATTTCCAAGGAAGATGAGTTTGATTTTCGATAGCCTGCGTCACATACAAAATTTTACTCGAGAGGGTCAATCCATAATATACCGTGACCACCAATACATGGTGAATCACAAAAGCAAACTAAATAGAACAGAGTTTTAAATAAAATAAAATAAACCTCTCTATTGATGAGCCACACCCCTCTACTGACCCCGCCTATTAATGCCTTGGAAATTGTCGTTTATCATCTCCACCTCTTTGTCTTCCTTAAGGGTTGCTCTCACAGTCACAGAAACCATGTCAACCTCCTCCAACTTTTCACATTTTCCTCCGAGAAAGTCTAGGAACACATAGTCTTGTGCCACAATAGAAACCAGTATCTGGTTTCTTTATTTCTCAACCTCTTGTGGAACATACCACAAGTGCCTAGAGCTCACTGTCTAATACTCATATAAAAGTTCATAGATGATGAGATATTATTGTGACACTTAGATGAGGCATTTGAGCACTGTGTTGATCTAGGGTCCTTTTTTTTTTTTTTAATGATTAGATATTTTCTCGTGCATCTGTTTGGTTGGATTTTCTCCTATATCAACCTAATCGCATAGTTGAGGGCTTAGAGGATTCAAATGGAAGCTCTATCTAAAAATCCATTGTCATTCTATATGAACATACTAAAATTAGGTGTTAAAAGATTTAATAAAAATACGACACATCTTTTCACAGTGTACTTAGCAGTCCCTCAAGGATTAAAGCAAATACAGATTTCCAAATGGTCACTCTCTAATTGAACCTAATTGAGAGGATCATTTCCCAGGAATTAGTACTGGATATAAAGCTAACCAAACGCTCTAATTGAACCAGCTAGGTGATACTTATTTGGAACCAAATTGCTCCAGACACCTAAATTCAAGAAAGGCCCTTAAATTTTATATTTCTAGAACATTCCCATCACCCCTAAAATTGTTGTCAACAATATATACTCATATGTTGACAATGCTTGATAGATACAGGTTCTCGTGTACCGAGGAGAAAAGCTTTTACCTGCAGATCATGGTGGTGGACTTCAAACATGTCTTTCATAGAGTGAGAGTTATATGCATCTTTAGCAGACTAATAGGTAGATCTGTATGCATTTTTAGCAGACTAATTCAAATAATAGTTACTGGCCATCAACTTCTGCAATAACCCAAATACTCTAATCTAAATCCTGCAGTTTATTATAGAAAAGATATTGACCATAATATATGGAACCAGGAAAGTACCAGGTGAGACTGCACATTAGCCAACTTCTTTTGATCAAATTCATACTCTTTAACAGGGACTTTTGCTGCCTGAAAGTACACTATACTACTTGACATGCAGTGCACAGAAATAGCTTATGTGACAGAGCAATTTTCTATCAAATAATTGCTATTGACAACGTTAAAGAACCTTGGATTTCAAATGAAATAGTACATGATTTCAAATACTAATTGAGAAAGTAAATGGAACTAAGAATATTTCTACATCTAATCAATACATCGCTAATCAAAGCAGAAGCTTTTTCAGAAAAATAAACTGCATGCTAGATGTAGAAATTGACTAATAGATAACAGCATGTCTTTAGCAGCAATGTCCTAGCATCAGACCCACAATCCTAAGTTCAAGTGGTGGGAAATTGAAATCCATGAATCAGCTGACAGAGTGTATAAGTGTGTGTATTGGTAAGTTCCACAAGCATCTAGTGGATCTTGAACCCACAATCTCACCCTCCACTCATTCTTGTGGGTGGAGAAGTGTCATCAGGGCCAAAGCTCAGTGAAACCAATAATTGAGACAGTTCTTTCAATCAGTACATCAATTTTAAGGCAGCAAAGTTCTCAACCAAGACCTGGGATGAACAACCTAGTTATTGCAACTACAAGAACCCAGGCATTTGATCAACTTGCTTTGGAAGTAAAGCTAAGTTGCATTAAAATATGCATGTCTGCTCAGTCAAGTAATATAACCTTCTTTAGAACAAATATATGTACAAGTTTTACTTTCCATTCATTGGGATCTTGGGAAGTACCAAATGGAGGGAAAGAAAAACAATCTAAAACAGCTTAGAAATGCTAGGGAAACAAAGTCAGTTTTTCATTATTATCCCTTTGTTTTCCCCCCTCCCCCCCTCCTTTTTCCTCTGAACCAAACACAACCTGGCCATACTGTTAGTTTTGGTGAAAACTTGACATAGCCTTAAACTTTCATACCATGTTTACTCCCATATGTTAACTGCCTTAATTGACTATAATAAAAAATAAACATGATTACCATATAGCTTACCTTTGGTAGGAGCTTAATAATCTGCTTCATTTCTTCCTCAAAGTTTGCTTACAATATCCTGACAGCTTCATCAATCATTGGTCACTGTGAGTTCGAGTTTAAAAAGAAAAAAACAATTAGAACATATATAGATAAAATGCATGGAATAACTAGCTTTAACTTGAGAAAAAAAGAAAACATTATTCAATATATTTTCTCCCCATTCCCATCCCTAGACTCAAGGAAACTTAGCCAAACTAAGGAAACAATATGGACTTCAAATACATCGATGCCAGATGTATACATTAAATATAAATTATAAGGTAAATGATCTAATCAATTAAATGTAAATTATAAGTTAAATAATCTAATGAATAAACTACATGCCAGATTTATCTGAGGCAAATGTAATAAAACACAGGAGCGAACTCAAACCTAAGCAAGTGACTAGTCAAAATTCAACTTGAAATCCACCAGAAAACAGCCCATTGCCATCACTTGTTGCAATACTGAGACATGAGAACTAGCAAGTAACCAGTGTGTAGTTGTTAGGCAAATATCAAATATATAAGCAGTGTCTATCCATATCATCTCTTCTTTCTTGGTAGTTGTCACTAAATCATGCAATCCAACAAGGGCTAATTTCGTAGTGTTGCATCTTTGTGAAAGCTGCTTCAAAGAAATGCTGTATAAAGCAGCTGTGGCATTTTTACCAAAATATTGTTTGATAAATGATTTGCCGAAGCAGCTATATACATTCGAAATGCTTTGATGGGTTTTGGTAAATATTCTTATAGAAGTGCTGTAAACATTTGAAATTACCAAAATGGATATCATGGTATGATTTTGAGAGGAAAAAAAAATTAGAATTTTGAAAAGAAAAAAAAATGATTAGGATATTTTTGACAAAAATACTTTACCAAATGAGCTCTAATGAGAAATCACCTCTAACAACTTTCTCTTAAACAACTAATAAAGCAAAGCAAGTCACATGGCTATTATTAAGCGGATCATGTGACCAGAGAGTAATTTTAGGACCATAACTAATTCCACGCCTATTTTTATAACTATCATATATGACAAACTATGACGGACTATCTTGCACTTTTACATAGATTCACCACTTGTTTTCTACCAATCACAATAAGTCACATCGTATGATTGTGAAAATGGGTATTGAACCAGAATTGGTTTTATTTGAAGTGACATGTAGATGTAGTGTGTTGGAGGAACTTGAAAACTCTATCCAAAATATTAATAGTAACAAAAAAAATAATGTTAAAGAATTGGGTGTGCAATACAATAAAGTTTTAAGAAATTAATCCCATGTTATCTTGAAGATGGTCAGGCAGTCGACTAGGTGTTGCCACTAATAAATTAACTCCTTTGACAATATGGTCTGCTTCACTTCTTCTAGGTGAACCACCAATAACCAAACCAAGGGTCTGAGAATAGTAGTTGGGTCTGTATTGCTAGCTCCCTTGTTGAGCATATAATGATAACTCCAGTTCCATTATGAGGAGTAAAACAAATGTGGTGTAACAACTCCATAGCTGGTATTAGAATAGCAAGAATTTGCAAACCCACAGTGGTGGAATTGGTCTAGTTTGAATCTGCATTTTGAGGCTCTGGCGTAGCAGCTGTATGCTTCATAGGTCTATTGCTCTTGCGCTTCTACTTCTTCTTCTTCTTCATAGTTGATCTGCCATGGTGACTGATTCCAGGAGTTTTGAGTTAGGAGTAGACACAAAGATTTCTCATGTGGGCTTATGCCACGTACATGTACAAAAATATAAAATAATTGGCCGACAATATTTGGGCTTCGGAAAACTAGGCCTTACTAGAAGTTAAATTGTATTTTTACTACTGGTACATAAGATTTTGATACTATCTTATTATTCGTATTTTTTCTATTTTTTGAGAGTTACTATTATTTTCACAATTCAATAATTGAGCTATGGAAGAAAGTGTACTATTTTACTTTGGAAAAAGTTAATGAATACTCTAAGGACATTGGTTTATAAATTATTTTTAAAAAATTTTACTGGAAAATAAAAAATTAATTGACTTTTTTGAACTTTTTTATATTTTTCATAAAAGTTGTATTAAAAATTTCTAAAAATGATCTATTAACAATTGTTTTAAGAGCACTTGTTAACATAATCCTTTTACTTAAATAGAGTTAGTTTTCTTGAATAATAAAATTTCTTATTTGATAATTTCCAAGCAAGCCTAGGAAATATAGGTTCCACCATTTAGCTCAATACTTAAGTTTCTTGCAATTGAATAAGTGACCTGGTTCAACTAAAAATAAACTAATTAATGTTTTAGCTTAATAATAAAAAAAAATAATCATTATTGAGAGGATGCTATATATTTAAATCATATTGTATCTATAAAAGAAAAGGCATAAATACTTGTGAGTGGACAAAGTTCGGCCCACGTTGAGCTCAGGCCAAGGACCACTTTGGACTAAATCAGGATTCTAAGTTAGGGGGGCCAAAGCATAAACCAAAAAAAAAAAAATTTCTATTGTGTCAAAAAAAAAGATTTTGGCTGTGTTTGTTTCAACTTCAAACCACTTCCGGAAATCAATTTCCGGAAAATTGCTGTGTTTGGGTGCTTGGGAAAATTGGGTCAACGGAAATTGATTTCCCTTTGACCGAAAATAAGGCCAAAAACGGGTGAAATTGATTTCCGGCCTTATTTTCACTTCAAACCAAATTTTCCGGAAAAGAGAGAAAGAAAAGAGAGAAAGGAGCACGAACCGGAAAAGAGAGAAAGGAGCACCGACCCAGAGAGAGCACAAACCGGCGCTCCAAGCCCAGAGCCCATCGCCGGCGACCTTCGAACCACGAACCCACCAGTCGCACCGCGTCGGCGAGACCCACGAGTCCACGAGTCGCGCCATCGCACATCGTCGACCAGTCGATCGCGCCATCGCCCTCCTCGATCGCGCCATCGCACATCGTCGACCAGTCGATCGCGCCATCGCCTCCTCGATCGCGCCGTTGCACGTCGTCGTCTCCTCGATCGTGTCGTCTCCTCGATCGCGCCATCGCCTCCAAGCCCAGAGCCCATCGCGATCGCGCCATCACACCCATCGCCTCCACGCTCTCTCTTCCTCGATCTCTCAGATTTTTTATTTTTATTTTTTAATTTGATTGTTGTTGTTGTTGTTTTTTTAATTTGATTGTTGTTGTTGTTTTTTTTTTTTAATGAACTGATTATTGTTGTTGTTGTTGTTGTTGTTGTTGTTGTTGTTGTTGTTGCCGGAGTTTGGTTGTGTTGTTGCCGGAATTTGATGCCGGAAAATAGCATTTTCCTAATACAACCAAACGCATAAAAATATTTTCCACAACAATTTTCATAATTCAACCAAACACTTAAAATATTTTCCTTTTCCGGAAAATAGCATTTCCGGAAAATACATATTTTCCGGAAAACGTTTTACACGAAACAAACACAGCCTTTATTTATTCTATATCTTATAGTTGTATTGTGCTGAAAATTAGTAAAAAGCAACAAAAAAAAAAAAAAAAGAAGTATTTTGGTATTAACTCTATCAAATTGCCACTCCAATTTGTATTTTGGTGTTTAAAAAAAAATTAAGCAAAAAACGATAAAATATCTATTGATTGTTCTAAATAACAACTGCAAAGCAAAATGTTTTTTTAGTCCTCTGTCAAACCATACATCTACACGTCAACTAAATGCATTTCACATATTTTGGAGTTAATTTACTAACTTTTTTTGTGGAGGGGGGCCAAGAATAAATATTTTGGGTAGATTTTAAAATTTCTGTATATATATACACACACACACACACATACATATATGCTAGGAAAAAATTTTCAAAAAACCAAGGGGGGCCAAGGCCCCCCCAGCCCTCAAGTGGGTCTATCACTAAGGACCACCAAGCCCAAGCTTGGCCTACATGTGATAGGTTTGAGTTGGACTGAGGTGTAAGTCACTAGCCTACCATGAAAGGATTTGAGTAGGTCCTACTTACCCTCGAGGAAGGAAAATAGTGCCGGCAAGAAATAATAACTTTGGGGAATCCGCCATCTAAGCATAGGACGGAGCCAAAGGGAACCACCCCCGGTATGAGATTAGATAAGTTGAAAAAGTGGCTAAGATTGAAAGAACCATTTAAATCAGGCAAATGACAAGACCCATGCACAGGCAAAATTACTAGCCCAATAACGGAAGAGTATAAAAGGAAGGAGATTCAAAGAAGAAGGGTTGGAACATTCTTTGGGGGAGAGAAGCATCTTGAAAGAGAGAAGTAATTCATCAATTAATTGGAAAAGGTTATCCAGCTCGGACACCAAAAAAGGGAACCTTGGTCACTTGAGGTCCTCCTCAAGAAGCCATATTTTTAGCTATCAACCACTACATAGTAGCCTTTATCCATTACCCTCTTGCCAAACTTCTCTTTGGAACTTCCTTTGTGGGCTATACCCTTAAATTGTATACAAATTATGATAAGAACTCAATAGTTCTTAATCAAGTAATGGAAATAGCTATGGTAGTTCTTTGAGGGAACTAGGCCTCCTAGAGTAGATTAGAGTAAAGAAGAGAATAGAGAGAGTGGTAGGAACAGCAAAGAGAAGGAAATTGCATATCATTCTTCAATGTCCTTGCTTACAATCCAGATTGCCCTTTTATAGTAGAACAATCTGCTATACATTTAGTATAGGTATGAATTCTGTTATACAATCAGTTACAACTCTTGGACTAACTAACTAACCACTAGTACAACTCTCACAACTCATTACGAACTAACTTCCCAAGCTAGCTTATGCAACAGTACAGTAAAAATCCTATCATTTCATCCTCCTTTAAAAAACCTTGTCCACAAGGTAAGACTAAAGGACATAACCATGCTCTAGTGTCTAAAACACATTATTGCAATACTTTGTTGCAGAATACAACAATGCATCACAATACATTGCCAACTATTATAGCACAGACACTGATGCACTACTATTGTAAAACATACTCCTGTTGCCATAATTATGCATTTCTGCAGAACATATGACCACAGTGCACTAATGTTGTAATGTTGTAAATCACACTACCACTACCATACTACCAAGATACATCGCCTTTTGCTATAATCCACAACATAGAGAACAATCCTGCTACCACACCTACCAAACACACATTACACTCCTGCTGCAACACCAACCACAACACAAAACACAACACACTCCTGCTACAACACCAACCATAATACTAAAAGATACATTCCAGCACTCTAGTTACAACATCAACCATCATTCCATCCCTCTTTAAAACACTTTGCTCACAAGGTGAAGGTGAGAGCATTGGGCCAACTATATTCTTGAAAGGCCTTAAGGCAATACCAATATGGCAACCATAATTGCAAGTAATGCAGTTGCTATGCAACTGGTACAACAACCTCCCAATACATCAAGGGTTATCTTCCAATTGCCCAATACCTTGGGAACAACTTGATTACCTTGGTAATATACTCTTCTTCAACCACTTGTACATGCCATGATTTTGTGCCTTCCTAATAAAATTCTACCTTAGTCTAGGCAAGGACTTTTGAGTCTCTAAATCACCAACCAGTGGTAGGATTTTGATCACGCTTTGGTTGCATGTTAGCACTTCTATTTCTTTCAATTCCTTGACCTTGGATTGATCCTTGGAGATCTGGTCAATTGTTTCTAAAGTCCTTAAATCTTCTTTAGTCATACTTTCTAACTTCTCCATTCTTTCTTCTTTCGTTATTTTTAAGAATTGACTATGTGACTCTTGAATCTTTGTTGTTTCTTCAATCATGGTTTTGAAAGTTGTTGATACTTGGGTCGTTGTCTCTTGAATCCTTAATGGTGTTTCTAAACTGAAATTTTTTGAAAGTTGCTTCAGTTGCTGCTGCAAACTTTCCAAGAGTTTCCATGTATTTTTTGGTTGCTGCACTTCATGGTCATCAGCCCTCGGAACTACACCCACACATGATATTGGTTTATGCTTGATAATGCACTCAATAGAATCAACATATGATGTGGATCCACATCTTGTGAGAAGAGCTTCCACAAAAGTCCCCCAATTGGTGAAGTGATCAACTTCTTGGAGCCATATTAGGGCTTCTCCTTCTACATAACAAGAAGCTGTAACGACCTTGTGGTACCAAGGAGTTCTATGATAGGTGAAGAAATTATTTGCATGGTAAATCCAACTATATGGAAATTTTCCATTGAGCATAGGAAGTTTCATGGCTTGGTTCTCTTAGTTCCAAAATTAGGTTCTTGAAGAAAGTTTCTGCTCAACAATGAAATTGTTTTTGCTGTAGATTCTAGAACTTGGACAGGTTTTGGGTTTGGATTTGTTGCAGAATATGTAAGGAGAGTTTCTAGAATTTTGGTGTAGGGACATACTTCAATGGAAGCAATCTTGTCATTGATTTGAAAAAATTGTTCCAATTCTTGTTATGGTGGCATGAAAGTGGCTTTGATACCAAATGATAAGAACTTAATAGTTCTTATCAAGTAATGAAAATAGCTGTGGTAATTCTTCGAAGGAACTAGGCCTTCTAGAGTAGATTAGAGTAAATAAGAGAATAGAAAGAGTGGTAGGAAGAGCAAAGAGAAGGAAATTGCATATCATCCCTCAATGTCCTTGCTTACAATCTAGATTACCCTTTTATAGTAGAGCAATTTGCTATACATTCAGTACAGGTATGAATTTTGTTATACAATCAGTTACAACTCTTAGGCTAACTAACTAACTACTAGTACAACTCTCACAACTCATTACTAACTAACTTCCCAAGCTAGCTAATGCAACAGTACAATAACACTCCTATCAAATTAATTGGGGCTCGAAGCCCAATTGCTATGGGTTGAGGCACCATAATATTGATTTAGATTTTTTCTTTTTTCTTTTTTGTTTGATGTTAATTTCAAATAAGGTGAATTATGATTACTCAAATTTATACTATTATTTTTGTCTTTAAGTATTTTCAAAGAGTATTCACATCAATTTCAATGTAGTTTTAACCAAATATGGTCTAAAAATCTCACTTTTGTCAATTTAGTAAACTTAAATCCACATAAATTTGCATCAAGCTCAATATTTGTTTATTTATTTAATTAAAATTTTTTTTTCTCTCTTTCCATTCTCTTCCACCTTTTTCCTCATTTGGCCAAAATCTTTCCCAATTTACAAATCTTCCTAAGTCCTTCACTACACTACTCATACCATTATTAGCCAAAACAACTCACAACTCACAAACATCTACCATCAACACCAAAATAGAATATAAAAAAACCCTAAATGTATAAATCCTCGAACCTTAACCTTGGTTATTGAACCAAACAGTCTTGATTATCGCTAATTACTCAATGTGACCCGTGATCTTGCAAGCACCAAGCCAGCACAATTACAAATCACGGTTGTTGGGTATGTTTTAAAATCATTGGGTGAATTTAAAACTTAAGCCCATGAACTTTGGTTGGAAAGGCCAAGCACAAGCTCTAGAATTTTCCTACAGCCGTGTAAATTGTTGGCAGCAAACAAAACCCCAAATTTTCTCCTCTTTCCTTAGCAACAGCTTAGCTAGCACCTTCCCCACTTTTTGCAGAAAACACACAATGGTTGCGGCATCAATGGGAAACAAAACCTCCCCCAATTTTGTCTCTCTTTTCACCTTTTTTTCCCTTCACTGCTTCATTTTAAGAGCCTTAGGGTCTATTTGGGATCCGCTTATTTTGTTGAAACTGAAAATTTTTTGTTGAAAGTACTATAAATAAATGTAGAAGTTAACTAAAATAGTACAGTGGGACCCATGAATAGTAGCAAAAATAAGCTGAATAATAAAATAAGTTGGCAAAAATAATCTTGTCAAACAAACACTTAGAGTTTCAACTTATATAAAGAAGATTAGTTGCAAAAGATCAAAACTTTACTTTGATACTTTTATCCTTTGGTATTTATTGAAAACTTTATCTTGGGCATTTGCGACAAGTTCGAACTCTGTTTGTGAGTGCTCATTAACAGAGTTGCCGCTGTATCCTGGAGAGCGATTGCTTAAGCTATTTGCACTAACGAATTCATTCCAGTGGGGGCAAAATCGCTTTTTAAGGATAGCGGATTCAGTTTCGTGTCTCGGCGATAAGTTTTACTTAATCCTTAACTTTATATATTTTTGCACTTGTTTATTTTGTTTATAAGTTAATCTCAGCATATCTTTATAGATATATTATTGATATTGCCTTATAATTTTGTTAATTAATTTGAGCAATCTTCTACACTATATTTCCAACAATCTTAAGGAGTGATTTATGTTCTTATTGATTAACAAAATGTATGATGTTCCTAATATTATATTAGAATATGAGGCATCACTTGTTTCGGAAATGAAGTTAGTCAATAACATAACTGATTGGGTAGTGGACACTGGGTCTACTAAACACATTTGCTCCAGCAAGGAGTTATTTCTTAATTATGAGGAAGTAACATATGAAGAGAATGTTTATTTGGGAGACTAGTATTGCAAGAGTTGCTGGAAAGGGAAACATACTTCTGAAATTTACTCCTGGTAAGTCTTTAGCCTTGCACTTTGTTCTTCATGTTCCTAACATGTGTAGAAATTTGGTGTTTGGGTTATTGCTCAATTAGGCAAGCATAAAACTTGTTTTTGAATCTAATAAGACTGTCCTTAGTCAAAATGGTGATTTTGTGGGTAAGGGATTTTGTCATGAAGGCTTATTTGTGCTTGAAATTGATTGTGAGAACATGAATATATCTAGTAACTCTTTTGCTTATATTGTCGAGTCTTTGGATCTTTGGCATGCTAGGCTAGGGCATGTGAATGTTGTAGCCATCAAAAGGATGAAATATATCAGCCTAATTCCAAATTTAACTAATTTAAAGCATTCAAAGTGTGAAATATGAGTAGAAGCAAAACATTTTGAAAAACCTTTCAAAACTGTTGAAAGAAGCTCTGAACTTTTAGAACTCATTCATAGTAATTTAGGAGACGTCAAAAATTATATGAGTAGAAGAGTTAAAAAACATTATATGACATTTATAGATGACTACTCTAGATATACAAGGGTATACCTTTTAAGTAGTAAAGATGAAGCTGAAAACATGTTCATAAAATTTAAGACAGAAGTTGAAAATCAAAAAAATAAGAAAATTAAAAGGCTTAGGTCTGATGGAGGAAGAGAATATGGTTCTGCTTTACTTAAAAAAAATTTGTGAAGAAAATGGTATTGTTCATGAAGTCACTGCTCGCAGTACACCTGAACAAAATGGAATAGTGGAGAGGAAAAACAGAACCCTAAAAGATATGATGAATGCCATGCTCATTAGCTCTGGTCTTCCTTCCAACATGTGGGGGGAGGTTATCCTTTCTGCATGTCATGTATTAAACAGAGTTCCACATAAAAAGATTAGAAAAACTCCATATGAATTGTGGGAAGGACATGCACTAAACTTAGGGTACTTTAAGGTGTGGGGCTGTTTGGCAAAGGTTGGAATTCCTAAGCCACATAAAAAAAAAAAAGATAGGTCCTAAAACCAAGGATAATGTTTTTATAGGATATACACAAAACAGTCCCGCCTGTAGGTGCTTAGTATTGGAGACTAACACCATAGTGGAGACTAGGGATGCTAATTTCTTTGAGCACATTTTTCCTATGAAGACAACAAGACTCACTAATGAATCCTCATCAATAATACCCCAAGTGAGATCAAGTTCAAACTTAGATGAATGTCATTCAACACAAGAGTTAAGACACAGTAAAAGACCTAAAAATGGAACCAACTTTAAGCCTGACTTTATCGCTACTTTTCTTATTGAAGATGACCTAAAAACTTATCAAGAGGCCATGAAATTAGTAGATGCAACCTTTTGAAAGGAAGCAATCCATAGTGAGTTAGAATCAATCATGGCTAACCATGTATGGGCTCCCTAGAAAATGCAAGACCATTGGTTGCAAATGGGTGTTTAAAAAGAAATTAAAAGTAGATGGGACCATAGACAAATTCAAAGCTAGATTAGTGGCAAAAGGGTATACTAAAAAAGAAGAGATAGATTACTTTGACACTTATTCACCTGTGACAAGATTATCTACAATTAGGATTCTAATTGCTATGGCCTCAATACATAAATTGATTGTTTACCAAATGGATGTCAAAATTGCATTTTTAAATGGTGATTTAGATGAAGAAATTTACATGGACCAACCAGAGGGTTTTGTGGTTCAAGGACAAGAAAGTATAGTGTGTAAATTTAGAAAATCATTATATGGTTTGAAACAAGCTCCCAAAAAATGGCATAAAAAATTTGATAACACTTTAATTTCTAATGGATTTTTGTGAACGAATTTGATAGATGTGTGTATAATAAATTCTCTAGTGATAGTGGTGTTATCATATGCCTATATGTGGATGACATGTTAATTTTGGGAACTGACATGGATGTTATAAAAGGTACTAAAGACCTCTTATCTTCAAACTTTGATATGAAAGACCTTGGAGATGCTGATGTAATTTTGAGAATAAAAATCATTAGAAATAGTGAAGGGATTACACTTTCCCAATCATACTATTTTGAGAAAGTACTTAAAAAATTCAATCATTTTGATTGTGACCCTATGAGAACTCTATATGACCCAAGCATACATTTAAAGAAAAATAGAGGGTCCCCTGTTGCACAATCTGAGTATGCTAAAATTACTGGTAGTGTAATGTTTCTGATGAATCGTACATGCTCTGACATTACATATGCTGTTAGTAAACTTAGTAGATATACACATAACCCTGCCTATGAACATTGGAATGCACTAACTCGTCTCTTGTGATATTTGAAAGGCACCATGAATTTGGGCCTTACATATACAAGTCGTTCAACAGTTTTAGAAGGCTATTGTGATGCAAATTGGATATCAGATAATGATGAGACCAACTCCACTAGTGGATATGTTTTCACCTTAGGTGAAGGAGCTATATCTTGGAAGTCTTCTAAAAAAACTTGTAATGATAGATCAACAATGGAGTCTGAGTTTGTTACTTTAGAAAAGGCAGGAACCAAAGCTGAGTGGCTTAGAAATTTACTTGCTGATATGCCAAAATGGGATAAGCCATTAACATCAATATCATTGCATTGTGATTCCCAAGCTACAATTGTGTGTGTAAGAAATAAAATTTATAATGGGAAGAGGAGGCATATATGCCTTGTTGAGGCTTAGTCCATGGAGTGGAGGCTTGGGCCTTGTAGCGCTCATGGTCAAGCCTCCTAGGGGTTCGGTCATCAACCCTGTGCGCAGGATGTAGAAAACGTTATTTTGGTGATTAGAGTTTGTTGTTGTAGTTTTTGAGAGAGAAAAAACTGTATTGCCGCACTTTGTATTTTTCTCTGATAATAGTAAAATTCTTGCGACTCTGTGGACGTAGACAAATTGCCAAACCATGTAAATATTGTCTAGTGCGTGTGATTATTATTATTTTTTTCTTTACTGTGTGTTTTCTCTATTTTGTTTCTCATAGGTTTGAGAATTTCAAGTTAATTCCCTACATGCCTAAGACACAATATAGTGCGGCAACTCATAGGCAATGGTGTAATTGTCATGGAGTTTGTATGGTCAGAAAAGAATCTTGTGGATCCTTTGACCAAAGGGCTAACTAGACAATTGGTCTATGACACATCATGGGGGATGGGATTTAAGCCCATTAAGTGAATCACCCATGATGACAACCCAACCTATGTCAACAAAAGGTTCAATGGGCATCATGGAGAGATTCAAGATGACACTATTAGTGAGAATGAGATCTTACTATCCCTCCCTATGGTGTAGAGAGTGCTTACTACCAAATTAGTGAGGTTGAGTTTAAGACTCTTAATGAATTCATAGCCTTTATAGAAGGTGTATGGTAGTACACACTTGATGAATTCAACTATGTGAGTGTGGAGGTGGGGCCATTTTCTATGAGAGTGAAAGCAAACTCTCTGGAGCACTCATGAAAATCCAGATAGGGCGCATGGCCGAAATGTGCCAAATCAAGAACTCGTCCAAGAATTCACAAGCAAAGGTGTTCGTATTCTTGTGGTTCATGAAACTGGTTCAAGATCTTGTATCACCAAGATTTTGAGAACTCTAGAATACAAATTCCATGTGTGATTCAAGTCCACAAGACATCAACACTATTTCATCTTGTGATTGCCCAATTTTTGAAAAAAAATAAAATTTAAAACATGTGGGGGATTGTTGGGCATGTTTTAAAATTATTGTGTGAATTTAAAACTTAAGCCCATGAACTTTGGTTGGAAAGCCCAAGCCCAAGCTGTAGAATAATCCTACAGCCGTGTGAGTTGTTGGCAGCAAACAAAACCCCAAATTTTCTCCTCTTTCCTTAGCAACAGGTCAACCAACACCTTCCCCACTTTGTGCAGGAAATACACAATGGTTAGGGCATCAATGGGAAACAAAACCTCCCCCAATTTCGTCTTTCTCTTTTCACCCTTTTTCCCTTGACTACTTCCTTTTAAGAGCCTTAGAGTTTCAAATTATATAGAGAAGATTAGTTGCAAAAGATCAAAAGTTTACTTTGATACTTTTATCCTCTGGTTTTAACTGAAAACTTTTTCTTGGGCATTTGTGACGAGTTCAAACTCTGTTTATGAGTACATATTAACAGAGTTGCCATTGTATCATGGAGAGCAACCGCCTGAGCCATTTGCACCGACAAATTCATTCTAGTGAGAGCGAAATCGCTTCTTAAGGATAGCGGATTTAGTTTCGTGCCTCGGCGATAAGTTTTACTTAATGTTTAATTTTATATGTTTTTGCACTTGTCTATTTTGTTTATAAGTTAATCTGAGCATATCTTGCTTTACTAATTTATTATTGATATTACCTTGTAATTTTGTTTATTAATTTGAGCAGTCTTCAACACTATAGTTCCAACAACGGTTAACTATATGTGGTGGACTATTTACCAATCGTAAATCATGGTCGACCATTGTTGCAATCATCCCTTAATTTCAATCTCAAAAAAATCATTGCTTCTCTTTCTATCAAAAGGACCAAGTCAATTGGTGGGAAAAAGTGAGGCAAAGGTAGTGAAAATTTTCAGAGAGAGAGAGAGAGAATAATAATTTATATTAAAGTGATGGTGAACAAAGTTTCAATAAGTGAATTAAGACTCTATTCATTGACAAATTTTGGGGACAAATTGTAAAGGTTGATGCAAGAAAATTTTAAGTGGATTTATTTATGTTTTTGCTAAAAAGTTGTTTTGTTTAGATTGATGGTAATGGCTTCTACACAATGAGATGGGTTTATAACTAGGGATGGAGCCAGAACTTGAAGTTAGAGGGGGCGGTTTTATTGTTAGTTATATGCAGTAGTTTCGGCTTTTGGCTCTATTGCTTAGCCGACAAAGGTTTTCTTTTATTATTATTTTTTTTATGTGTGTGTAAAGTGTGTCTTTTGTTGGTAAGGACAAAATTATTTTGTTTAAAGTTTTTTAAAGGGCTAAGTTATTTGTTTTTGGTAAAATTGGTTGATTAGTCTCAAAAAAAAAAAATTTTGGGCTTTGCTACTGCCTATTGGTAATTTTTTTAGGCTAATATTTTGGGCTTGTATATATATTTTTTCGAATTTTAGATCTATAAATTTTTTTATGGACTTTAGAAGGAGGAAAATACTAGATCTACAAATTTTTGTTGTGATTAGTGGTTATTAGTAAGTAAAAAAGTGATGTAAGTGGTGGACCCAAATGCAAACCAGTAAGAATTTGCTACCTTAATAGTCTGTAAACATATTATAAAAAAGTTTGTAACTGTAGCATTTTTCCTATAATGATCAATAAGGGGGACAAAATGTAATTTTATTGAAGGAAGTTGCTAAAATTAGTACCTAAATATATAGTTATATAATTATATATATATTTTTAAAAAAATTAGGGGGGGGGGGGTGCATTGCACCTGGTCCATGAATGGCTCCGTCCATGTCTATAACCATCTCTTCTCTTTGTAATTGGATTTCTTATCCAAAAGTTAAAGATGAGCTTGGACTCTCCCCTTTCCTTTCTCTTAATATAATCCTATATATATAAATTTTAAAAGAATTTTCTTTTGTTGATTTAGCCAAAACCATACCATTATTAGCCAAAACCCCAACCTTGATGTCATAGCCAAAACAATTCACAACTCAAAAACATCCACCATCAACACCAAAATAGAATGTATAAAAAAACCCTGAATGTACAAATTCTCGAACCTCAACCATAGTCATTGAACCAAACATTCCTTGTTAGAAATACTGAATGTAATTGTATTTTATTTCATCAATAAAAGAATATACATGAGTGCCTTTATATAGGAGGCATATGAGTGCAGTACAAGTAAATATGTGTGCTATACAAGTAACCTAACTGGGTCTAAAGCCCACAATATATTATACACGTTAACAACCCCCCTCAAACTCAAGGTGGGTGTGAGACCAGCTTGAGGTTGTCAACCAAAGTACGAAGGCGTCCTTTAGGATGTAACTTGGTGAAGATATTTGCAAGTTGATCTTTAGAGGAGACTGAGATTAGTTTGAGAGCACCATGGACAAGATGAAAACGGATAAAATGACAATCGATCTCGATGTGTTTTGTCCGTTCATGGAAGACATCATTGTGAGCAATATGAATAGCACTCTGGTTGTCACAATAAAGAGGAGTAGCAGAGGATGTAGACACACCTAAGTCTTTAAAAAGCCATCGTAGCCAAAGGAGCTCAGATGTGGTATCAGCAAGGGCACGATATTCTGCTTCAATACTGGAGCGGGCCACATGAGTTTGTTTCTTACTTCGCCAAGAAATTAGAGAAGAACCAAGAAGAAAGCAATAACTAGTGGTGGACCTGTGATCAGTGGGATCTCCTGCCTAATCAGTATCAGAAAATGCACGAAGAATAAGAGGAGACTGAGCAGAGTAGAAAAGACCATGGAAGAGAGTGCCCTTTAGGTATCGAAGAATGTGTAGAACTGCAGCATAATGAGTCGATCGTGGTGCAGACAGATACTGGCTCACCTGGTGAATAGCATAAGAAATGTCTGGATGAGTGACAGTGAGATAAACTAAGCTGCTAACCAAGCGTCTGTAAAGAGAGGGATTAGACAATGGTTTCCCCCCTGAGAGAGTCAAATGCACATTAAGCTCAACTGGAGTGTCAACAGTCTTGCTATCAGTAAGTCCAGCTCGAGACAAGAGTTCAGAGGCATACTTGGCTTGAGTAATATAAAGTCCATCTGTAGAATGAGTGATTTCAAGACTCAAGAAGTAGCTGAGATGTCCAAGATCTTTCATCTCAAACTGCTGACTGAGAAAAGCCTTGAGTTCTTGAATGCCACTGAGGTCATCACCAGTTATGATTATATCATCCACATATAGGAGAAGTAATATAGTGCCTTTGTCAGTGCGACGAAAAAATAAGGCAGAATCATAATGACTGGCCATGTAACCCAAGTGAGAGATGGTAGAGCTAAATTTGGCAAACCAAGCTCGTGGAGCTTGTTTAAGGCCATAAAGTGCACATCGAAGGTGACAAACCTTGTTTGAATCAATAGAGAGACCAGGAGGAGGTTGCATATACACTTCTTCACTTAAATCTCTATTAAGGAATGCTTTTTTGACATCCATCTGAAAAAGGTCTCATTTACTGGTAGCAGCAACAGCTAAGAGGGCACGAACAAATGAGATATGAGCAACCGGAGCAAAGGTCTCTTCATAATCAATCCCATACTCTTGTGTAAAACCTTTTGCAACAAGACGAGCTTTGTAGCGCTCAATGGACCCATCAGAGCGAGTCTTAATCTTGTAGATCCACTTTCAACCAACCATAGATTTCCCAGGAAAAAGTGTCACCAAATCCCAAGTATGGTTTTTAGATAATGCATCAAGTTCCTCTTTCATTGCTATTTGTCATAAAGGGTCAGTGGAAGCCTCACGATAAGTGCAGCGGCGGAGCTACAGCAAGGCTTGGGCCCCCCCAAAATTTAAAAAAATTATTTTTTATTATATGTAAGTATTAAAAATCTAAATATTTAGCTACAAAAATAGAAGTTGTTAGAAGTTATAGAGACAAGATAGTTTTTGTTTTTTCTAATTCGTTTTTTGTACATGTTTAATATCTTTGTATAGTATTGGAGTTTAAAAGATGATAAATTCTCCTAAAAAATTATCTTGCGAATATACATATGTGAAAGTTATTAATTTTATTCACAATATATTCATAAATTATGACCTACTCTAGTATCAAAATATTAATGTTTATATTTGTGTATGTGCGTTTACGCATGTGTGTGATTGTTTATCTTGACTCAAGACTAATATATTAGTAAAAAAATTTGGCCCCCCCAAACAAAAAATCCTGGCTTCGCCCCTGGATAAGTGTGAGGCTCGTGTAGTGTAACAAGGGTAGTGTAACAATGATAGTTAAGTAAATGTGTAGGGATAGATCTTACCCGAGTTGAGTGACGAGGTGCAATGTCTTGTGCAAGATCTTCAGGCAGAGCAAGAGCAGGAGACCCAAGCTCAGAATTGGGGTTGGGTAGCTCATCTTCAACCTGTTCATCTTCCACTTGTTCATTAAAGGGTGAATTAGGAAAGGGATCAGTGATATCTGGTGGTTGGACAGAAAAGTCTACAGCAACAGAATCAGGAGCAACTACAGGAGGATCAGGAGCAGCTACAGAAGGAATATGTGCCTTATTTGGAAAAAGATCTAAGACAGAGGAGGAGGACAGGGAAGCATTGAAATGAGAGAGCTCGACAAAAAGGCGATGTTCCCAAAAGACAACATTGCGGGAGATATGAAGACGATGAGAGATAGGATCATAACACCTATACCCCTTTTGAGTTTCGCCATAGCCAAGAAAACAACAAAGCCTTGATCGAGGCTCAAGTTTGTTATGTTCATGTGGCTGAAGAAGAATGAAACAAGCAAAACCGAAGGAGTGAAGGTGGTGATAGTCTGGAGGTGATCCAAAAAGACGCTCATATGGAGTTTGATTTGGATAACAGGACTCGGAATGCGATTAATAGTATGAACAACATGAAGAGCAGTTTCACCCTAAAAAGGAGCAAGAACTTTGGCAGAGAGAAGGAGAGCACAAACAGTGTCAAGAATATGACGAAGTTTTCATTCGGCTTTACCATTTTGTTGAGAGGTACCTGGACAAGTTAGTTGATGAACAGTGCCATAGAAATGCAAAATAGCTTGGAAAGCATATTAAGTATATTCAAGAGCATTATCAGATCGAAAAATTTTGATGCGTCTGGAAAACTGAGTTTCAACCATTTTTGCAAAATTAGAATATACTTCCAATAATTCAGAACGATGTTTCATATTAAAAATCCAGCTATAGCGAGAGTAATCATCAACAAAGATAACAAAATATCTAGACCCACCAATACTAGAGACAGAGGACAACCCCCAAACATCAGAATGAATAAGGTCAAAGATATCAGTTGATATTGATTTACTAGTATTGAAAGGCAAAGCTGGTTGTTTTCCTAACTGACATGAAACATAATCAAAGTTTTCTGTAGACATTGAACCTAACAAACCTCTAGAATCCAATTCTTGTACCCGAGAGAAAGATGCATGACCAAGTCGAGCATGCCAAAGTGCAAGGGAAAGAGTGGAAGAAATTGCAGCAGTTGCAGAAACAGAAACAGAAGCAACAAGTGGAAGACGAAGGTTGTCCACGGGAAACATACGCCCAACTCTAGGACCGGTCCCAAGCTCCTGTCCTGTCTTAGGATCCTGCACAATGTGCCTAGAATAATCAAAGGTAATGCGATAACCCAACTCAGATAATTGTCCCACAGAAAATAAATTATAAGAAAGGTTAGGAACATTAAAGACTCCAGGAACTGAGAGGTTGGAGGTTGGAATTGAACCTATATTATGACCAGACATTGTGGAACCATTTGTTATGCGAATATTAAGAGGGTGCGGTGCAGGTGTAATGTCAGAAAATAAGGACGAGTGAGGTGTTATGTGATTGCAACAAGCAGAATCCATAAGCCAAGAGATAGGAGACATACCAGATAAAGCTGAGAGAGAAGAGGAATAAGATGCATTACCAACCATACGAATGACATTGGCGATGATATTTATAAGGTTATCTCTGGAAATGAAGAAAGTGGATCCAGAAGACTTCGACTATGCAGAGATAGGAGCCATTGGTTGGACATTCTTAGTGTTAGTAAAAGTAGCAGCAGAAATGGACACAGTTGATTTGTTGCGATGATAGCAAGTCTCAATATTGTGGCCAAAACATTTTCAAAAATTGCAAAAACGTTTGATGGATTGGCAGCGACGATTGTTGCAATAAGAAGAAGACCTGTCCTTATTCTTCATTTAGAAGAAAAATATGCAAAAATGGACTGCAAAAATGAAATCTACGCGAAAAACTAGATAAGGAGCACCTGAACTGCAAAAGTTAACTCTGGCAAAAAAGTCAACGGTCAACGTTGTCAAAGTCAACAGATGACGTCAGGAAGCTGACTGTGAGATGATGTCAGCAGATGACAAGGCGCTGATGTCAGCTAGGGCTGACGTGGATGAGCAGATTTCGCGCGAGGTGCGGCGCGTGAGGAGGAACCCAGCTATGCAGTGGCGCGTGGGAGGCGCGTGGAGCGTGTGCGTCGCGATGTAGAACCTTTGAGTGGCGCGTAGGGGTACGTGCAGTCTCCGATGGCTTCGAGGCTTCCACGAGTGTGTAGATCGGTGCAAGATGATCTCTGTGGCACCTTCACAAATGTAATCGGAGCAATATTGCGGCGGTGATGCAACAGACAGTGATCTTTGTAGCATGAAACTCCTCAACAACGGCGGCTACAGGTCCGAAACCCAAAGATGACGGCTGGAAGACGTCGGAGGTTCAACAGCGAGAGGCTGCGGCGGTTGCTGTGATGGCGGAAGCGATGTTGAGATTGGAGTCACACCAATAAAGACAAGACTGCTAAGAAAATGTTAGAGTAGTGGCTCTGATACCATGTTAGAAATACTGAATGTAATTGTATTTTATTTCATCAATAAAAAAATATACATAAGTGCTTTTATATAGGAGGCATATGAGTGCAGTACAAGTAAATATGTGTGCTATACAAGTAACTTAACTGGGCCTAAAGTCCACAATATATTATACACATTAACATTCCTAATCATCGCCAATCACTCAATATGACCTGTGATCTTACAAGCACCAAGCCAGCACAATTACAAATCATGATTAACCATATGTGGTGGACTATTTGTCAATTGTAAATCACGGTCGACCATTGTTGCAATCCTCCCTTAATTTCAATCTCAAAAAATTCATTGTTCTCAGTCAAAGAGACCAAGTCAATTGGTTGGAAAAAGTGAGACAAAGGTAGTGAAAATTTTCCGAGAGAGAGAGAGAGAGAGAGAGAGAGAGAGAGAAATAAATAAAATAACAATTTATATTAGCGTGACTGTGAACAGAGTTTCAATAAGTGCATTGAGACGCTATTCATTGACAAATTTTGGGGACAAATTGTGAAGGCTGACGCAAGAAGATTTTAAGTAGATTTAGTTATGTTTTTGCTCAAAAATTGTTTTGTTGAGATTGATGGTAATGCCTCCTACACAGTGAGTCCCTTACCAGCAATTATATTCCACTATAAGAAAAAGAAGATAGAAAGTTTTTTTTTTTTTAATATTTATTTATCAGGAAAAAAAGAAAAAGAGTAGATCCCACGCGTAACTTATATTTTGTCCTTTGGAACTGGTTTGTGGTGTGCTACTGGTACACTACCCCTATGCTACGCAACCTTTTGCCTTCCAGAGACTAGACCCCTGTCCCCCCAACCATCTTTAACATTAAACTTTCCAAAAATTACTGTGTGGCAGAACCTATGAGTGTGTAGCCGTCGGCACATCATTTTGACTTTGCATTTCAGTCTACTGCTACTGCTTCCTACAATTTTCATGTTCTCGCATAAAGTCACACAAAATAAAAAATATTCACCTACTACTTCCGTTCCCACCAATAAATAAGATGTGAAATTGAATGTATAATTATTTGCGTTTCTAAGAAAAATGCTATAGTGGCAACTAAATTCATAATTTTACCATAGTTGTGAATAACCCAAAAAAAAAAAAAGTAACAAGTCCAAATTTTCACTGCTCAAATTTTTACGGTTCACAGCTCGCTGCATGAATGATTGGGTGCTAGTTTTATAAATAATAGGTTATGTTAACGAGTGTCTTTAGGCATTAGTTAATAGAGTTTGGTTCAAGTTACACTTTGTGTAATTCTAAATAATATTACACTACTCAATATTTTTTAATTGGATGCAAATATTGACAAATCTACCGTTAGATTACTTTATTTTCGTATATTCTTCATGCTTGAAAAATTTTGAGATGATCAAAAATTAATAGCTATGTCATCGATTAATTGTTAAAATTCAAATTTTTGTAGTTTAAAATAATGCATAAAAGATGAGTTTATAGATCAAATAGTAAATAACATCCGATTGATATGAAAATTGGCATGCATGTTAAGAAAATATAGAACATATAATTCAACGGTTGGATTTTTAAAATATTAATTCAATAACAAGTTATTAGGTAGTGTAACATTACTTAGAGTTACGGTACTCAATATTTTTTAATTGGATGCAAATATTGACAAATCTACCGTTAGATTACATTATTTTCGTATATTCTTCATGCTTGAAAAATTTCGAGGTAATCAAAGATTAATAGCCATGTTATCAATTAATTGTGAAAATTCAAATTTTTGTAATTTAAAATAATGAATAAAAGATGAGTTTATATATCAAATGGTAAATAATATCCGATTGATATGAAAATTGGCATGATTTATTTTAGAAAAATTTTGACACTATTTTCATGAAAAATAAAAAAAATTGTTAAAATATTAATTTTTTTCTTTTCTCATAAAAATTTTCTTCAACTAAATTCTTAACTAGTGTTTTTAGAATATTTGTTAGCATTTCTCAAAATAAAGGCATGACCCAATAATTTATGCCCACACCGGCTCTCTTCCCCAAACCTGAGTCAAATTGCATTAACAGACCTATAGCCTATTGGATACAAATTGTCATACCGCAATGAGGTTTCATTTCATTCATTCCCATTGGTACGAGAGGAAGGGGCCATGGCCCATTATTTTGACCAATTCAAGGCCACGCGCTTCTTCACGCTCCAATTACAATCTCAGGAATTCTACTTTTACTTCCCTACTGGTTGGATAATGGTGGCCCCCAATTTAGGTACCCCGTGGTCCTATCTCAAATAATACTAACTTTGTTCTCAGCGCCAACTCACGCTCCAATCAGATTCTTTACTTTTCAATCTCGGCTCACTTATTGTTTGATGGGATAGCGCGTGGGTTACATTAGACATAAAGTGTTTAAAACGTTATGATTTAAGGACAGCAGCCCCACGCTTTTCGAGCAATAAATTTTTACTTACTTTTTTATTTTTATTTTTGCATTAAAAGCTTAGGACAAGCAAAGCCGCCCATTTGTAGAAGTCGGAGTCGGACGCCAACTAATATAGGACCTTGACGTATTCTGTGTCTTAATTTAATGTACATTTCTTTTTTGTTTTTAAGTTAAAATACAAAACTATCTCTTTCATTTTTTTTAGATTTTATTTCAGTCCTTTAATTTTGTTTTAGTTCATTTTAATTTTTTAAATTTTAAATTTATTCAATTAAGATCTTTTTGTTAATTTTTGTTAAAATTTTTTGAAAAAAAAAGTTTTAAAAAATATTTTTCAATCATTAATTAATTTTTTTAATTTAAAAAATTTCAAAAAAAATTTATAAAATTAAAAAATTAACCATAATATATGACAAAAGTTGATGAAAAAGTCTTAATTGAATAAACTTGAAAGTTAGAGAACTAAAATGAACAAAAACAAAGATAGAGTATTGAAATGACATCTGAAAAAACTTAAAAAGTCAATTTTACATTTTACCCCTTTTTTTATTTTTATTATTACCATTTAAATAAACTAATGAAGACTTTTTTAATAAATAAACTGGATATTCCACTCTATGGTAATTGTTTTTTATATTACTAAATTCTAAATATTATACTCAACTATGAGAGTTTTTATAAATTGAACTAACTGAAATTTACTTTTTATTAATTTAAATAATAAATTATTATTATTATTATTATTATTTCTTAGTACCGGTAAAACCCTTATTCTTTCCTAGCTATGGATGGCATGTCTAAAGTCCACCTTTTTTTTTTTTTTAATGTTATGTTTTGTTTTGTTTTTTTTTTTTCTCTATGGCTGAAATTAAATGTTAATCACTTCAATAGGAATGTCACTCATTTTGTGTATTAAGTTATTTACTATTTAAACTACAGACTTCAAATCCCCAAAAAAAAAAAAACANTATTTCTTTTTATCCAAATTAGGGGTGGTAACAAGAAAAGTATTGATGATCAGGATATCACGAATACGAATTGGTGCACTTTTCTCTTTTGTCCTATTAGAATGCCCCAATTAACAGGGATCATAGGGAGCTTTCTCAACCTCTAGAAGCTACTTTCTTTTTATAATCATAATAATTGTGTGCTTCCCTAATTGAAAGTGATGATAGAAAACTTCTCTGCCTTTCAAAATTATATTATTTTCTTTTTAAAGAGAAAGCTGATTATTATGTAGAATTACAATGAAGGACACAAAGTTTGAGAAAGTCAAATCCATAAACAAATCGATACGAGGAAGTAGCCTACACTTTATCCAATTAATAATGCCAATATTTTTTAAGATTGGGGTGAGTATAAAGCAAGTAGCACTTGATATGATAGTAGAAGCACATATCTTGAAAATATAATTGTTGTACAACACATATGAACATTTGGGATCAGTTTCTTTTTATAAGAGCCACTAAAAGCAAAAATTTCAAAGACTAGCTACCCTTTCATGATTAAAATTTAGAAAACAAAAAATGACACATGTCCTAGGACCTAATTTTTTTTCTTCTTTTTCCTGTTTTTGCTTTTTCTTTTTTCTTTTCTTTTTTCCTTTTTTGTGTGTCCTCAGATTGTTTTTCTTTTAATTTTTAAGCTAGGTTTGACCCGTTTGTGCCATTCAAAAAAGTTTTCTTTCGATTGTCTACTTGTGGGAATATGCTAAAAATGTTTATGGTGAAACGGCTAGGAGAGACTTACTTAAAAAAGAAACAAGTAACAATTAATTTTGGCTAGTAAATGCTTCACTATTTATGTTCTTTGTTCTTTTTCTTGTTATTTTCAAATTTCCATTTTCTCATTACTGAAATTTTTTTTTTTCGCTTTTTGTTCCTCAGCATCAAGTTAGTTTTACTTAAAATAAGCCAACTTTGTCATGTCATGGTAGCAGGAGCCTATCCATCACATAGAGTCTCTAAGAATATCATGGCAAATTAAGATATGGAACTTTACTATTTGTGAAAAAAATAAATAAGCAAGTTGATCAGCTATTTCAATAATAATTCCATAATAAATGGGGTTTGGCACTGCACTAAATTTCATTGAGCTATATATTCTTCTTACTGATCAACAATTATTACAATATCAGGTAATCATGTCATATGTTTGAACTTTGATCCGCCCGGATAAGATACCCAAAAATTAGAGAGAAGAGTAATAAGATGATAATATTGTTTTCATACTATCAAATAACATGTACACAACACAACAAAATTTTATTCCTCTTGCGAGGTTAAAAAGAGTGAATATGCAGGGGCAACTAAAACAAATTAAGCCTTACTGTTTTCGTGGATCCAACCGACTCATCTGCCCATCATATTCACATATAGTGCATTAAAAAATGTACTCAAAGAAACATATAGTAATATTTTTATGCAAAAAAGTATGCAATAATAGTATATGCTCTTCGGAACTTGCAGAAGATGGAAAGAAAGTGAGACCCTCCATTAAGTAAGCCTCTCTCTTCCACTCCACCAATTCTGCTCAATGATTCATATCAAAGACTGTGGGGTCAAAAGTTTTGTTTATTAATATACTTCTCTGAAATTCTTCAAAAGCACAGAATAGGCAAATTATCTTATTAATATTGATATATATCCATATTGGGCATGTGCCTTGCTGTAAGGGCACCTAGAAGTCAGGAATATTCATATCCAAGTATTAAGTGGTGATACTATTGCATTGCATATATGACAGTATCTGTGTTGGTGTTTCTTTTCAACTAACATGATGGATGGACGGACTACCCATGTGTAAATTATTAGTCAACAAATAAATTCATAAGCACAATCAAGATCACTTAGTGTTTTTTTAGATTCTAGTTAACTCTACTGGTAAAGTTTCTGAATGTTGAATAAGAGATTTTAGAATTTAATTCCCACCTACACCAAAAACCGATTGATGTTTTAGTCTGATGATAAAGAGCTATCATCATGAACGAACGTCATTGGTTAGTCCTAATTTGATAATTACAATAGAAGAATGGAAACTTGAACTCTAAACGTTTTGAAAAATATTAGAAAGTGTTAACCAGTTGAGTTACAAGACTCTTGACATTAAAATTGCTTATAATTGATCTTTTAAGCCGAACCAATTCATGGTTATCATATCAACAATTAGTGATAGGAAACTATATATTATCTACCTCTTAGATTATGTTTGCATTTCGTTAACACATGATTGGTTGATTCCCTAGAATTTAGTAAAGAACAAGAAAATTAATGATTCGTCAAATCATCAACTTGCTAACTGTGTTTTAAGTTTTAACTTTTAACCTCACAACCATATTTGATATTTAACTATTTCAATCGCTTTAGCAAATAAGTCCAATAACTTTATTTTATTCTATATTTATAAATATAGAAATGTGGTTATATATATGGTGGGGTTTGGGTGGCGCATGAAAGAACATTTTAATATAAGACGTCAAATCTAGATACAAACGAGAATCAAATGATAGAAATAGTTGTCTATAAACAAGGGAATCACTTTACTTTTTTGGAGAAGAAGACCAAATGAGAAAATCCCAACCTTGCTTGTTAGATAAATTACAAAATTGAAAACATGGTGTTATTTTCTTGGATAAGTTCTCAAGGAAAAAGGAGTGACCTTGCATTCACATGAAAGAAAATGAAAGCCGCATTTCTTTTATGATGATGTATAAACTATAAAAAGAAAATTCGCACAAATACATATCGATTCTATAACCACACAATTAAAGTTGAATCAATTTTATAAAAATTTATATGCTATATCATATCACGCCATAGAGAATTCCACAATACACACTTTTTTAAATAAAATAAAAAAATGTATCATACTTATTTAATCTTAATCACTAACGTAATGTATTGTCTTATACATTTTATAATGATAATATATTAAACAATATCATAGACAGTTCACATGATATACAATCATCTCAAATAATAATATTATATATTATTCAATTAACTCCTTCAAAATAATATAATTAAACTTGTGTTGACGAAATCCTGCAACCATGACATGACAAAATTGGCTTATTTTAAGTAAAACTAACTTGATGCTGAGGAACAAAAAGCGAAAAAAAAAAATTTCAGTAATGAGAAAATGGAAATTTGAAAATAACAAGAAAAAGAACAAAGAACATAAATAGTGAAGCATTTACTAGCCAAAATTAATTGTTACTTGTTTCTTTTTTAAGTAAGTCTCTCCTAGCCGTTTCACCATAAACATTTTTAGCATATTCCCACAAGTAGACAATCGAAAGAAAACTTTTTTGAATGGCACAAACGGGTCAAACCTAGCTTAAAAATTAAAAGAAAAACAATCTGAGGACACACAAAAAAGGAAAAAAGAAAAGAAAAAAGAAAAAGCAAAAACAGGAAAAAGAAGAAAAAAAATTAGGTCCTAGGACATGTGTCATTTTTTGTTTTCTAAATTTTAATCATGAAAGGGTAGCTAGTCTTTGAAATTTTTGCTTTTAGTGGCTCTTATAAAAAGAAACTGATCCCAAATGTTCATATGTGTTGTACAACAATTATATTTTCAAGATATGTGCTTCTACTATCATATCAAGTGCTACTTGCTTTATACTCACCCCAATCTTAAAAAATATTGGCATTATTAATTGGATAAAGTGTAGGCTACTTCCTCGTATCGATTTGTTTATGGATTTGACTTTCTCAAACTTTGTGTCCTTCATTGTAATTCTACATAATAATCAGCTTTCTCTTTAAAAAGAAAATAATATAATTTTGAAAGGCAGAGAAGTTTTCTATCATCACTTTCAATTAGGGAAGCACACAATTATTATGATTATAAAAAGAAAGTAGCTTCTAGAGGTTGAGAAAGCTCCCTATGATCCCTGTTAATTGGGGCATTCTAATAGGACAAAAGAGAAAAGTGCACCAATTCGTATTCGTGATATCCTGATCATCAATACTTTTCTTGTTACCACCCCTAATTTGGATAAAAAGAAATATCAACCTTAACCTGTATTGCATTTAAGGATTCAAGAATTTCATGAAATATGCTCAAAGTAATCATTTTTAGTGAATCAGAACAAGTAAAGCCTTTGAAAAGGTGCATCCAAGTCATTGTCAATTTGATTATTAAAAAAAAAGTCATTGTCATTTACCTGTGAGGGTTGATGTTTCCAGAGACAAGAATGCTAATGCTAGGTCCGATACATCTAACCAACAGTTTGCTATTGGGGAAATAAAAATACCGGGAGTTTCATTGAGTAATTAATATAATATAATATATAAAGACACATTTTAATTTAAAAGGCCTAAATTCAATGAGTATGTGCTCAATTATGTTATATTATCTACTCATATTTTTCATCATTATTTAATGTGAGACTTCACTCACATGTATAATCCAAAACCTACAATAAAATAGTAGTAGTTATTACTAGTTTTTTACTTTGTCTACTTGAATATTTATTTTTACTTTTTAATTTTGCACTGCAAACATAAAAATTCGACTAAAAAAAAGAAAAGAAAAGATAATGAGCAAATCTATCATGATTGCATGCAAATTGCTCCTGTAAGAAGCTTTTTGTTTTGATTATAATAAAGTAGGGGAGGGGAAATTCAAATCTAAGTTCTCCTATGTGTGATAATTAGATAACATCATTGAGCTATAAGGTTTTTGAAATAAGAAACTTTTTTGTTGTTGAATTAATATCTTCTCTAAACTTTTGTTGATACATGTGTAATTATTGGTTGTTTGGGTTAATCGGGCCGCAAAAGTAACTTGCGCTCAAGAACACTAATTGTATAAGCTAAAATTTGGCAAATCTTCATTAAAAAAAAAGGGAATACAAAGTCAAAGGGATGTTATATTAAAAATTAAGATAAACTTAAAAATTTGTTACACCTTCGAGACATGGAGACCCTAATCCAATCTTAGCTTGAAAGAAGAAAGCATCTCTCCTCACAAGTTGGTGAGTCACATGTTAGTGGGGCGGATAAGCCTATGATGTAAGAGACCCGTTCCATAGAACGAGCACATGAAATAATTTTCGATAAAATAGAAGCATATTAATATAAGATCATTTTCTAGATACAAGAGATATATATATATATATAAATGTTACACCTTGCAACTTTCCTAATAAAAAAAGAAGTTAATAGATATCTTAACATCTTAAAATACTAATAATTTTGTAGTTCAATTGACACATCTTCATACATAAAATGTTGATTGATTTAATGGGAAAATAATTTGAACTGCCGGCTTAATAGTATACTTTAATTATCTCTTTACAAAAAAATAACCAACATCAAATTTTTTATTAAAAATAAAAAAGAATTGACTTATTGATAAGAGTTTTATGCCTTCGTAATATACGGTGAATATGATATAATCTGTCCCTCTCCTTAAAACTCGTGCAGCTTTTACTAGTTGGTCATACCTTTTGACTTCTCTAAATCTTTTCGGATATATAGTACTTTATACTTTTTAGTTTTTAGGGAATGAAAAAAATTTTTTTCGCGTGTATATAGCAAAAATTGATATGAACCGTTGGTCCTGAAAAATTGGCTTGTTTTTGGGGCTGAAGTGAAATTTGATTTTACCACTTTCCTCAAATTTTAAATTATTTTTTGTCATCTAGTTACAAAAGAGGTATTTATGGGAGGACAAAATCAAAGTAACAACTCGAAATAGCCAAAGTTGAGTTGCAAAGAATGAATTTTTTTCCCCTCAACTTGATCATTCAATATTCCATTTCTGTACAAAAGCTTTCGAACTTATTTATGCCACCACAGTTATTTTTAGGATTTGAGTACTCCAACAAGTCCAAGCTTTACTTAGCTTTTTGGGGAGAGAGAGAGAGAGAGAGAGACAGAGCCAGTTGGTTGTGTTTCCCACCAATTTAACCTTTTTCCCTGGGACCGTGAAATCCTTGTGCCTTAAACTCAAGTGGGTCATTCTTTTCTACGAGGTCCTACCCTCTCTCTCTCTCTCTCCCACTTGCTGGTCTTTGCTGTCTCAGCCTGTGTTCCTACCTGCCCTCTTTTTCAAACTTCCCCAATAGACACTTCTCTCTTTTCTGTGTTCTCTGCTTCTACTTCTTCTTCTCCATATCCAAGTAAGATCCAATTTTTCTTCTTTTTCTCATATGGGTATTCATTCATTCTGATTGTTCTGCTTCTTCAAGGTAATAAAAAGATCAACAAGTTCTGATATTTGTATAGCTTGTTTTCTTTCATTGAATACTTGTTTGTTTCTGTATTATGTTCAAAACTTGGTCTTTTTGTAAATAGGAAGGTGTTAGCTATCAATTCAAGCATCTGGGGTACTCTTGATATTGTGTGAGCTTTACTGGGTATTGGTATTGCATGTAATGGTTGATGTAGCTTTTGGATTTGAGAGGTTTGTTTGGGGTCACTTGTGGGGTTTAAGGGATGGGATGTGCTGGACAAAAGGGGCTTTTTGTATGAGTGTGAACTTTTCTTTTTTGGTGGAATAGTGGCTGTGATTTCATGCTTGGTCCAAGACAATGGAGTGGTTTATGGCCAGATTTTTACTTCTTTAGCATTCAAAACTTTAGCTTAGTGAAAATATTAATATGAAGAACTTTCTTAAGAAGCTTCATATCATGTCCAATCAATCAGAAGATGCAGAAGGGTCTACTTCATCAAAGGGAAATAACAAGCCCAATGAAGGGTCATCCCCTGATAGGATTTTGCACTCTAGGCCCCATCATAATTTTGAGCATAAACCTCTTTCAGGGCTTTCAGGTTGGTTGAATTCAGTTGCTAATAGACGCAGCCCCAGTCCTCCGTCATCTTCGAATGAGACAAGAGGAGAGAACATGGAACCATCTGATTCAGCTAGTACTGGTGGTTTAGATGTCCCTTTGGACGCAGTTAGGCGCGATTCGGGTTCTAGTAACTCGAGGGATCCGGATATAGAGGAAGAGTATCAGATACAATTGGCTTTAGAGTTGAGTGCCAAGGAGGATCCTGAGGCAGTTCAGATCGAGGCTGTAAAGCAGATCAGTTTAGGCTCCTGTGCTCTTGATAATACTCCAGCTGAAGTTGTTGCCTACCGATACTGGGTAGGCACTTGTCTCTTCTTATTTTTACTGATTTCAATTTGGTTGACTTGTTATTGCAGTCATAGTTCTTATAATCACAATACATTATAGGAATTTGTTGGGGGCATAATTGCTTATCGTCCAACCTTCAATTATAGTCTAAGTTTAAATTTCTTGTGGTGTAGTTGACTCACTTGTTGCTGCATACAAAATGATATGGATGTCAGAAAAATATGTGCCTAAAAAAAGTTTAATTTTGTTTCTTTCCATATATGCATATGGTGCTTCCTTAAGTTTGCTTTTTCTTTTTTGGATGAACTGGATGGTCTTTTAAAAGACCCGTAAAAATATTTTTATGCATTAGACTTGAAGAGCTGTTAAAGAAACTAGGAAAAAGATCTGGCACGGTGTTGTTATCATCCTCATACCTCCTGTGATATTTGTCTTTTAAGTAACACTATTACCTATGATAAAAGTCAGAAACATCTACCAGTTTAATGTTAGTCGCATTCTGATAGTGTAAGAAATGTTGTTGAGGGTCACCATCAAAGCTGCTTTGCATTGAAAGAAAGTGCATAGGCAGAATGGGCAGAACTGGTTGTCTGTTTACCATTCTCTAGTTTAGATTTAATTTGTTTAGCTATATGTTTTAAGTTCTTGTGCACATACATGTGTATATTATATTCTGTTCACATGCATTTTCATTTTTGTAATTTTAGTTTTCACCCTTTCTGTTCCAAGGATTCTCTCATGCCAATCCACTTTAAGATGGCAAATTGTTGAAATATTGAAATCCATGTCTCACCATGATCTCTTTATATTGATGTGCAATTGTCACTGAGAACAACTAGCAACTAGTGTAAAAAATGTTGTTGAGAGTCACCATCAAAGCTGCTTTGCATTGAAAGAAAGTGCATAGGCAGAATGGGCAGAACGGGCAGAACGGGTTGTCTGTTTACCATTCTCTAGTTTAGATTTAATTTGTTGAGCTATATGTTTTAAGCTCTTGTGCACATACATGTGTATATTATATTCTATTCACATGCATTTTCATTTTTGTAATTTTAGTTTATCCTTTCTGTTCCAAGGATTCTCTCATGCCAACTAGTGTAAGAAATGTTGTTGAGAGTCACCATCAAAGCTGCTTTGCATTGAAAGAAAGTGCATAGGCAGAATGGGCAGAACGGGTTGTCTGTTTACCATTCTCTAGTTTAGATTTAATTTGTTTAGCTATATGTTTTAAGTTCTTGTGCACATACATGTGTATATTATATTCTGTTCACATGCATTTTCATTTTTGTAATTTTAGTTTTCACCCTTTCTGTTCCTAGGATTCTCTCATGCCAATCCAATTTAAGATGGAAAATTGTTGAAATATTGAAATCCATGTCTCACCATGATCTCTTTATATTGATGTGCAATTGTCAGTGAGAACAACTAGCAACTAGTTGAGCTTCCTGCCTCTTGCTTTTGTTTAACACGTGAATAATAGCATCACAAGGTTCTGTCAAGGAGTTACCAACTTGTGTAATTTGCATTATTTGTGACTTTTTGTATCTTCTTTCTGAAAACATACTTCCAACAAAGCCAATTGCCCCTTTCCTTACTAGGTCATATTTCAGAATAAAGTATATGAGAAAAACTGAAGCATTTAATCTTTTTATTGCTATTGAAAAAAAAAAAAATCTCCTAAATTTTCTGGGAGCTTGAACTATTTTTTTAAAGACAAATTGGAGACTAACATAATTGTACAAGATTACTCTATTTAACTTTGTTTCTCATTTTTGTCATGTTTATTCCTTTCTAACCTATCTCATATCGTAGATTTATCCATGCTTCACAGAATTACAATTCTCTTAGCTATGATGACAAGATCTTGGATGGTTTCTATGACCTGTACGGAGTTATGACGGAATCAGCCGCAGAAAGAATGCCATCCCTTGTTGATCTGCAAAGAACACCAGTGTCAGACGGTGTCACCTGGGAGGCCGTTTTGGTCAATAGGGTTGCTGATGCTAATTTGTTGAAACTTGAACAGAAGGCTCTAGAGATGGCTGTCAAATCAAGGTCCAATTCTCTAGTTATTCTAGGTAGTGATTTGGTGCGAAAGCTTGCTATTTTAGTTGCTGACTCTATGGGTGGACCAGTTGGGAATCCTGAGAACATGTTGAGAGCATGGCGAAGTCTCAGTTACAATTTAAAAGCAACCCTTGGTAGCATGGTTTTGCCGCTTGGTTCTCTGAAAGTTGGATTGGCTCGTCACCGAGCGTTGTTGTTTAAGGTACGTGCTTGACTTTTTTCCTTTATGGTTCAAAACTTAAGTTACATTGATATGTTAATTTGATCTGGGAGCATTTGATTCCCATATTTGAAATTCCTTTTGGATGGTTTTGACAAAAATGTCTAAGCAAAAGCAACATTCTCACAGCCTTGGTTTCCCTCATGATGAGAATGCTATTGGTACTTCTGATAATTTAATTATATCAATTTCGTAGCTGTTTTTGAATTAATATGATTGCATGAGCAAAATGACACTTCGTTGTTAAGGATGAATATATTTCAGACTGGAAATGACAGACTAAGAAGACTGAGAAAATTTGAGAAAGGTGCAATTTATATGCAATCATGTGATCAGGTTCTTGTTGTTGCCGGTTCTATTTTATTCCCATACTTCTTTTATTCACTTCAGAAATGCTTTCCTTGTCCATGCTAAGTCTCTGATGTCTTTTCTCATGAAGGTCCTGTTAGAGAATCTGATGCGTACATTGTCAAAGACCTTTCATGATTGATAAATTTTACGACTGCGGTAGTTCCTTCCTATTATTCATCAAGAATGTTGTGGTTAGCCACTCTATAGTCTTTGCCCATCCTTAAGATTTGGGTGCAGAGACATAATGATTTAGATGGTAATCTACTGCAGTGCCAAATAAGAGTATTTATCCCATTTGTGAAAATTTAGGGATTCCGTGTTGTTGCATTCTCTCAACTTTGCATATAACAGTATTCCTACTATCTGTGGTCTGCCTTTGAGCCACTTAGATCCATATTTAGATACATTATCTTTGCTGTGTTTATATTTTCCACCTTATCTTGCTGCTTCCTAGGTTTATTCTTAGGTTTGCTTTAATTTTCCGAGATCATTTTAGGATATCTGAATATAAAGCATAATCTACGATATGCCTTGAGGTATGAAGATTTGATGCTTGTTACATGGGTCAATATTTTCCATTTTAAGATTGACTGGACCCTTGCAATTATACCACCCTGAACAACCTGATATAACATATTGCTAAGGCATGTGTAATAATGATGGCTAAAGCACAAAAGTGGTTCATAACCACCTCCTGATTTTGAAGAAAATACGTGGAGTCTATTAAATTGTCAACTGTCAACTGGAACCGGGAAAACTCAACACCCCCCCCCCAAAAAAAAAAAAAATCCAAAAAACCCAAGGGTACTGGCCAGGAAAAAAAAGAAAAAGAAAGGACTCAAAGGTGGTGGCTGCATCATGCATTGCTGTTATGCTTCTTGTCTGAATTTGTGATGCATTAATTGCTCTCTTTTCTGCCTCTCATTTTTATACAACCTTTTAAGCTATTGTTAATATCTTTCATTGGGCGGTGATGAACTTCATGCTCCATGTGAGGAACACTCTTCTTGAGGTACTTGAGTTGAAAAAAGATAACTCAAGAACAAACCTAGGTTCTGCATCAGACATGTGAAGATGAACTGGAATAAGTATTTGTTGGCCTATTTTTGGGTTATATGTGTGAGTGAAATTTCACATTGAATAATATTGAGAAGAGTGAGTGGTTAGTATAATATTGTTGGGCCCAAGCTCATAAGCTTAAGATTCTAGGTTAAATGGTGTCTTTGAAGTTTGCAGGAGGGCTCATGGGTGTGGTCTTTGGAGAAGCATTAATGAAGGGTGGGAGAGTTTTTCTAAGCATCTGTCCTTTGAAGTGGGTGATGGAACTCGTATCCGCTTTTGGCATGACAGGTGGATTGGTGAGAATTCGTTAAAAGATCGCTAGCCTGCGCTTTATGCATGTTTGGCGGTCAAGGATGCTTGCATCTCTGAGGTTTTGTGGGCTCCAAAAGGGGGTACTGTTAGAGTTTGGAATTTAAGGTTTATAGAGCATTTGAAGATTGGGAGTTGGTTGCATCTTATTCTCTATTTCAGCTTATCCATCCTTATATCCCTTGGGGTGATAGGAGAGATACTCTTCACTGGTGGCTAAAAGGGGATGGAAAGTTTGACACCCAGTCCTAATACCATGAGATTCGGGGTGCCTCAAATTCTTTATTTCCTTGAAAGGGTGTTTGGAAACCAAAGATTTCTAAGTGCGTGGCGTTCTTTCTGTGGACTGCTGCACATGGTCGAATCCTTACTCTGGATAATCTAATGCTTAAGGGTCGCCCTTTGGCTAATTAGTGTTGTATGTATTGCTGTGATGGGAAGTCGGTAGACCACCTTCTTCTTCATTGTCCTGTTACTCACTCCCTATGGGCTTTCATGATTCAAGCTTTTGGTATTCATTGGGTTATGTCGGGTTTGGTGGCGGGTTTGTTATCTAGTTGGCATCAGTGGCCTGGGAAGCATAATTCAGAAATTTGGAACTTGGTTCCAGGGTGCTTAATGTGGATTGTGTGGTTGGAGCGAAATTGTCGATTTTTTGAAGATAAAGAGAAAATGTTGGAGGAGTTAAAGATTTTATGCCAATGCAGTCTAATGGAGTGGTCTCGTTGCTGGGGTTTTACTGAGTGTTCTTCTCTCTCTAAGTTTATGCCTACTCTTAGCTTAGTTTCCTGAATTCTCTCTTCTTGTTGTGTTGTGTTGTGTAGTGTTATGCTGTGTTGCTGTTTTGTTGCTGTTGTGTTGTTGTTCATCATCATAAACATCTTGCACTTCTCTTTTATTTTTTTCCCCCTTTAATAAAAGTTTTCTGTTTACCTATCAAAAAAAAAAAAAAAAAAAACTACTCAATTGGAGTCTCCCCATGGTGTTATCTTCACAAGAAGTGGTATTGGAGCTCAGGGTGACATGTGGCAAGGTGCTATCTTCCTAACAAGATGTGTTAGAGCTGAAGGTGGGACAATGAGTTTAGGGTCACCTTTGCAATTGGAGTGAGGAAAAAGTAAGCCTAAAGGCGCACACAAATGATCTTGGAAAAAGACCCAACAAAGGAGCATTGTCAATGGTGCTAAATCAAGGTAAAGCGCAAGGTTCCCATGGATTAGTGTGCAGGGTTCACACGTGGTTCTTATGGATGACGTACTAGTATAAGTAAAGCTCATAAGGCAAGAGGGAGGGGAGCTAGTAGGACTTGTTCATGGCCTACAGAGAGGAAAAGGCTCACACGTGAGAGGGAGATTTTGGGAATACACGTGTGAGTGAAGTCCCACATTGAATAATAATAAGGAATGAGCGGTTAATATGATATTGTTGGGCCCAAGCTCATAAGATTAAGCTTTTGGGTTAAGTAGTTCCTCTATATGTTATATTAACTACTCAATTGGAGTCTCCAAAGGTGTTTTCTCCCCAACTCCCCAACACCTACGTTAGCAAAGTCGACTTATGTTAAGAAATGTGGACCAGATTAAATAAACTCCTTAGTATGCACATACTTTTAGTAATTGTGCATGAAGTATCTCCATTGTAGTTAAAATTTAGGTTACCTCTTTCAGAAGGTAAAGTTGAATAGCTTGATGGCAGATTTTTTATTACAGCATCCTGTATATCATTTCTGATATGTTGGACTTTGACTGGTCAAATATTTGGTACTATGAGGTTGATGGGTTGTTACTGTCTCCATATTAACTAATCTTGAAAACTGCATGGGTACTGGATTACCATGTTATCAAGATGTTCAGCAGGTATGCTTGTTTGAAGCTGTTTTTGTCCTTTTGAGTCAGCTGTCTTAAATCATTGGATATCTCTCTCTCTCTCTCTCTTTTTGTTCTTTCAATAGCCTTATTTTATTGCCCTAAAAATTTGTCTACAAATTTTTTTTATTGCACTAAATCCCACAACTTTGTTATTATTCTTAGGTTCTTTGATTATCTCGTTTTATATGGTTCTGTACTTCACTAACTCTTGTTAAATCAGTTTTCCTTGTTGTTTGAAATCCTGGCCTTGCACTAGTTTCTCTTTTCTTTAACATTTTATTGTGTAGGTCTTGGCTGATAGTGTGGGTTTCCCGTGCCGATTGGTGAAAGGGCAGCAATACACGGGTTCTGATGATGTGGCAATGAACTTTGTAAAGATTGATGATGGAAGGTAATTGGTATTATAAATTTGTGTTTGGTGATGCAGTCAAGTCAGCTGGATTAGTCTGAGTTTATTTATCTATTTTCTGTTCTCTGAAACATGACTTTGGTATGCATATATGAGCTGCTTATTTCTTCTTTCTCACTCACAGTTAATTCAATGCATGCAATGCTGTTATATACTTATATTTTAGTTAGAATCTTATTCAGTGTCTATATATTAGCGTTATAGGATTGCATTTGCATATGTAGTTGTAGACTTGTAGTTATATTTTTTCCCTTTATCAAATAACGCTGGAAATGATCCCAGAGCCGAAAATTGTATAATTTGTCACTGTAATTTTTTTTTTTTTTTTTCCTCATTCGGGGTTGGAAAATGTTATCCATTTTTAAGATGTGGTTAATGTCAATTTCAGGGAGTATATTGTTGATCTAATGGCAGATCCTGGTACACTTATTCCAGCTGATGCAGCTGGGTCACATATAGACTATGACGAATCTTTCTATACAGCCAGTCCTTTGTCTAGAGATATTGATTCCTCTCATATGGCCTCTTCGAGCAGTGGGGTTGGGAGTTCATTTGAAGAACATTCAGACTTTGGGATATTTGAGAAGAGGTCTAGGGCCAGTAATTTAGCTGCTTTAGGAAAAGAATCTGAGGATAGAAGCGATTTCACTTCTTCTGCAAATATAAACAGGCCAACTAAAATTGAGGAAGAGCAGAAGGTTTCCTCAGAAGATTTTATAAATCCCTCCAGTGTAGAGAAGGTGCCGGTGCGGGAGGCTCCTGGCCGGCCTAATTATCCTTACATGCATGCAAGATCTCCTTCTTGGACTGAAGGTGTTAGCTCCCCTGCTGTACGTAGAATGAAAGTGAAAGATGTTTCACAGTACATGATTAATGCTGCCAAAGAGAATCCACAATTAGCTCAGAAACTTCACGATGTGCTACTTGAGAGCGGTGTTGTTGCCCCACGAAACTTGTTTACTGAAATTTATTCTGAGCAGTTAGATGCATTGACAGCTGAGGCCAAGTCCCCGACTGAAGATAGGGAAGAAGATAAGCAGGGATTTGGAACTCAAGAAATCAAAGCTCAAGAAGATCCTTGTCCTGCTCGCTTTTTGCCTCCTCTACCTCCTCACAGATTGCACTCTAAAGCAACTAATTCTTCTGGCCAACCAGAGCATTTTAACTTTCCACTTGATACAGCAGAAGTAACTGGACAGCTGATCTCATCACAATCTGAAGTGACTCCTGTAAAATATACAAAAAATGTACCTGTAGCTGCTGCTGCAGCAGCGGCAGCTGCTGTTGTAGCATCTTCAATGGTAGTTGCTGCTGCAAAGTCAAGCAGTGACTCCAATCTTGAACTTCCTGTAGCAGCTGCTGCCACTGCTACTGCTGCAGCTGTGGTAGCAACAACTGCAGCTGTTAGTAAGCAATATGAGCAGGGTGCAAGAAGTGATGGAGATGCAGATGGTTCTAGTTCTGAGACACGTGGTAGTGGTGACCGGCAGCATGATGCTTCTGGAGCCAATTCAGAGGGTGAGATAATATCAGATAGATCGGGAGGTAATGATAGTACAAAATCTGATGGTGCACTTGATGAAGTTGCAGAATGTGAAATTCCATGGGAGGAAATCACCTTGGGTGAACGTATCGGACTTGGTATGCTTGTGCCATCAAGTTCATGTACTTCTTGTTAATATAAAAATATAATTACGGATGCTTTTCACAAGCGAGTAACTTGATATTTTTGGTGCATTCTTTGTTCTGCAGGATCATATGGGGAGGTTTATCGTGGAGACTGGCATGGAACTGTAAGTTTTATCATGCAGACCTTGAATGATCATGGTGCATCCTTAGTTTGTTGTTTTGGGAGATGTTATGTATTTTGTGCTGGCTGTGTGGGGTTAGAAAGCCTCTGTACGGCTTATGGTTATCTTTGCAAGATGTGGGAATGGATAATAACATGAGAAATGTAAGCCAAATATGCAGTCTGAAAAGAATATGTTACATGTGACACTGACCAGAGAAAAACTGTTTGCAAAAAATGGGAATTTGTAGGATGGCCCTTTGTTTAGGGTTTTGTACAATCAAAATTGGTGGCCTACATGCTCCAAGTACTAAATTTGACACCAAACAAAACAAATTGGGATATGGCTGAAATATGACTGAACCTAAAAATATGAATTTCTGCAAATCCAAGACTTAGACTTTCTATTTCTGTTTATATGGCAGCAATGAATTTCAGGTATTTACTAAGTTCTATTCTGCTTATATGGAAGCAATGTTTGATTACTTTAAATGGTGTCCCCTTGAACATTGATCCTGCACCAGGAGATTTTAACTTAAATTATTACATCAGCTTTAATTAACATATGATGTTCGAGTAATACATTAATCTGATAAACTGCACTTTGCTTATTTTATCTTGTTGTGTCTATCTCTGGACTGTTTACTCATAATTGAATAATTTGAGGTGTTTTTGGACTATCTGTTTAAATATTTGAAGCCCGATGCATCATGACCACCGTTTTCCTTTCCCTGAAATGCTTAATATAACATTATTTTCTGATTTGTTTTGGGAAGTTTATTTAGTTTATGGTTTAGAATAGAAAAATAAACTGTCTAGCCATATCTCACCAATACCTTGTTTGTTTTGAGAATTTATTTTTTGGTTGAATTCCCATTTTTGGAAGGTTTATATTTTGAACTTATTTTCCCTATTTGGTTTTACAGGAAGTGGCTGTGAAGAGATTTCTAGACCAAGCTATTTCTGGTGACTCACTTGAAGAGTTCAGAAGTGAGGTAGAATCTGTCTTCCCCCTTCACCTCTTTGTATGCTTTCTTTGAATATATTACTAACTGTGTAGAAGCTTAAGCTATTTGGTAATGGTGAATTTAACTTCTATGAACTCTCCTCCTTTTATGTGGCCCCAACACTTTTCCCATGTTGTGGCCTAACATGTGGAGTATTAAACCATGTGGGAATTCTCCTGACTCAAACACAAGATTTCATCTTCTTATATCATGATAAATTGCATGTCCCTAAAATTTAAGCTATTATAAAAAGGTAAATTCAATTTATTTCTGTGTGCTTTTTAAATCATCGAATGCACTGGACCATATATTACCTTTAAACCTCCATTTTTTTACAAGAATTTTATCTAAAAAGAAACAAGTACATGGGTTTTGTACAATATGACTTCACTAACATACATTTAAAATCCCATTTTTCTCAAGAAAATTCAATTTTTTGACCCCAAATGTATTTGTGCTGTACTCATGCTGTATCCGTGAAAAATTTCCCCTATATTTATGGATCCCACCGTAATCCGTATTGGATACGTATAATTACGGCAGGTTTGTTGAAGTATCCATTCTTTCTAGGAGTTAATCTTTTGATGTAGAACAAAAGGTGCTGATATAACTGTATCTCCAAAACTAGGGTTAGGTTTAGGGAAATTAAAATGGGTTTTGGTGGAGGCCGAAAGCATTCAAATTTCAGGTTATTTGAGTTATTGTAGTCCAATAACCGAGGAGGAAAAGGGGGGAAACAGGAGGGGAAAAGACCTAGATTAACTCTAGGGTTCTAGGATTCACTCCTAGGGTTTGAATGCTTCACATGGTTGTAGAAAAATTTTACAAACTTTCATTTTTTCTTAAGTTGGCTACAAATTGCTTTTATAATAAAGTTTCTGGAGACCCTACATGATTGTTAGTGAAAAAGAAGATGCAAATAAGAAGAAATATATGAAAGAAAAGGAGGTTTCTATGTTCAGCCCTTTCCCAATCCACTCCATATATATAGGAGAAGATTTGCAAAATTTTACAAAGAATATTCTAATAATGACAGTTGTTAGGGACAGCTCACTAGGGACACCTGACCAATAGTATGTTCTTGAAGAATCTAGAATAGGGACACCTCACCTAAGCTATCTTGCTAGAATGATGCAATTCTCTTTATTTCTAACAATAACAAAAGTACTAATATACCTGACTTCTAAATCAAATAAAGCACTGGAAAAAAAAAAACTGGCAGCAAAGATAAAATAAAACTTCCACCAATTTAACTAGCTTGATAAATCCCAGTTGGGGCGTGTGGCATCATAATAGTCCCAAATTAAATTGTGCTTTAGAATTAGGATTCCAACATCATCTCTATTTTGTTATATTTACCCTCTCATTGTCGTTGCATTTACCATTATGTGTTCTTAGCTATTGTTTCCAAAGTAAAGAAATCTAGTTTCTTCAATTTTATATTCTATGTGCCTGCACCTTCAATTGATATAATTTGGATAAATTACATATTTGGTCTCTAACCTTTATGCTGTATTTCAATTTGGTCCATGGCCTTTTAAATGTGTCAATTTAGTCCCTAACGTTTTGGTTTTGTGTCAAAATGGTCCATGCAATTAAGTGATGAATGAAAAATGTTGACATAACTAATGACATGAAAATAAAATATTATTTTAATGCCAAATAGACTGACATGTATATTACCACATCAGCAATTAAAACACTCCGTTTACACGTTTGACATTAGGTGGAAAAAAGTCACCCAACCCACGCTGAAAATTGGATAAAGGTTGCATTTGGCATTAGCTGAAAAAGCCAGTTTTTTTTTTATTATTTAGCTTATTTTTGCTACTATTCATGGGTCCTATTGTATTATTTTAGCTAGATTTTAGCTTTATCTTCACTACTTTTAGCCAAAAATTTTTAGTTTCAGCTAAGTAAGCTGTTCCCAAATGGACACAAAATGTTAAAAGCCCACTAGAAATTTGATAGGAAACTGAAATTAAAAAAGCTCATTCAAATAAAGAACTAAAACCAACCGATTAGATCCATTAGTGGACCATTACACCCAGAATCATCATTCGTTGGTGCTGTGCAAGATTCAACCCAATCTCTAGAGCCTCTCACCTAGATCCATATAAAAAAAACCCAGATCCATACTGGCAAATCCTTAATTTTTTACCTTCTTCACTTTCAGATTTGGGTTTGTTGAGAACAGTGTGTGTTGTTCATGGGTTTGGTGTGAACAACGTGCAATTTCCTTACTGAAGCACCTCTTCAGATGAGCGCTTTGGCTGCATTTCAAAGTTCTCATTCAAATAGCTCTCCATTAATTGCCTTCTTGTGTCATCTCCAACTAGCTACAGCTATTGCTACTGGAACTAACCTCTCTCACATTTGCCTTGTACAAATAGCTTTGAAAAGTTTATATAAATTCAAATAAAAGCAACCTTCTTCTTCATGTTTTGAGAGTTGAGATTTAGGAGTTTATGTTTGGTTGGGTGAAGATCCAAATCCCAGTGGAAATTTCATTGTGAGTTGGGTGAATTTTTTGTCATTAAAATCTCAAATCCAAGTTGAAATTTCAGCCAAAGTAAAGAGGAGTTGTGAATTTCAACCCAAAGTAGATTTGTTTTTATTTTTATTTTTGTGTTTGTTTGCCAAGAAAGTGTGAGCAAAGAAAATGAGATGTTGATTTTCTTTTCATTTTTATTAATGTTTGATTATTTGAATATTTTTTAATATAAATGCTGATGTGGTTACAGATTTGGTGTTATAACTTTTAAGATATTATATATTGAAATTTTCAACCTAATATCAGACTGTAAATTGTAATTGAGTGTGTTTTAATTACTGATGTGGCAATACAAGTGGCAGTCTACTGGGCATGAAAATAATATTTTATTTTCACTGTTAGCTATGTCAGCATTTTTCATCCTTCACTTAATGGCAGGGGCCATTTTGACATGATACCAAAACATCAGGGACTAAATTGACATGTTTAAAAGGTCAGGAATCAAATTGAAATACAATGCAAAGGCTGGGGACCAAATATGTAGTTACTCTATAATTTTTTTCTTTATATGTGCTGGTGAGGTGTCACTTCAATTCATTGATAATGGGATTTTCATCTACTTTACCACGATTCTTGACCCCTCACATTACTGTGGTGAATTGACTATCCATGGCTGATTGACATATAGGTTAATGGGAGATCACATTAAAGTATTATACAGAATGAGAGTTATTTATCTGAACTGTTCCGTTATAAGTCTGCATGTGCTCTCTAAATGTTCTGTGACCAATCATTGCCTTATTTTTATTGAGCAAATGATTCTCATCAAAATTCTATGGGATGAGATATCTGAACATATTTCTCAGAATTCTGATAGTGAATTTGAATAGGGCACCTGTGATGATTCATGCAAACTCTTTCCACTCTCTAAGCATGTGAAGATCATTTTTTGTGGTCTGCATAGAAAATTCTTACTTTTCTTTTGTTTTAAACCTCACTCCTTCCACCATCATTTTTACATGTCTAAATAGCTTCCTTTAGGATTTAACTGTCATTGGTATCTCTAAGTATATAAGGATTATATTGACATAATTTGTTTTACTTGTGTCTGAATTGCAAGGTTCGGATAATGAAAAGACTCAGGCATCCTAATGTTGTTCTATTCATGGGAGCTGTAACACGTACCCCAAATCTTTCAATCATCACTGAATTTCTTCCCAGGTATGTAAACATTCTATTTCTGATCATAACTGTGTCGTGGTCTTAATCAAAGATTTATGGAAGTCAATGCACTATACTGCTAATTATGGGAGAAAAAAGCTCTTATTAGTACAATACTACATATAATATGAAATCAATACGCGCACATATTGCCAATGAGATGGCATCAAAAGTGGCTCTTGTATGGTATGGCTTTTGGAAATTATTGATTAAGGCAGAAATACCTTTCACAATAGTTAAACTTTCTTAATTCTGTTTTCTGTTTTTTTCAATGTATCTTCTGTAACTTTCCATCTTGTGCGATTTTCTTGAGAATTGGTTTAAAAAAAAAAAAAAAAAAAAATCAAGCCTTAGTTCCAAATCCTTGGGGTTGGATATGGATCCTCAACAGACTATCAAAGTTGGTCGCATGCTTTTTTACAACCATTCTATTCTATCAAAAATCATATTCTCTATCACCTCTTTAGTTAACATGCTTTTTATAAAAAATATTATTTATTTATTTTTTAACTTCAACTCATTCTTCCTCATTGGTGCATTAGTAGCTGTTTATTGCACATGACCAAACCATCTTAAATGTCTCTTCCTCATCTTTTCATCAATAGGGTCGCCCCTATTTTTAACTGTTATTTTTTATTTTATTTATTTATTTTTTTAATTTGAATCTTATCTTTTCTAGTATTTTCACTTATCCATCGTAACATTCTTATTTCAACTATACTCATTTTGTGAAAATGTTGCTTCTTAATAGCCTAAAATTTAGTACAATAGAGCATAGCTGATCTTATAATATTCTTCTAAAATTTTCAATTTAACTTAATGGGTATTCTATAATCACATGATACTCTCAATGCATTTCCTCACATCATCCACTTTGCTCTTATTTTGTGATTCACATTCTCTTCAATTTTTCCATCCTTATGAATTCTTGATCCAAGATATCGAAAGCATTCACTCTTTGCTATCATTGACCATTAAGTCTTTCAACCCCTTCATATTTTTTTCTACTTTTACTAAACTTAAATTCTATGTACCCTGTTTCAGTCTTGCTCAGTTGAAAGTCTTTAGATTCTAAAGCATCTCTCCAAATTTTTAACTTGACGTTAACTTTATATCTAATTTCATCTACTAAAACTATATCATTTTCAAAAAGTAGACAGAAGGTTAATGGATGCTCTGCCACTATGATTCTGTTTGATTCAGAGCTTCCACTCCCAGTATGCTCCTTTTTGATAAATTGTCTCTTGGATCTTATGAGTTATGTCAATTCAAATGTTAAAAAACCGCTCATGTTTTGCAGAGGTAGTTTGTATAGGTTGCTTCATCGGCCTAACAATCAATTAGACGAAAGAAGGCGCTTGAGGATGGCCCTTGATGCTGTATGACCCTTTCATTCTTGCTCTTTATTCCAATTTCAGTCAGAATTTACTCTAATCTGTGACTTATATAATTTATCTTTTTTTTGAATGATTACGCTTTTAGGCTCGGGGAATGAACTATCTGCACAACTGCTCTCCCATGATAGTGCACCGAGATTTGAAGTCCCCAAATCTTCTTGTTGATAAAAATTGGGTTGTGAAGGTGGTGTCTTACCTCTTTACTGTGATTGCTGAATACGTTTAATGTGTCTTCCATGCCTAATCCAGCATGATGTAAAATATTCTGCCTGTTCAGGTGTGCGATTTTGGGTTGTCACGAATGAAACATAGCACATTTCTCTCTTCAAGGTCAACTGCAGGGACGGTAAGCCAATAACAACTTCACTTTTTCCTTCTGCCAGTTGAACCATCCAAAATCTTTTTCTTTGTTTATTTTTGGGTTATCTATCAAACAGATCTATCATGTTCATGCCTCACTGATTTATATATTCTTTTTTTTTTTTTTTTTTTAAATATCTGGTTTCTATGCACCTGCTTTATGCTTCCAATAATAGTAAAGCATTGACTTTTGTGCTTTTCTTTTTGACTGAAAAGGTAGAAACTTTTGTGCTTTTCTTGATACTACACATTTGTTGCATTTTGTTTTAAACGTTTTCCTTGTTAGTTGCCTGTATCCAGGCATTCAGTAGATCTTCTCGTGGTGATTAAAGGTTTGGTGTGGGGGGTAGGGGGTGACTAGACATCTTTTTTGGCGTGGCAAATGGCATACAAGTCAGGACTAATTGAAGGGAATTGGTGTTTGGCTTTGATGTTGTTTAATGCTGAAATTGATTGATGCATGTTTTCCTCAAACTTTGGAAATCACAAAGAGAGAACCATTCCAAAAGTTCTTCAATTGTAAGATCATTTGGACTTACTGTTTATAACAGTGTATTCATGACTGTAGAATTACATGCTTTATTCTCTAATCATGAAATATTTAAAGGACATGTGTACTATCTGTACTTTTGGTGTTCATAGGGATGGCGAACATTGAAATAAAAGCTTGTTGGTTAGGCCTAAAAATAATGAAGGCTGTTTTTGGTGGTAGTTGGTACAATCAGATTATTATTATTTAATAATGTTAAAAGGTAAGTTACCCCAATAGGTTTTTGATGCTATTGCACTAGAACTTCAGGAATTATTTCCATTGAAGTAACTTTGTTATGTGCAATGGTTTCAAAAGCAGAAATCTCCATATTGTAGAATTTGTGAAACAAATAATGAATATTGCAGTCGTTGGCCATGCCTATATGTATTCATGAATTTCCTGAATATGTTTGCTTTCTTGATTATCAACTTGTTTGTATCGGTCTTTGATTGCAAGCATGCAACCATTAAAGCTAGGTTTTGAATGAGTTCATTTTGTATTGCACTCTTCAGGCTGAGTGGATGGCCCCAGAAGTGCTAAGAAATGAACCTTCAAATGAAAAGTAAGCCTTCTTTCTGTCTGTCTCTCTCTCCTACATATGTTTTTAGTACTTTGTTTTGGACCCTTTATGATTTTTTATTTTATTTTTATAAATACATTGTATAATTAAACTTGCAGGTGTGATGTTTATAGCTTTGGGGTCATACTATGGGAACTCTCAACGATGCAACAACCATGGGGGGGAATGAACCCAATGCAAGTTGTTGGTGCAGTTGGATTTCAACATCGGCGTCTTGACATTCCAGATGATATGGATCCTTCCATTGCAGATATTATTCGGAAATGCTGGCAGACGTGAGTATTTTTTGGTTAAGGAATGTGTGTGAATAATTGTTTACATATTGATATTGTGATTCAAAACATCCATTGGCATTTTCTTTTGTTGGCTTACCTTAGTCTGCTATAGAAGCACAGACACGGAAAAAACCCTTGTGTGGTATCAGACACATGTTGGACATGGACACGCCTGGGGCATGGTTGCATTTGTGTCTGCTTGGTGTTTTTTTTAATTTTAATTTTAATTTTGATTTAAGAGACAATGGCCAAAAATTGAAAAGAAAAAAAAGAGGAAAAAAATTGGATTGTCACCTTAGATCAACAATCTTGATTTCCTCTTGCTCACCTCATTCAATCTACACTCTGGCCACTTAGAATAGTCAAATCGGTGACACTTAAAGCCTACCAGCACTCCCCAAGCAGATCAACTTTCTCTTTTTCTCTTGCTTGGTACACGGTCTCTTATTCCAACTTCATTGCCATTGGATCGCTTCTCACATATTGTAGCCATCAAAAAAGGGCCTTCCTCTCTTTTTTGCTCACTTGTAGAGGTTTGAACCTCATAAAGGCAAGCATCTTAACTTGTCATTTTGTGACAAGAAATGTGAATATATCAAATAATAATAAAAATTGATCCCAGGAAGATATTGTGTACCTGGCTGTCTAGCAACCTTTTTTTTTTTTTTTTTTTTCCTATTGTTTGTTTGTAAGGTTTTTCACAAGACCATAATGATGTTCATATCTAATCCTCTGATGTAGTGCTATTCAAATACCCTTTTGACACAACAAACTAGTATCATTGCTTCTGTTGTTACAACAATTCTCATCTAGTGGCCACATACTTGTCCTATGGGTAACATGATCTTCAATCTGTTTCTGATTAAATACGTTGCCCAAGAAGATATTAGCAAGCCTTGCATTTTACAAAATAGAAGATTAAAGCTTAAACTTGTGAATTAGTAGGAGAAATTCCATTGTTATGTTTGTCATGGTTAATGCACTGTGTCAATTTATTTGTAAATGCACTAGTTTGAGATCCTGATAATTGATCCATTTAAACATTGTAGAGATCCGAAATTGAGACCATCGTTTACTGAGATCATGGCTGCTCTGAAGCCGTTGCAGAAGCCCATAACCAGTTCTCAAGTTCCTAGACAAACTGCATTAGTTGGTAGTGCCCGCGAAAGGCCTCAACCGTCACAAGTTGCAGAAGATCCAGCTGGCTAGAAGAGAGTCAACAAGCTAACTGATTTGCTGCTCGTTGGACTGCCAACATTTGGTAAGATTTCTTGTGACAAGCAAGGGAAAGAGACTGGTTGAAAATCATGACCCGACATTTACTCTAATTTGAGATTGTGATTCTTTTCCTCAATTCCTTTTTTTTCTTTTTCTTTTTCTTTTTTGGTATTCTTCACAGTGCAGCTATTGTCAAGGTTGTGTATTTGTTTGTAAAAAGCCATTGAAATTGTTGTACATGTTTGAAATTTTCGCTGTACGTGAAGTTCTATTCAGTAGTTGCATAAGCGTTTTGCTGACTGGAGCATTGGGCATAAGAGGAGAGTTTTTTTTTTTTTTTTGGGGGGGGGGGGGGGTGGGGTGTTGGTGGTTTGGTAATTTCATTGGTTCCAAGCTGTAAATATATAGTGGGTAGGGAAAAAATTACATTTAAAAGTATTTTTCAGGAGCTGTCATAATTCATTTTGCAATTTACATTTTTTTAAGGAGCTTCGGATCATGGTAAACCCCAAAGCTGTCATAATTCATCAGAATTCGAGCAGATTGAATATCATCCTAATGACTGAGATTGAGAGTGAAAAAAATTAATTTTCAATCTCAGTCCTTAGATCATAAAAATGAAAAAGTTAAAAATGCTTTGATCCAAGATTGAAAGTTAATTTTTTAACTCTCAATATCAATCATTGATAATTACTACATCCTATTACACGGGATCCAAATCCAATTCTAGCACAACTAATTGATTCTTGTAAAGGTGCCTTGAAATTCGTATTAAAAACTAAAGAGGGATCACCATTCCTCAATAACACATCCTTAATGATTCCTTTGTTACATAAGAGCATGTTTGTATCATAAATAACAACAGTACTATTTTAAAAGGGGATTCCCTTTCTAAAACACATCTAGAACAAAGTATGTTGTTTTCGTGTCCCATCCAATGCACTAGACCGAAGCTTCACCAGGACACTTTCATGTCTTGGACATCATGGCTGCTATGTGGTCATTTTACTAGGCAACCCTACCCTACTTGGTTGTTATTAAATAGTTTCATATCAGCTAAAATGCATAATAGTTTCATCTAGGTTTCAGGCATGGAAGTGCAATCAGAAACCATTATTCTTGTTCCAAGGTAGATGCAGCCCCACTTTTACATTCTGAAACTGAAAAGAGTTAATCCTTTCTTAAACGTAACAATATTTGTTTTCAAGTTTCTCTACGATTTTTATGCAGCCAAACACACACAAATAAATAAATAAATAAAAAGAGAAAAGAAAGTAAGAGAGACCCACCACCTAAAATGTAAAATCTATCGCATGTATATGTGGATAAGGTAGGGACCAAAACACAAAAAAGAAAAGGGTAGGGACCAAAGCCCTACTAATTACAGTGAACATGGAATCAACATTCTTCCTTCTCATATCTCTACCTTATCCAAGCTTCTTTAATCTTCCATCCTGAAAATGGCTTCCATCTTTGGCTCACCACCATTTATGTCCCACCCACTCACAAAAACTCAGTTTTCTTCATCATCATCACAAACACCTCCACCTACTCCTCCATCTCCATCAACTCCACCTTCACAACCTCAATCTCCAGCACCATCTCAACAGCTAAGTACATCTTCATCCAACCAACAAGCACCAGTCTCAGTTAACGTCCAACAAGAATTCAAGCCTACAAAGCCTAAGCCTGCCACTGCTGATAGCACAGACTGGATAGCTTCCACATTGACCAGGCGGTTTGGCCTTGGTGCAGGCCTTGCATGGGCTGCCTTTCTAGCTTTTGGTGTAATCTCTGAACAGATTAAGACCCGAATTGAAGTCTCTCAACAAGAAGCAAATACTAGGTTTGTCAACTAACTAACTTCACTATCCGCCACAATTCAGTTTCATATATATATATATATATAAAATAAAAGTCGAAGGATGATTCAGTTTTTGGAAAAGTTCAAGGTGCATGAAACCCTTTGATGGAGAAGATACTTTGAGTGATTTGCAAACCTCTATTTAAAGATATTTTGTACAAAAAAGATTAATTAAGGATAAGTTAAAGAAATTAGCTATTATGTTATGTGTAACGAATAACGATAAATAAGAAGAGCTTAGTAGGAAGTAGGAAGCCATTTAGTACTATCCATTTAAATCTTACTCTAGAAGTAGAGTGTCTAAACGAGACTTCTCCTCAAGAATTATGGAAGAAATCAAATGAGATTTATATGTCGAAATTAGTTGCATTTAAAGAGAGAGTTGTGTCAACTACACATCGAGATAGAAAGCAGGGATCATCTCAAAGCTTTCAATAGATTGGTATTTAGGATCAAGCCTTGTTGCTTTTAATTCTTCATATGATATCTTGATGGCTACACTAGTGTTGGTTGACAAAGGAGACACTCAAGTTAAAATGGTTATAAGAGTTTTCTTGGAGACTAATGGCCTGTTTGGATGTTTAAAAAAGGAGGGGGAGTAGAGTAGAGGGAGGGAGAGTAATCTAATTACCTTGTTTGGAAGTTTTTTAAGGAAGGAGGGGGAGGGGTTTGGAGGGGTTTGGAGGGGTTTCAACTCCCTCTAGCCCCCTATTTTTAATTCCCCTAAATTGGAGAGATTTGGAGGGAGAGTAGAGTACATAAACTATTGACCAAGTAAATTACCTAATTTACCCTTATTATATTAACAAAATTACACAAGGGGAAGGGCTAATTACTCCCTTCCCCCTTACTAATTTTAAAAACATCCAAACAAGGTGGAGGAGAATCATTTTCCTCTAATCTCCTCCCCACTACTTCCCTCCCCTCTACTCTCCTCTACTCTCCTCCCTCTCTAAACTTCCAAACAAGCCATAAAAGTTTAAGAAGCTAACGAATAATTCAGAAATTGGGCATTTGTGGTAAAGTTCGAATCAAGTCGTGCATGGTAGGAGTGTATGGCCTGGGGGAATTTTGATAGGAGAAGTTAAGATAAAGATGGGGACTTAAACTATTGTCATGAGATTGGACATGACATTAAGACTAGGGAAGATTTTTTTTTTTTTAAGGCTGGTTGAATTCTTTGGGCTATCAATAGTGTTAGGTTAAGTATGCTCTACTAGTATATAGTTTTGTATTGTGAAAATTATTTTAATTTGCTCCATCTTTGCTTCTGGTCATTTCTGCTTGCTTTTGTCCACATTCAACCTTGTCTTAAATTTGCCACCTTGTGTTCGAGGAGAAATATTAGACATAATAGAACTCTTTGGGTCCAAACATGTTGTAAAGCTCAAACGTGTACTTATAGGTCAAGCAACCTAGTCTTCCTAGGATTAGAATAGGGTTAGGCTAGGTTCAATATGCTTTGATTATTGAATAGTTTTGTATTGGAAGAATCAATTCAATCTGTTGATTTCTCACATATTGGTTTGATCTTTATATGTAAATTTAGCCATATGGTCTTTAAAACTGCATCCAATAACCATGATTTATCTTCTACAGAAATGTTGAAAAGGAAGAGGAGGTGGTCTTGCCAAATGGCATAAGGTAAAAGTTCTCATTGTCCATAACTTGACAGTATTGGCCTTCGAACTTTGAAGTGCATAATTGTCCTAACATGTACAATTCCCCCCCCAGGTATTATGAGTTGAGAGTTGGCGGCGGAGCTTCTCCAAGGCCAGGGGACCTTGTTGTAATCGATCTCAAGGGAAAAATAGAAGGCAATGGGGAAGTGTTTGTGGATACATTTGGTGGTGAGAAGAAGCCATTGGCACTGGTAATGGGGTCTAGGCCATATAGTAGGGGAATGTGTGAAGGGATAGAATATGTATTAAGGTCTATGAAGGCTGGGGGTAAAAGAAGAGTGATAATTCCTCCTACTTTGGGGTTTGGGGAGAAGGGAACAGATTTAGGTCCTGGTGTGCAAATTCCCCCATTTGCAACTCTTGAGTATATTGTTGAGGTGGAAAAAGTGTCCATTGCACCCGCTTGAGTTTGAATGTATATGGGTAGATTATGACCTCAGTAAAATATGACATTTCTTATTGATTTACTATTTTTTTGCTCGGTAAGTTTTTAAACTAATGAAAAAGAAGAATTTGTTACCTTGGCCCAAAGCATATTGAGTCAGAACTGGAACCATTTTTTTTTTTTTTTATCCACTAGTTTTCGACCTTTTCGTTTAATAGCCCCACTTGTAGTCTAGCATTTCCACATATATATACAAGTTTTATAATTGGTTGGACTGATTGGAATATTTGACCAAAATTACAAATTTTGGTGTTTAAGCATAGTCCAATGATCATGTTATCTTGTTTGGTGTCTCATATATGTTGTTTAAATCACACATTCCACTCTTTCTCCGAGAAAAAAAAAAAAAAAATTTCAAACAACAAACAAATTACATTCTCTTTATATGATTGCTGCAAGATAAGATTCAATTTTAAAATCCTTATTTGATGACATGAGACTTTACCATTGAGCAGATTAAAGCACATAGTTTATTTATTTATTATGGTCACAATTCGTAATTGCTAATAGCCAAATGGTCAAATGACATTGCTTTGATCCCTCCGTCTTAAACTTTAACACAAAAAAGAAGTTATATAGTAATTCTTTTTGTTCATTAAATTGGTTTTAAAGTAAACACTATTCATTCAAATTAAATTAGATATTTCCGACCCCAAAAAAAAAAAAAACTCGTTTTAAACTTGGTTACTTAAATTACATTCCTCCAAACATATATATTCTTTTCATTTATATATTCACTCAAAATTATTTTAAAATTTTCTTATCCTATCTTACAAAAATTTTAAAATTTTTTTACCTCATACATATTTTTCTATGTTTTTGTATTTACCAACTTATGTAATAAATTACTTTGGAATCTTCAAAATATTAGCTTATATCATTATTTATTTGTTTATTTTGATAGTTAGTGTTAGTTTTTAGACACTTGAAAACATATTGTTTAACCTAATTTTATTGCCAAGATACTTAAGTCAATAATGTAGATATTAGGTTAAACATTCATCATACATATCATGTAACGGAAAAGTAAATAATACAAGATATAATAACTCAGAAAAACCAATGAAACGAACTAATTTCAAGAGGAAAAACTTGGGGGAACTATCCCAAGAAGAACAATTTACTATATCAAATAGAAGTTTACAGTAAAAATTATTTAATTCGTAATAAACTTAACTATGATTATCAAATCTAGTTCTGAAACTCTCAAATTTCTTTGATGTGGATTTGCTCCAACATGAACCTCCAGTTCATGCTATAGATCTCCAACATAGACCTCCAGTCTATGACTCCAAGACTACCATTGAAGGTTTAGATCCAGCACTTTTGATGACTGGTATGCAACAACTTTAGATCTACTAGTTCTAATAGTATGTAGATTGTTTTCTGGTAGTGACTTTGAAAGGAGAAAGTATAGAACTTTTTAGATCTCAAAAGAGCGACTCCAAAGTCTCTTCAAAACGTGTCTTCAAGTTTCCTTTAAATATTATGTGAATTAGATCTGAAACCCTAATCACTTACTGTGCTTAATAGACTGTTGGGCTGAAAATGTAATCTGCAAATGCGACTTTCGATCAGTCGAAAATTGCTAAAATCAGATTCCTTAAAATAGTAACTTCCTTGTTCTTGTACTCTGACTTGTAGCACCTTGAACATTGTCTAATTATACATATAGACTTAGCAATCTATATCTACACAAATTAGTACTCAAGATTTGTCAATTGTTCTAAACTTTTTGAATTTAACTATTCAAAATATACTTATCTAATAAACCTATATAAATAAATGCATTCGTACAAACATAAAACAGATCCTTTTTTTTGTTTGTTTTTGAGAATCACATAAAATAGATACATAATACACACACAACACTTGTAGGTTAAAAATGACTACATAACCTATGAATGACAGCTAAATATAAACTAAAGAAAGTTTTAAAATGTGTTTAGACAAAGCAAACACATTAACCTAACCGGTTTCAACTCCCAATTCAAAATTGATTCTAATCTTATTTTTATTCAGTTTGTATTAGAACAGAACCATTTATGTGGTTTGCTCCTTTAAATGAAATTCGAGAATATCTTAGAATACCACAGGATGGAAAGAGGAAAGATCATTAGCGGATTCCATCATATATTATGTGGTATTGGATTAAATTAGAAAATGGAATTAGATATGATAGCTCATAATTAGAAGATGAATTTTTCTTTTTCCATTTTTGTATTTCACAACAAAGGTAGAATTTTGAAGTCTTCTCCAAAAACACTGAAGATATTATTATGAGCTATCTCCATTTGTGCAACTCATGATGCAATAGTGTTAAAGGATCCAAAATTCGACCACTCTTTTCTCTTTTCAAAAAGAAAAAGAGAAAGAACTCAACGAACAAAATTAAACATTATCAATTAGGGTCTTAGGCCTAGACCTGGGGCTGGCCCTAATTGATAATGTTTAATTTTGGTGAAACAAAAAATTGTTGAGTATAATTAATAATCATTAACAATAAATTTTCCTAACAAAAAGAGAATGAGTGGATCATTGTTTATGTCTCTCTTTTCCTTTTCCCATTGTACAATGTGTTTTGAATAAAAAAAATTTGCTATCGTTTTTACAAAAAAAAAAACAATAAATTTTACTCAACAATTTGTAAAAGAAAGTCAATAATACCTAAAAACAAAAACTTAATTATCAATTTTGCTTTTCAAAATACAACTGTTTTAAACAGAAAAATAATAATATGGAAATTTGAATAAAAAATACTTAATTGATACTGTATCAAATATTAAAAACCTCACTAAATCTTATCCCTTTAGACCTCAAAATATATTGAGTTGGTCTTGCTAAATTACAAATAATTTTTTTTTAATGTAGGCAAAATTAGATCTAAAATCTCTTGGACAAAAAAAACTTTATTAATTGACTTTTGAAACTTAATATAAGTAAAAAAAATAGTCATAATTCCACCAAATGGAATATTGAAACCAACTTTTGAAACTTAAGTACAAAAAAATAGTCATAGTTCCACCAAATGGAATATTGAATGTTTCATGGGCTGACTATTATTTGATAGACATTCTTCTTAAAAAAAAAAAAAAATTATTTGATAGACATACGAGACACATTGAATTTCATGTACTTAAGGATCGGAAAACGATGACCAAGAAATCATTATTGATCTTAAAAGTATGAAAATGAATTAAATAGCAGTTGGATTGGGGCATATAGAATATTTTTTCGCCAAATATATGGGTCAGTATAGAAATATCAGTATGAAAACTTGCAAGGTTGTAAATTGAACACAACAGTGCCACAAGACCAACGGTGCTGACTGCTGAAATGAAATCCCAACCACAAGACCCGAATGGAGGAGTATTAACGCCTAACCTAACCAAACCAAGCAAAACGTAGAGATTCTGATAAGGTATCCGCATTTAAAATTAGAGTAATGATATTGATAATCACTACCTCCTTAATTAGTTCTTATTATACACTTAAATACACAGCGACACATGGACAAATATCAATCACTCACTCCTCACCAAAAATATGATTTTACAATTTTAACTAAAACATGATTTCAAAAAGACAGTGTACAGATAAATGAGTAATGCTACAACCACAAACTATTTTACAAATGTAGTCAACTTCTTACTGACTTTCACCTAAACTCACTATTAATATCACTTTTTCATTTACTAATAATCACTTATCACATCAATAGTTTGTAAATTTTTTTGTAAAATAGATTATGAGTCCTTTTTTTTGCGCGTCTAGCATGTCAAGCATTTTGTTTTTTAAACTATTGCACTGTTCATGTCATGAACAGTATAAATAGTCATGTGAACAGTAATTTTAAAAGTAAGCAGTAATCAAAAAATAATTTTTTTTATTATTTTCAGTTTTCAGCAAAATAAGCAGTATTCAAACGCACACTATATATCTAGCATCATTCCAAAAACAATAGATAATAAAAATTAAAAAAAATTAAAAATAAAAGTCAATAGATGTCTTAAACATAAAATATTTTCTTATATTTTATTAAAAAAGCCATTCTAAAAAAAAAAAAGTTTTAGTAGCACGTTAATTTAAAAAATATATATATATATATATAAAATAAAAAAGTGCCACCATTATTCTATTTAGTCATTGGCACTGTTGGGGTAGATCTTCATACTCATGGGAACCGTTATCGACTCCCATTTCTTGGGCTTAACTGCCATTGTCACTGTAATACTCTCTCTCTCTCTCTCTCTCTCTCTCTCTCTCTCTCTCTCCTTGTGAATTTTTCTTTATTGATGTTTGTATAAGCCTTTCAAAATAAATTGGATCTTGGTATTTGCAGGTGGGGTATCAGTTGTTGTTCTTTATAATCACTGCTCTTCTCAAATTCGATAAAGTCACTGACTTTGCTGGTGGGTTTTCTTTCTTTAGTCCTTTTGTTGCTTAAAACGCTAATATGAAATTGGAAATTTTATTGCTTGTTGAGTTGCAAAGCTGTTTTGCACGTTAACTCTGGTTTTCTTGTTTTTGTTGTTTGAATTTGCAGGAAGCACAAACTTTGTTATCATTGCTATATTGACTCTGGTTCTGAAAGGCTCATGGCATTTCAGACAGGTATAAATAATCATGTTTGTGTTGTTGTGCTTGTGCTTGTGCACTCTCTATTATCAGGGGTTGTTTGTGGAAAAATTCTCAAAATTTGATCTTACATTTTTCTTTGATTGGGCTGGACATGTTAACACCCTCTGCTTCACACTTTTGCACAGACTCTTGCTCTTTGAAAAATAACCCAATTTTATTATACTAAGTGGGTATTGATTTACGCTTATGATGGAATCCAAGTTTCTATTTTTGTTAGAATTATAGTTAACTCACACTTTCCTAGTGGTTTAAGCTTTTGGGGCAAATGATAGTTTACCCTGGTATCAGAGCATGTGGTTCTAAGTTCGGACCTTTTCTCTGTTCTACCATCTATTTAAAAATTTCCCCACGTGTTGGACCCTACTTATTAAGTGAGGATGCTTAAACTTTTGAAACAATTGGTAATTTTTTCAATTTTTCTTAAAAAATTATATTTTTTGTTGGATAAATGATTTTTGTGGTTGTGTCCTGATTATTAATAAAAAGAAGGAATTTGTGTCTCTCAAGTGCAATATATTCCTCATGGTTGGAATTTCACGTTTGAGAGAAAGTGATTAAGTCTGACATTTCTAAGTGATTAATATAGCATTGTTGGGTCCAAATCTATACACTTAAGTTTTTAATTAAGGCAGTATCCCAACTTGTCATGTCAAGGCCTCACATAAAGCGTCCATCAATTGTGGCTGGCCAATGTGTTGTTCAACATGGTCTCATTATATATATAATTTTGCTGCTGTGATTTCAGATAGTCTTGACTTTGCTTGTGGTAATATGGGGTCTCCGCCTGGGACTGTTTCTATTAATGAGGTATGATTTATTTGATTCTAACATGAAATGATGAAGTTTATTAGTTAGCAAGGCTAGTCTATGTACAGTTTATTAGACAGCTCATTAAATTTGTGACTTGATTTTAGTTCTTGAAAATCAACTTGACAAAACCTCATATTTTGAACTACCTGGAGTTGTGGATAGATGAAATCTCTGGCATTCACCTGTACCTTGAGGCATGTCCTTTGTTATGTTGTAGGCATCATTTTTGTTTTAGTTATTGTTTTTGATGCTTGGCCCCTGCTTAGTTTCAACCATAGTGGTGGATGTGGACTATCAGTTCTTCTACTCAAATTTTACTTTTAGATTTAATAAAAATTTTGTTTTCTTTTTACACAATTTACTGAATGCTTCTATCTTCTCTTGTATCCTTCCATCTACTTTGGTTTTGGTGTTCTAAAATTAGTTTATATACTTGTCCAAATCCTTTACTTGAATACTTGACTTGCATATAATTTTTATCCCTAGGGCCAGGCCAAACTTAACAATGTTGTTGCTGTTTAGTGCAGTATCACCTAGATATCAACTTCATATTTAATTTTTATTTTCTGGGTACTACGATCAGGATCTTGCAGTGGGGGGAGGATAGGCGTTTTGATGAAATGCGTGCTAGTTTGGGAAAACTGGCAGTTTTCTGGATATTTCAGGTTTTTTAGGATTTCTCTATATCTATTTTGGATTAGCTATGACTGTATACTGGAATTCTAGTTGCCAGTTGGAATGTCTATATATAGTTTTTGACATTCGATATGTGATTTACCCCCCTTCACTGCAGGCTGTCTGGGTGTGGACAGTTAGTTTGCCTGTTACAGTGGTTAATTCAAGCAACAAAAATCCATCTCTCCAGGCTGAGGACATAATTGGCTGGATTATTTGGTCAGTGGGTTTTCTAGTTGAAGCAACAGCTGATCAGCAAAAACTAACATTCAAAAACTCTCCAGAAAATAGAGGGAAATGGTGCAATGTTGGACTATGGCAATACTCTCGTCATCCAAACTATTTTGGTGAGGTTAGTGCTGCCATTTCATTCAGATGCACATATACTTAGAGCTGGTGCTGAATGCTTCTGTTCATGATGCTGCTTAGAAATGTAAAACGCTGTTAACAAAAAAAACCTTGAAAGTAATGATATACATACATATATATATATATATATATATATATTTCTCTGTTTTAATCCATATCGTTTGTAATTGATAATATCTTTCTCATGGTTACTGGTTGCATGCAAGCTGCAGATTTTTTGTGTGCTATCTATCTTATACTTTACTGCTATTACTATAAACTCCTAAATATGAAACTATATCAACGAGTCATAATTTGTAACTACCTATCAAAAAAATAATTTGTAACATCTAGACTTCTTTCAACTGAATAATGGACATATGCACATTTAGGCTGTTGAATTTTAGGTTAAATTACATCCTAAATATGAGTCTCCACCGCTGTGGCACTACAGTATTGATGCTTCAATATATCTGGGTAAAGAAAATAGATAGTTTAATTATGAAAAATTTGATAGCTTTTTTTGAGGAAGTGACTAAAATTAGCCCTTGGTTCTGGGAATCTGGTAACGTATGCTTGCCTTATACATCTCACATGCTCAGAAGCCATACCTCATGAACATGACAATTATATGAATACATCAGATGTTCAACAACATTGTTACATTATTTACCTTGATTTCAATTCTGTAAAATAATGAAACCTTGATGAATGTTGAGCTCAGATTTTCCTCTGGTGGGGAATTTTTGTGGCTTCCACACCTGTACTTGAAGGTGCTGAGTGGCTTGTAATCCTTGGGCCAATCTTCCTCACATTGTTGCTTCTTTTCATCAGTGGCATACCATTACTTGAGGTTTGCTTCTCCTGGCTTTGGATTTAATTACTATATCCACTGCATTCTGAATATGCTTATGATAAATACTGCATAATTCTTACCAGGAATCTCAAAAAAAACCTTGAAAGTAATGATATACATACATATATATATATATATATATATATATATATTTCTCTGTTTTAATCCATATCGTTTGTAATTGATAATATCTTTCTCATGGTTACTGGTTGCATGCAAGCTGCAGATTTTTTGTGTGCTATCTATCTTATACTTTACTGCTATTACTATAAACTCCTAAATATGAAACTATATCAACGAGTCATAATTTGTAACTACCTATCAAAAAAATAATTTGTAACATCTAGACTTCTTTCAACTGAATAATGGACATATGCACATTTAGGCTGTTGAATTTTAGGTTAAATTACATCCTAAATATGAGTCTCCACCGCTGTGGCACTACAGTATTGATGCTTCAATATATCTGGGTAAAGAAAATAGATAGTTTAATTATGAAAAATTTGATAGCTTTTTTTGAGGAAGTGACTAAAATTAGCCCTTGGTTCTGGGAATCTGGTAACGTATGCTTGCCTTATACATCTCACATGCTCAGAAGCCATACCTCATGAACATGACAATTATATGAATACATCAGATGTTCAACAACATTGTTACATTATTTACCTTGATTTCAATTCTGTAAAATAATGAAACCTTGATGAATGTTGAGCTCAGATTTTCCTCTGGTGGGGAATTTTTGTGGCTTCCACACCTGTACTTGAAGGTGCTGAGTGGCTTGTAATCCTTGGGCCAATCTTCCTCACATTGTTGCTTCTTTTCATCAGTGGCATACCATTACTTGAGGTTTGCTTCTCCTGGCTTTGGATTTAATTACTATATCCACTGCATTCTGAATATGCTTATGATAAATACTGCATAATTCTTACCAGGAATCGGCAGATAAGAAGTTTGGGAATGTGACTGGATATAGGCTTTATAAAAGAAAAACTAGGTTATGTTCTTCCTTTCTTCTTTTACTTAATCTTTTAAGTGTATTTTGGAGGAGAAAGTAACTAAGCCTAACATCGTATGTTGCAGCCCTCTAATTCCGCTGCCACCAGTAGTATATGGGAATTTGCCCTCATGGTTCAAAACAACTTTCCTCTTCGAATTTCCTTTCTACAGTCGTAGTCTTCCACAGGAAGGGTCAAACTGGTGAGGCTTAAACTTTCTGCAAATGCTTTTATCTTGACAAGAGACTCATGCCACACTTGCAATCTTCATCTAACTTGGGTTATTGTGTGAAGTTATTTGTTGCTTGTTCTGAATATGGAATATTTTACTGATGCTTGAAGCTATATATCTATTCTATTGGGCAAACAGAATTTCACTTGGGATTGTATTCTTAACCTTGGGAGTGAAATGACTCTATAGTGATATATTATCATATATACCAGCATTACTTACTGTTGTAGTCTTTTTCCAATCTTCATACTCTCTGTGTGTGAAGGGTTAGTGTCTAGATGGTTCATACTTGGACCTTAGATTCCCTTCTCCAACACAACCCTCCCCCAATAGGGCCTGATCCTGTGTGCTAAGGTTGAGCTCATTAGCATTTATCTAATTAAAGTATATTTAGTTATTAAAAAAAAGGCCAAGATAAATAATAAAACCTTTTCGTTTATAGATAGGTCTTGAGTTGGAAGGAGAAATGAGAAACCAAAAAACTAAACAAAGCAAACCGAGCAAGAACCATGTTGCAAGTATTGAGAATGTCCAGTTCTCTCCAAACTTCATTACATTTAAGGTTACATAGAAGATGCTGCAAGTTCCTTCCTGATCTTTCCCTTGTCATCTGTTTGCTCTGTTTCCTACCTTCTTCCTCTTCCCTAGCTGACCTTAATTAAGAGTACCAGACTTCTTTTTACATCTAACTGTAATGTATGAATGTGAAAGAAATCAGAAATTGACTGCTGTTTTCTGTTATTTACTATTACAATAATAATGTCCTTATCAACTTGTATTCCAGACGGAAAACACACACACACACACAGATAACTTTTAGGTTATATATGCTTTGTACCTTGTGAACAAGAACTCGAATGGACATATGTAGCATCAAAGCTGATGGAATGGAATAATGAGATAGTCAACAAGATGGTAATATCATAATTTGGTTTAAGGTTTTGTTTGGATTGAAGTGCATAATTTTTCTTTGTTTGCTTGACTTTGTCATTAATCCTATGCTTTGTTATTTTTTCAAGCAATTTACTGTCTGTGCAAGGTAGTGGACTTTAAAAAAAGTCCATAATTTATGATTTTATTATATGGCTTAAGGTTTTAATTGGCAGTGCATTGCTTTTCTGTATTTGCAAACTTTTGAAGTGTTGATAATACCATTTTTCTGGTTGTTCGTTACCATCTGTGCAAGGTATAGAACAAGCAGGGGAGAAAGTAGTGATGGATTGAAGATGCGTTAGTTCTTCATGACTCTTTGATTTGCAATGTTTTATTTCTCTGTCCTATGGATGTATGGTTCATCACTTTTCTTCTCTATGACTACTATTATGATAAATGAAATTCTGATTTGTTAATGTTCAAGCATGTCCTGTTATCCCCAACAATGTTCATTTAAAAAATAATGAATGTTCATTTACTAGCTGGAAGCGAGTCTAAAGGGTTCTTCTTTAAAATTGTTTCCTACATTTAAAAAAAAAATTGCATGTAGTAAGTGCATCATATGCAATGAACAAGAAGAAATGCATTTTTTGTTTAACAATACATGATGCAGCACAAAGTCAAAATATAACTTCAGTATTGACACCAAACTCACAAACCCGAGGCTTCCAATGTTGTGGATTGAAAGCAACACAACAAATGAACACCCCCCACCCCAATGGCACTCTCTCTCTCCACGGCTTCAACCTCAAGTGAATGTTGGGATCAAACAAGAAACCAATGCTAACAAGAACCTAAAGAAATGTCTGGTTTAGGATCTATTAATTATCCTTTTTTATTTAATGATGTTGTTTATCCCCCTCCCTTTGCTATATTGATTTGCAGTTTCAGTTAAGTCAGCTATGACAAGTTTGACTAATCTTTCCCAATCAATACAATACTACAATATATAATAATGAAGGCTTTGCAATAAATTTTGCAAACTTCTTGTTGCACCATATCATCGTCATCTTCCCCCACCCCCCACTTTGCACTTTGTTCAACCATTCATCTCTTTCATTTGTTGCCTTCTTAAATTTTCATTCCATTCCTTAAAGCAATCTTAAATTCTCTACTTTATGCCTTCTTAAATACTACAGTTTCATATATATATATATATATATGTATATAGTGGGGGTGAGGGGATGGGTTCAAAGTTTCAAACACATATATTGCACCGCAAATGGTGTCGTTAACATTGAACTATCACTTGAATCCCGTAATGGTGGGCAGAAGTAAATGAGCAAGTTGGAAAAATGAAGGCATTAAACGCTAGGCAAGAAAAGGGTGAAAAAAGAAAGCAGTAAGAGAACTGACTCCTACATGGCACGTTATGGGAAATGCTAAATTAAATGTTAGTGCTTCTATTTTTGTATGTAGTATAGATGAATGTGTTCAACCTTACATGTATGCGTTTTTACAGGAATCACGGTTTTATATAATGGGATATTGTTTACTGCATTTTTGTAGCTAAGAGAGCTTGTTTGATTCAGGAAAAAAATAAAATAAAAAGAAAGAAAGAGAGAGGGCGTTTCTTTGATTTTAGATTGCTAGAAAAATGTTGAACTAGTGTGGGTCATATAGTTTTGTAAATCAATTTCATTGTACAAAGGTTATTTTAAAAGAATGAAATTTTGGTTTCTTTCAATATCATTTTTTACCTAAGGATGATTTTGTCAATCATTTCAATAGCAATAAGCCTTATGGTACCTAAATAAAAATAGCAATTAAAATTTATTTCAATTTATGACCATATTTTTTCTTTTACTGCACATTACTCAAGAAGAGTATACTTTTTTTTTTTTATTTATTTTTTAAATAGGAGTATACTTGTGTTAAATAATGACTTAGTGCTCACTGTCTGACTAGGAATTTCCCAAAAAAGTTCTACTTCTCTACTTCCTTTTTTTTACTACAAATTATTTAAGAGGGGTATTCTTTCTTTGTGCTCGGTTGCATTCTTGAAAACGCACTGAAAAATATTTTCTAGCGTTTGATTCTTTGTAAAATGAAAAGTTTTTCTTTTTGGGAAAAATAATACTTTTTGTTAAAAACTCCCAAAAATACCTATTAATATTATGCATATGTATATATTGATTGTATTGTGGGTTCTAGATAAAATTTCTTATCATTGAAAATGAGATTTGGAGGTTTGAATTCCCGCTTACCCAAAAAAAAAAAAAATAGGTGTCTTGTAAAATATTTTATTAATTGTTTATGTCGTAAAAATTTTTACAACTTTTTAGGTTGGCTTTTTGATCAATGGATTATTATTATTATTATTATTTTTTACAGGTTTGACCATATCTTCCAAGTAAACAATCACTTAACAATATTTTCAATTGTAAACTATTTTATATCGGAAACTATTATACAACAAAACAAATAGAGTTTTAGTGTTCATGATTAGGAATTTTTTAAAAAAAAAAAAATTCAGTCTATTTTCCAATAAAACAATTGCTTATCTCCATATTCGTGTTCTAATAATTCTTTGTTTCTCCAAAAAAAAAAAAAAAAAGTTCTAATAATTCTTATTCTCATTGATTTGTTGAATACCATCGAACGGTGCATTGATAAAGTTGGGCTTTGTTGAAGAGCAATTGTTCTTCATGGTTTTTTAGCCTATAAAAAATCCCTAATCATAAAGAGTGTCAACTTTTTTGGTTATTACTACCTTATAATCTTGAGAACGGAAAATCGTGTGGATTCGTATTGTTAAATGGTAAATGTCGAAAAAAGTGCTCCAATGTATCCACCTACAAGAACCCCAACTTCCTCTTATTTAGTTAAGAAACTCTTTTTTTTTTTTTTTTTTTAAATTGTATTTGTCATAAAGTAGTGCAGCAATGACGTTTGAAGAGCAGTTTGGTATGAGCCTCAGCCAACAACCCAGTGATGAGCCCAATATCAGTAGTGAGTCCAGAAATAAAGGAAAAGCCCAAGCCTAGTTTTGATTAACCAAATCACACCGTTTCACTTGTAAGCTACTGTTGTTAGTTTGTTATTAGTCTATTATTAGCACACGTGTATTAGGTGGTTAGTCTATAACAGACTCCACCTTACACGCTAAGCATCTCCTTCTCTCCCTCTCTCTATTCTTATATAAACAAACCTCTCTTAAGAATGTAATTATGCAATTAGTTTTCTTTGAAAAACAAAGCTTTCTTTCACTCTTCGAGAACTTTCTTTTATAGCTTTGTTCTTTAGCTTTCCTTTCATGGTATCAGAGCTTTGCTTCCATGGCGTCTACTCCTTCTTCAACTTCAGCTTCAACTTCATCACCTTCTTCAACCACTCCTTCTACAATGACAAACACTATCACTCATTTTAATCCTTCACTTCTTTTACTTTCAAATATGTCATCAATGATGATGGTGAAACTTGACTACTCCAACTACATTGTTTGGAAGCACCAGATTGAGGTTATCTTGGAAACCTACTCCATGATTGATGCTATCATTGATACTGTAATGGCACCAGATCAGTTCTTAAATGATTCTTCTGGTAATTTCACTACAGAAGTTAATCCAGATTTTCTCATTTGGAGAAATCGAGAGCAAGCTTTGTTTACATTTCTTAATTTCACACTTTCTCCCTCTGTTCTTGCTCTTACTATTGGGCAGAAATCTGGTAGAGGTGTTTGGAAAGTTTTGAAAAAACGTTTTGCCTCAATTTCTAGGTCAAGTGTGATGAGCTTGAGGAATGAATTGAGTGCTATGAAGAAAGGTACAGATTCAATTGATGTATACTTTCAAAAGATCAAGCAAATCCGTGACAAATTGGCTGCAGTATCAGTTATTCTTGATGATGAAGAGCTTCTTCATATTGCACTTGATGGTCTGCCATCAGATTATGACTCCTCCAGTTCAGCTATTAGGACTCGCAGTGATGTTCTTATTGTTGAAGAACTTAATACTCTTCTCAATGCTGAGGAAAGAGCTATTAGGAAGAGATCTGGTGTGATTGATGCATCACTATGGCTATGGTTGCCAATTACCAACCTCCAAGATTTGGTAGAGGTAGAGGCAGGAACAATGCTCAGAGAGGTCGTGGTAATGAAGGAAGAGGTAGCAGTTTTGGTGGTCGTGGTTTTAATCCTAATGGAAATTTCAACAATAATGCTTTCTCTTCTCCCTTCAGTCAGTCTCAGCCTAATCCACCAAGACCTTCAAGATCTCAGGGTTTGTCACAGAGACCACAATGTCAGATTTGTGGCAAGAGTGGTCACACTGCTCTTGACTATTATCATATGATGGATTTTTCCTTCCAAGGAAAGCATGCTCCATCCAAGCTTGTTGCTATGGTAGCCAACTCATCTCAAGTTCATATGGCTAATGGGTGGCTTACTGATACAGGGTTTTCAGATTATGTTACACCAAATTTGGCTAATCTTTCACTACAACAACAATCTACCACTAGTTCTGAAACTGTGATTGTTGGTAATAATCAAGACTTTCCTGTGACTCACATTGGTAATGGTGAGTTATGTACTTTAACTCACAACTTTAAGCTTGATGGTATACTTAGGGTTCTTGATCTTGCTTCTGATAGGCCACAAACTGAATGACCCCTTGTGATTAAACCAATCAATTTATTAGCCAAGTTATAAATTAATCAATTTATCACGCAAACGCGTGGAAGCACAAACAAATCACCAAAAATGAAATATGCAGCAGAAATTAAAAGACACGGTGATTTATTTACGAACGGGGAAAACCCTTGCGGCAAAAACTCCACTGGGTGATTTTCAGGTCACTACTCTCGAAACTCCACTATCATCAAATCAAGCAGTTACAAGTAAAGGAATCCCAAGTACCTTACCAACCTACAGTTGAACCCTTACCCCAATACCTAATTGTACTTGATCTGTAGTGACAGTTCCCCCTTTTGATGCACGGCTCCCAAGTACGTGACTAACCAATGCGCGGATCCCAGTACGCGACTTTAAACACCAACTTAGAAGGAGAGGTTGGCTACAAAGTTCTTCAGTTCATCCTACACGATGAAGATTAGGAAGATGCTTGGACATAAAATCCTTTGATGCAAATACACAGCAACTTCTTCAGAGAAGATGAACTTTCTTGAACAGAGTTTTCTCAATGCTTGTACAACTTGTGTACAGTTTGATGGCTCTTAAAACAATCCTTTTATATGTTTAGGGTTAGGAGAAAAGAAGACCTAAAAGCATATTCATGGATCCCAAGAAATCAGATCAGAAAATCTGATTTTATAAATCTCGACAGATAGCAGGTGTCGAGGAGCTATCGAACAGGTGTCGAGCTTTAATGATTTTGCACTTCAGTTTGTTTTTTTTTTTTTGGACAGACTTGATGACTTCAATACTTGATCTTGAAACCTTGTTTCTTGAAGTATTAAAAAACACCTAGAACTACCCAATTATAAGTAGAGTGCATTTTGTCAAAGGATTAGCCAATTTACATAAATATGTGACATATGTTCTTAACAAGTGAAAACGCATATGTCCTAACAATCTCCTCCTTTGGCAATCCGTGAAAAAACCACAACAAACAAATGAACATATGAGAGAAGTCATAAATCACTCAACTCATACTCACTTGTTGAATACAATAAAATCTATCCTAATATAAACTCTTGAAAAACTTTGCAAGAAGAGAGTTTATGGTAAGTAGACTTTGACAACCTGTATTTCTGAGACACTTTAAACAAAACTCATCAAGGCATCTTATGTGAAACAGAAATAATAGATTGCATACAAGTATAATGAACATGTGTGTAAAGATAGAGAAGAAACAACATATGACGAGAGAGGTGAAAGAAACATACATCCAATATATAAAGAATATATGTACAATGTATGTAAAAACTGGTCATAAGACCTCATATACAAGAACAATGTATCTAAAAAGTAGAAAAGAAAAAGATACATCAAAGTCTCATTACATCCCTCAAATATCAACACTCCCCCTATCAAAAATGTCCTATACTAACTCTTCCTCTAAGATGACTACTCTCATAACCCAAAACTACTCCCCCTTTGTGTCACGAGTGACAAAGGATAGAGTGTCATGTAGACATCTCATCAGTAGAGCTAGCATCTCCATCATCATCATCATCATCATCTTCAGAGTCAGAAGTTGCTGGAAGAGGTGGTGAAGGAGTAGCCTCAGGAGCAAAACCGCCCATGGTCGCCTGTCATGGTGCAATACAACCAACACGAACATTCACCTAATACAACTTAGTGGAGAGTGTATCGAGGCGAGCATCCATGCGCTGTGACTACGCCATGATGTCTCCGAGAGATACATCGCCCATAGAGGAAGAAGGAGCCGATGTAGATGGAGCAGTATGAGATGGAGCAGAGCGGGAGGAAGGAGTGGAATCCGGCTGTCTCGACCTAAATTGAGCCTCACTACATTTTACGGTAGCGGCATCTATGGCACAGATGTGTGTGAAGTGGTCGGATACAGGAAAAGGGATAGAAAAATGGCATAAGATCCTTGTGATAGCGGAAGGAAAGATGAGCTTATCACGAGACGCCGAATCTAAATGAACATTTATGATAGAAAGGATGAAATGAGAAGAAAAATCTATAGTAAGATGCTCAAGAAGAGATAACAAAAATAAGCACGAGTCTCTGTGATGGAGTTGTAATGAGATAGTGGATGGAGTACAAAAGTCATCACTATGTTTAAGAATCTAGGACCTTTAGCAAAAGGTCTACATGATGTATACTGATGCTCACCCAAACAGCGGGGTGCTCACAAAAAGCAGAAATGAGCTCATCTTTGGACACAGTCCTCAGACGCTCACAAGAAGGATAGTCAGGAAACTCTATCCTAGGAACCCTAAGCACATTCGCAATTAGCTGCGGTGCGACAAGGATGCGCGTACCTCGAACACGAGTGAAAAAGAGAGGTACTGAACGATCGATCTCGTGCATGTTGGAGTAAAACTCCTGAATAAGCACAAGAGGAGATGTGACCGGGACGTCACACAGTGACTCCTATCCCCTACTATGAATGACAGAGGGAAGGTCAGTGTCGGCGAAGTTCGCCAAGATGACTTGGCGTTCCGAATGAACACCTCGTCTAGAAAAGTTCTCCGAAAATGCCTTGTAGGCATCACCATCACGGAACTGAAGATTTAGAGGAGCAGAATCAGAAGATGAAGAAGCTCCAGAATGCAAAGGGTTCTGAGCCGGAGTGGATTTACGCTTAGGTGCCATAGACACTACTAACGTAAACAAAATGAGAAAGAGATAGAGAAGGAGACAATCAGAAAAGTCCCAAAACAATTCACATATATCAAATATATTGAACAAAGAGTATGTATGCATGGGGAATGCATGAACATGTGACATGCAAATTAAAAAGCATCATGGGCTTAGCCCAATCCAATCCTACCAGCACACAAGTAGAAAACACATATCTAAATGCATGAAAATACCATTCTAATGCACATGAAATGCAATGTATGACATTTTGAACACATTTAAGTGAAAACCCAATCCAAAATTTCAAGAAAAATTCATTAATTGTGAAAAACCCTAAAAATTTTGAAAAACCCCAAAACCTAAGATTCAAAACATGAAATGCATGAAAAAGGAAAGAAAAAGAGATCTTACCAAGTGATTTGAAGCAAGGAATGGCCGAAAATCATGTGGGTTGGAGATTTTGAGTGAGAAAAAGAGGTTAGGGAGATGAACATCTGCGGATAGGTCGAGAGAGATCGAGAAAATGAAGTTCAGATCGCGACAGCAGCTTAAATAGAAGCTTTAGTAAATCTTGATAGCTAAGGTGTCGAGAGGTGTTTAGACAGCTGTCGAGGTAGGTGTCGAGAAAATGAACGTCGACAGCTACAGGTGTCGAGAAGGTATCGAGGAATAAACACCAAAACCAAGAACAGAAACTCGATCGATCGACAAGGTATCAAGAAGGTATCGAGGAGACAGGAACTTTCTCGATCGATCCATCAGGTGTCGAAGAGGTGTTGAGACTGCGATAAAAAAAAGGCTTGAGAAGCTCGACAGATAATAAGGTATTGAGGAGGTGTCGAGGAGGTGTCGAGCCAGCAGTTAAAAGCAGTTTTTTAAGAAGTAAAAAACACAGACATGAATGCAATCCAACATACACCTCAATCAATGATCAAATCAACATATTAAGCTCTAAAAAACATCTCTCATTAAACAATTTAAGCATATGGATCCTCAGAAACACACACACACACACACACACACACACTAAACAAGTCTAACCAATTTTATTTTTCAAAAACAAGTCAAGACAGTTTAGTGAGCATACATTAGCACATGTAAACACTTGTGATGGCCAAATCACATTGTACCTGCACATGTATCAAAAGTAGCAAAGAATATTACGTGTTATGTGTGAAAAATATCGCAAGATTGCATATGTGTATACATGTTATGACGATCTGAGATATGAGAAAATAACTTTAACTCACACACAATCATAACTATTTGATAGGGACTATCACATTTGAGGTACATCCTATAACTCCCACATCTTCTAGAATACACGCTTGTAACCATATTTAAAGCATTTTTGATCTTTTTGCTTTTTATTTTTCTTTGCATATTTTTGAGCATACATTAGCACATGTAAACACTTGTGATGGCCAAATCACATTGTACCTGCACATGTATCAAAAGTAGCAAAGAATATTGTGTGTTGTGTGTGAAAAACATCGCAAAATTGCATATGTGTATACATGTTATGACGATTTGAGATATAAGAAAATAACTTTAACTTACACACAATCATAACTATTTGATGGGGATTATCACCTTTGAGGTACATCATATAACTCCCACATCTCTTAGAATACACGCTTGCAACTATATTTAAAGCATTTTTGATCTTTTTGCTTTTTATTTTTCTTTGCATATTTTCTTTTAAGCATATCATGCATAGGCATATAAAAAGAGAGAAAAGAAATACCCAACATGTTAAGCATTTGACACTGCACTTTTGTTATGCCAAAGTATACGGGTGTCTTTGACACTGTACTTTTGCTATGCCGAAGCATACATGTGTCATATTATGATTGGCGGGCAACGGTGGTGAGATGATTATTTATGCCTTTCTCTTAGGATTTTCTAGTTCTACCTGTCAAAAAGAGTGATATGAGTGTTAAGTTTTAAGAGATAACTTAATCTTACTCATCACAAGCAAGAGCCACAAAGTTCAATTGCTTAGTTGTGCATGGAGATGCTCATTTAAGTTACAAGAGATACAAAGTTTAGAAAACTTTGTTTCAATGGCCATCCAAGGTACACAAATACCAATGTACACAAAACACACACTGTTTTTGTATTTTTCTGATTTTTCAATTTTTTTTTAAATTTTTGTATCAAAAATAAAATAAACAAAACTGAAAGTAAACACACAAAAACATGTTAAACAAACATAAAACTAGACTGACTCAAAATAAATGCAAAGCACACAAACAATGCAACAAACAAGAAAAACATGAAGAGAGAAGAGAGTGATGAAATCACTTAGAGTCCTTTTTCTTCCACACCTTGGAAGAACCTTTCCTTTGATTAAACCCTTGAACCGGCTGTGAGGGGGAAGAATTGAAACTGTTCAAGTTTAAAAGGAACATGAGGGCTTTCAGAAGATCTCCAAGAGGAGCAAGAGAGGATTGAAGCTGATTCTGGCTACCAGACGCGATCATGCCATTGCTCTGTTGAGTGGCTAGCCACTTATAGCAATTTGGTCGAGTTTGACCGACAACTCCATACAATGATGACAGAGATGCTGCTTCTTTTATTTAGGCTTTTGAGAGTTAGCCTTCTTAGCCTTAGGGTTTTTAACATCTTTTTTTATCCTGTTTAGGAGGTGCTCCTAAGATAGATTTACCCTTGTCTAAGTTCTCACTAGCTAATTCAGTTTTATCATCAGTGTTCTCAATATCAATGTTATTAGCAGGAGAAACAAAAATAGTAGCACTAGTAGAAGCAATATAAGAGGAAGAAAGACCATACCCTAAACTTGTTAGATCCGAAGCAGATTTCTGGATGCTGAGCATCTCATTAAGCTTTGCACTTGAAGTCCTCTCCAGTTGAGCTTTGATTTGAAACAGCTCCGCTTTAAGCTTCTTGGTCTTTTCAGCCAAGAAATTGTTCTTAAACCTTAGTGCTCCAATAGTTTGATTCGCCTCATCAAACTTTATGGACAACTCTTCACGATCAAGTTCCACATTACTGAGCTTCTTGGTGGCCAGCCTATACAATTTTTCATGCTTCTCAGAGAGCTTGTAAAGCTTTTCATAGGCTGAATGGATATCATCTTGATCATCCATCTTCTCGAATTTGGACTCCACCAGTTCTTCTTCTTCGTCCACTTCTTCAACAATCCCTTTAGTAGGATTGATTATGGCAGTGAAGGCATTTAAGATTCCGTCATCCTCATTGTCGGAATCATCTTTGGGCTCAGTGTCACTCAAGGTTACAGCAAGTGCCTTACTCTTCTCAATGCTCTTGAGCTATGTCGGGCATTCATGCTTCATATGACCGAATCCATGACATCCAAAACACTTTGGTTCTGCAGGAACAGTGTACTGACCACCTTGCTTAGCATCCTTTTTCCCTTTGTCTTGCACCTTAGATTGGAAAGAACTAGATTGTCTATGGTCCTTATCGAAGCTCCTCCCATTGGCATTCTTCATAAACTTCCTGAACTGCCTTGTAATGTAGGATTTCATCTTGGAATCTTCATCATCGAAAGACTCATCTGTATCACTGCTCTTTGCCTTCAAGGCCATGCTCTTGCCTTTACCCGTTTTGCCAATCCTAGATAATCTTATCTCATAGGTCTGCAAGTTTCCAACTAGCTCAGTTAAAGGAATCTTGTCAATGTCCTTTGATTCCTCTATAGCAATAATCGTAGCATGGAATCTCTCGGGTAGAGATTTGAGCACCTTCCTTACAATCTTGGGTTCAGGGATGGTTTCCCCAAGATTGAAGGCTGAGTTTACTATGTCCTTTAGCTTGGCATAGAACTCATCAAACGACTCAGCCTCCTCCATCTTTATTTCTTCAAAGCTTGTAGTGAGCCTTTGAAGTTTTGAATCCTTGACAGCCTTTATACCCTCATAGGTTGTCTGGAGGATGGTCCATGCTTCCTTTGCAGTTTCAGTAGAGGATATCTTCTTGAACTCCTCATTGGTGACTGCGCTAAATAGGGCATTCAACGCTTTGCTGTTGAAGTTTGCCACCTTGATCTTGGCATCATCCCAATCGCCCGGCTCTTCTTTTGGCTTGGTCCAGGCAATCTCTACAGCTTGCCACACCTTTTCATCTAAAGACTGCAAGAAAACTCTCATGCGTACTTTTTAGTATGCATAGTTAATGCCATCAAATAAAAGAGGTATGATTAATGACTGTCCTCTATCCATGACAAACAGGGGTCAATGGATCAACATAGCAAAGATTAAGCCTAATCAAAGTGTGCCTGCTCTGATACCACTTGATAGGCCACAAACTGAATGACCCATTCTGATTAAACCAATTAATTTATTAGCCAAGTTGTAAATTAATCAATTTATCATGCAAATGCATGGAAGCACAAACAAATCACCAAAAACTAAATATGCAGCGAAAATTAAAAGACACGGTGATTTGTTTACGAATGGAGAAAACCCTTGCGGCAAAAACTCCACTGGGTGATTTTTAGGTCACCATTCCAGAAACTCCACTATTATCAAATCAAGCGGTTACAAGTAAAGGAATCCCAAGTACCTTACCAACTTACAGTTGAACCCTTACCCTAATACCCAATTGGACTTGATCTGTAGTAATAGTTCCCCCTTTTGATGCACAGCTCCCAAGTGCGTGACTAACCAATGCGCAGATCCCAGTACACGACTTCAGACACCAACTTAGAAGGAGAGGTTGGTTGCAAAGTTCTTCAGTTTATCCTACACGATGAAGATCAGGAAGATGCTTGGTCACAAAACCCTTTGGTGCAAATACACAGCAACTTCTTCAGAGAAGATGAACTAGGTCAAGAACTTCGTTTTTGATCATAAATTGCTTGAACATAGTTTTCTCAATGCTTGTGCAATTTGTGTACAATTTGACGGCTCTTAAAACAATTCTTTTATATGTTTAGGGTTAGGAGAAAAGAAGGCCCAAAAGCATATTCACGGATCCCAAGAAATCAGATCAGAAAATCTGATTTTATAAATCTCGACAGATAACAGGTGTCAAGGAGCTATCAAGTAGATGTCGAGCTTTAATGATTTTGCACTTCGGTTTTTTTTTTGGAAAGACTTGATGACTTCAACACTTGATCTTGAAACCTTATTTCTTGAGGTATTAAAAAACACCTAGAACTACCCAATTACAAGTAGAGTGCATTTTGCCAAAAGATTAGCCAATTTACATAAATAAGTGACATATGTTCTTAGCAAGTGAAAACACATATGTCCTAACAGCTTCTAATTTGCTATCTGTTCATAAACTTTGTTTGCAAAATAATGTTTTCTGCTACTTTGATGCTTATAGATTCTCTATTTAGGATTTACTTACAGGGAAGATCCTTTACAAAGGATTAAGTAAGGATGGTGTCTACCCTATTCCTGATCCTTCTTCCTTGCATTCCTCCAATTCCACTGCCTTTTCTACATCACATGTTCCTAATTCTTCCCAAACTTCTGTTAGTCCTGATCAAATCTCTCTCTGGCATAGCAGACTTGGACATCCAAGTGCGAAACTCCTTCATTTTGCTATTCAACTTGTAAATTCTGCTTTTACATTCAATAAGTTTGATAAATATTGTTCTTCTTTTACATATTGTATAAGTGCTAAAATGCACATACTTCCTTTGAACAAACATGAAATTCAATCTACTTTTATGCTTCAGCTTGTGCATTCTGATATTTGGGGTCCAGCACCAATTTCTTCTTTACTTGGTTATAATTACTATGTTGTGTTCATTGATGATTGCACTAGGTTTACCTGCTTCTTTCTTCTCAAACAAAAGCATGAATTCTTTACTGTATTCAAGCATTTTAAGAACCTAGTTGAGATTCAATACTCCACTAAAATCGAAATTCTTAGGTCTGACAATGGTAAAGAATATGTTAACTCTCAATTTCAAGAGTTTTGTTCTAACCATGGTATTATACATCAGACCTCCTGTCCACATACTCCTCAACAAAATGGCATCTCTGAGAGAAAGCATAGACATATTGTGAAAACTGGTCTTGCTTTACTTTATCAGGCTCATTTACCTTTGAATTTTTGGTTTTATGCTTTCTCCACTGCTTCCTTTCTTATCAATAGGCTTCCTAGTTCTGTCATTGGTTTAATTTCTCCTTGGGAATTGGTTAATGGTGTCTCCTCTTCTCTTTCTGCCCTTAAGACCTTTGGTTGTGCACGCTATCCCAATATCTGTCCCTATAACAAATACAAACTTCAGCCTAGGTCTGTGGAGTGTGTTTTTCTAGGCTATCCACCTTTGTCCAAGGGTTGCTTATGTTTGGACACTTCTACCAATAAAGTCTATACCACTTGCTATGCCTTATTCAATGAAAACCTGTTCCCTTTTGCTGTCAATTCTACCTTTACACATGCTCATCTTCCTTTTGCTTCTGATGCCCTTGCTACACCTACTGACACTTGTCCAGACCCTTCTTCTTCTGTTTCACTTGTTGCTTCTTTTACTTTTGAGCTTTTTTAGTCATCCACTCCCATTTCTTGTGTCCTTGATCCTCCCTTATCTTCTTTACCCTCTTCATCTAATGCATCTGTTACCTCCATCATTCCTAGCACTTCTTCTCCTAGTTCCTCATCTGATCCTCCTCTTCCTATTCCTATCAATCATCATCCTATGCTTACAAGATCAAAATTGGGTATCCATAAGCCTAAGGTTTTTAAAGCTGTGACTGATTACACATACCTGGAACCTCCCTCTTTTACAATTGATTCATAATTCCATTCTTTAATTAAGCAACAGACTTGGTCACTTGTTCTTCCTCCTGTGGATAAGAACATTGTCACTTGCAAATGGGTGTTTAAGCTCAAAAGGAATAGTGATGGGACTATAGCTAGATATAAAGCTAGATTGGTTGCTAGAGGTTATCTTCAATAGTATGGTTTGGACTATGAGGATACTTTCAGTCCTATGGTTAAATCCACTAATGTTAGAATTCTTATTGTACTTGCTGTGAATTATGGTTAGGAGTTGAAACAGTTGGATGTTGGGAATGCTTTCTTGCATGGTATCTTAAAGGAGGAAGTTTATATGGCTCAACCACAAGGTTATGTGGATCCGGCTTGCCCTGCTCATGTCTGTTTGTTGCATAAAGCCTTATATGGTTTAAAGCAAGCTCCTAGGGCTTGGTTTGAGAGGTTTAGTACTCAATTGCTTCATGTTGGTTTTGTTGCCTCTGGGGCTGATGGGAATCTGTTTATCTATGCTCATGATGATCATTTGATCTTCTTATTGCTCTATGTTGATGACATCATAGTGACTGGTAATCAACCTAGTTTCATTGCTTCTCTTCTTGCTACTCTGAGATAGGATTTTGATCTTAAGGATCTTGGAAGATTGCATTACTTTTTGGGGCTTCAGTTTGATTACACTTGTGCTGGGATTTTTGTGCATCAGTCTAAGTATGCCAAGTTCTCTATGTCTGAGTGCAAGCCTTGCAAGACCCCTTCTGTTGCTAATGCTTATCTTGTTCCTGTTGAGTGTAAGACGTGGCAGCACCTTGCTAGCGTAAGTCCGAATCTGGCAGCAAAAGGCAGGTGTGATGGCATAGCAATAAGCAGGTGCGACGCATCTAAGGTGCATGAAGACATGTGACTCTAGTAGGTACCTAACTACTCCCATTATTAGGTAATGGTAGGTTTAAATGCCTCCCACTTACACTTGACAAGGTGGGGCGAATCCCCACTAGGTAGTCATTGGTATTAAAGTAGGGACCCATATTCCCTTGTACGGAACTCTCACTACCCATTCGAGGGTAAAGGAGGGCTCTCCATCGTACGGTGTCTCTTTATGACTATAGCCCGGCTCTGTGTTTCCCTATTGAGTGTAAGATGTGGTAGCACCTTGCTAGCTTAAGTCCGAATCTGGCAGCAAAAAGGCAAGTGTGATGTCGTAGTAATAAGCAGGTGCAACGCATCTAAGGTGCATGAAGACATGTGACTCTGGTAGGTACCTAACTACTCCCTTTATTAGGTGGTGGTAGGTTTAAATGCCTCCCACTTACACCTGACGAGGTGGGGCAAATTCCCACTGGCCCCTTTTTTGTTAGCCAATGGACAGACGTGTGTTTGGGTGGGCCCACAATGGAGTTTCTCGAGGAGGTGGTCCCGATAACAAGGATATCAATGGTTAGTAATAGTTCCGCTAGTAATTATTAATTGCTTGGAAATAGAATAAATACGTTTATCACTTCATCATCTGTTTGCTTGTTCACACTTAGGTTAGGCACACACTAATTAGAAACATGGACTATGATGATATAGATTATGATGAAGGTTATAGCATGAGAGTTATAGAAAATAATTGGTTAAGTGATAATATGGATTATGAAATAGATTCTGACTCTGACAGTGATATGGATAATTATAATTATAACTATAATAACACAAATAATTGGAATACATTAATAGGAGATAAAATCAACAGACAGACTGATAGACACAATAATAGTTTCTTAGATAGGATTAATAAAAAATTGGAATCTTTAGAAGCAATTGAAAGATCCACCACTGTAGAAAGAAAAAATGATAGAGATAATAGAATAGATAGTTTTTTGGACCTCTATGTAAAAATTAAAGCTTTAAATTCAAAACAAGAAAGAAACTTTGAACCCCATCAAAGATCATCTTTAGTGACAGATAATTGGCATGATAAAAAAAAATAGTAGCTTAGTAAGCACTGACAGATTCATAAATATCACGTGTAGAAAAGATGACGGGAGAAATAATTTAAAAACTCTAGAGACTACTTTGACAGAAAAGAAAGACTATAGTCAAGTAGTAAGAAGTTCTATAGAAAGCCAAGAAAATTATAATAGGAAAGATGACATGATAGAAGCAATGCAAAAGAAGAAGCTAAATATAATTGATGAAGACAAAGTAGATAGAATTGATGGAGACAAAGAAAAAGGAATAATACTCAAAGGCATAGTAAAAGAGATGTTAGAAAGAATAGAAAGACAACAAGGTAATAGTACTCTAACCAACTCAAAATAAACACTACGTAACAAGTTAGATATAGGAAAGTTAGATATAGGAAAAGACATAGAAAATGTAAGACTTTGAAAGACAAAAGGCTAACAACCCAAAAGAAACTCTACGTAAAGAGTTTAGCATAGAAAGAGACATAGACAAAGAAAGAATTGTGACAAGGAAAGAGAAAGAAAAAGAAAATGATGGTTTGATAAAAGTAGTCAACAAAGAAAGAAGAGATAATTCCAAAAAGAGTAATAATTTTAAAGAAGAAATTGATGAAAGACTAAAATCAATTGAAAGAACTACGATATATACTCAAAATGATAGTTTAGCAGAATTACCTAAAAAGATAGAAAATTTAAATTCACCTTTAGACACTGACAGAAAAAGAGAGATAACAGTTTTAAATAATACTGAGCCTTCAGATAATGAGAAAATTGCCAGACATATTAGAAATATTATTTGTCATAAATGTAAACAATATGGACATACTAAGAAACAATGTGAAAGACATAATAAAATTGTGTGAGAGTGCTTTTTTTCCTAGCACACAGGCCTAAGTAGAGATGAGGATCTCAGGCCCAAATACTTGTTGTTTTGGTGGACTGAGCTTGGTTTACCGCAGCTAAATGGGGCTGATTATGAACCAAGTTGTGCGCAAGTTACATAAAACTCCTCAAGATGAAAAATGCAATTCCTCCTAAGCAATAAAATACCATTATAAGTGTTTTAGTCTCGTAAAATGACCATTTACTCTTACGAAATAAGTAAAATAAGTGTTCATAATATTCACAATGAGAAGGAGATTGAAATAGAGTATTTAAGGCTTATCTTTTATTCTATAAACATTTAAAAGAGTTCCTTCACTTGGTATCTCAGGGTGTACTATTGTGGGATCCCAAGGATACTATCGTGGGATCCTGGGGCGTACTAGGCCTGTAAGAACCCAGATTGCTGGTTCTCTCAACTATATTATCTTTTTGCATGTTTATTATGCAATCGAGTTTTGTCTTTTCCCTTTACCTCTATGGGTGCTACATAAAAACACACTATACAATACACATGTCTTCAAATAATTGTTAGTTTCTTAGATTAGGATATACATTTTAATATATATACATATACGTAAATGAGTTTCATGAGAATGATCCAGCCACGAGGATCCTGGCCCAAATTCCCACAGATTTAGTGCTTTTGCACAAGACTTGTGGGATTTGGAACTCAAGTCCGAGTGGCTTTGCTTGGGCTTTGCCTTCCAAGATAGTTAGGTGAGAAGGATTTTAGCAAGAAAAAGTAAAGGAAGACAATGTAATAAAGAAAGTACACCAAATAATTGTTAGAGATTCTCAAATCAATATGAGGTATTTCATTATTTTTCTTGACTGTGGATTACAGTGTGCTCACTAAGACATGATACAAGGTTCAAATTAACTCAAAAATTGCAGACTTTGATGGCTATTCAAACCTCTAAGACTTGTAAAGTTTGAATCCTTTCGAATCCAAGTATGTGCTATAGTAGCTATTTTTTGGGATACCGGGAGACAGTCCTCTGTTTTTCAATGGGATTTACAGAATTCTTTCTATGGCTCTGTTGTGATATCTTTTCTCAGATCAAAATGGTGATGAATGAATGTCTCTCAGCATGGGTTTTCTCTTCCTTTTATAGTGCGACTCTAGGGCTTTGGGGCACGAGCGATTTCTCTCTTTTGCCCCACAGAGCTCGTACTGTGTCAGCTAACCAGAGGCTTGTCCTTTCCTTTTTCCTCATAATTTCTTCCTTTTGGTCTGACCAAGCTGAAAGCCCCTAGCTAAATTTCTATTCCAAGATCCACTCAGGTTGCTGATCTTAGCTATTTGGCCCTCTTCGCCTTTTCAGTTTTTGTCTGCCCTCCATCCTTGTCATTTTTCCCAAACAATCGGGATCTTTTACTGCTGGGTTGAAAGCTCCCTCCAACCACTTCTACTTATGGTTTTCTTATGCTTGGTTCCTTGAGGTGCAGCTCCTTTGTTCATGAATGTTTGCTTTACACTTTCTAACGCATGACTGGGTGCTTGAGACCTGTTTGTCATTCATCGTTTATGCTTTGAGCCATTTCAATCTTACTTAGATCATGTTGTGTGTCCCGAGGATCCCGAGCCTCTGGGAATCCCTGCCCAGTTCTTTCACTGAAATTTGCTAGACTTTTTAATGGCCTTTTTTGCTGGAAATCTGAACATACATAGGGCCTTGATGTCGATTCTTCTTACTGCACGAATTGGGCCTTCTTTATTTTTTTTTTTTATGGAATGGGCTTTGTGAAATTTTGGACCTCAACATTAGCCCCCCGAGCACGTGGGTTACCTGTAGCCCACTCGCGAGAAAATAAATTGTTTTTGGACACTTTCCTGCTTTGTAGAACCAATGTGTAGATCAAATAATTCTTGAGGGAAATTCCAAATGAATTGCTACACTTCCTTCATGGAATGAACTAACATGTTGCCAAAGATTAGAATTCACCTTCATGTTAGTATTAAGCTGTAGATTGGTATTCAATTTTCCATAAAACAAGTCAATTTTGTCAGGTTGAAAATGAAGTATTCATATATAGCCAAAATTATATTGATGTTGCATTTGATGCCAATAGTATATTTATAGCACTAGAGTTTTTTGCTAGTAATTCTAGGATATGCATTTTGAAAGTAGCATACAAAAATTAAATCTCAATATCAGATAGCATTGCTTTGTCAACAAGATTTTGTTTGTTTTACAAAATAGGTTAAGTGAGGGAAGCCCCCATGAACTTTGCCAAAGATATTCTATGCATTGTAGTACATGCTTGCTATGGCTAAGGTGAATAATACCCAGATGTTTGCCATATGAGATTTTTAGTCCAAGAATAGTGACTTACCAATGAGACCATGATATCATAAGTCATTGAATCATATAAACATGCTGATTTAATGTCTAATCAAGGCTAGCTATTCTTCTAAAAATGTATTATGAGATAGAAACTTCCCTAAGGACATGACTTAGAATGCTTAAGAACATCTCCATGCCTTACTTTAGCTAAAGACCTTGCTCTTCTTGTGGATGCTCTTTATTCTTTTTCCAAATTGTGAGAGATTGTATAATATTTCAAATTGCAGCAAATTATTCACATATCATGCCACCAATTATATTGCTATATACATATAGTTCATGAGCCAAAGAAAATAATAGTGGTTGAACTTATGGATAGTAAAGTTTGCACTAGGCTTCTCAATTTTCATCAAGTGAAAGATATATCTAAGGGATTTTTTTTTAATCCTATCTTAGCCCCCAGTGTATGCATTGGAAAAGCCAATTGCCAAATAAGACATAGCAATAAAATTATTTCATGTATATGAAACCATGTGAGGATTTCAACCACACAAGAATTCCAAATTTTGATTTTTGATAATTGGTCAAGTAAGAAGACCAAAATATTAGAATCTTCACTTTAATCTACATGAATAAAGTATTAGTGCATGGGTGATACCTCTTGCACAACTTTCTGCAGTGTTTTGATATATTCAAACATGGTATTAATGAGTGGGCTCACCGAAAGGGTACCTTTCTTTTGTTGAATTGAAGTACCTCCAAGCCTTTGGTGAGTTTACACCTTGTAGGAGGAGGGAAATGTTGCTAGCTGGTTTGCAATGTCATTGACTAATCTCTTTGTATAGAGATTTGCAAAAGCATCCATGCTTTTATGGCTTCGAGTGATGTACTCTTGGAATTTTTTTTTAAGCTATGCCTTCCTTGCTTCCTCAGGCTCCCTTGAACCAATTTCTTTCAAGGAGGTCAATCTTGTGCACTTTATACACCTACTTTTGGGTTTTCATACCCACTTGAGGCTCTTTCTCTTTGTACCCCTCATTGGACCTCGCTTACAATTTGCACCCTTTGCTAGGATGTGCTACGACTTGTAGCTATTGCTGGTACATGGTACAACTTGTACCCATTACTGGGATATGCTTACAATCTACACGCATTATTGGAACGTGCTATGGCTTGTATTCATAAACTTTTGCTTTTGACTAGTTTCTTGGTCGTACTTGGAAACTTTTGCTTTTGGCCAATTTCTGAGCCATGTATTTAGAAAATTTGTTCTAGGCCAATTCTTGGGCTAGGTACATGGAAAGTTTGCTCTTCTCAAGTCCTAGGCCATGTCACTTGGAAAAATTTGTTTTGGCCAAGTCTTGGGCCAAGTACATGGAAAGTTTGTTCTTCCAAGTCCTGGGCCATTTCACTTGGAAAATTCTATTTTGGTCAAGTCTTGGGCTAGGTACATGGAAAATTTTCCCTTCTTCAAGTCCTAGGCCATGCCACTTGGAAAATTTCTATTATGATCAAGTCCTGGGCTAGGTACATGGAAAATTTTCCCTTTCCCAAGTCCTAGGCCATGCCACTTGGAAAATTTCTATTATGATCAAGTCCCGGGCTAGGTACATGGAAAATTTTCCCTTTCCCAAGTCCTAGACCATGCCACTTGGAAAATTTGTTTTGGCCAAGTCCTGGGCCAAGTACATGGAAAGTTTGTTCTTCCAAGTCCTAGGCCATGTCACTTAGAAAATTTCTGTTTTGATCAAGTCTTGGGCTAGGTACATGGAAAATTTTCCCTTTCCCAAGTCCTAGGCCATGCTACTTGGAAAATTCTATTTTGGTCAAGTCTTGTGCCAGGTACATGGAAAGTTTGCCCTTTCCTAAGCCCTAGGCCATGCCACTTGGAAAATTTCTATTATGATCAAGTCCTCGGCTAGGTACATGGAAAATTTTCCCTTTTCCAGTCCTAGCCCATGCCACTTGGAAAGTTTGTTCATGACCATTGAATTTTTCAATTTTCAGAAAAAGTTCCTGCGTAGCCCCTTGTTCTCAAGTGGACTCATTGAATTGATTTCTTTTTTTTTTCTTTAAAGGGTTGAGGATTTGTTTCCTTCTCTGAGGATCTTCTAAAATATCCTCTCTTGGTTGTGAACAAATCCTTTATGGAAATAAACTTCTTTTATGAGTCATCTAAGGTTGCTCTTACTGGTGAACTGTTGGCCAGGAGCTCCACCAAGATGATTCTGTCATGGTGTTTTTCTTCAAGTGGGGGATCCTCTTACGGGGATCCTGGAAGAGGAAGGCTTCCTCTAGACATGCTCGTTGAAGGCTGTCTTCACAAACCTCATAGTCTATTTCTTTACAAGGATCTCTACCGCTACTGCCTTTTTTTAGAGATCTTCTCACTCGATAGGTGCTCCTCTTCTTCGGGGAACTAGACCAGTAATTTTGCTATAGCTTAGCTCTTGACAGTTTTGGGGATCCTTCGGACCTATGTTGTATTGGAAAATTAATATTAGCCACTGAGCCACTCTTCAAGATCACAAGGGCTGATGGAGGAGGGCTTTTATTGGATGAGAGCTTATCACCAATAGGATTTGGTGGTAAAAAAGTAATGATTCAGTTGTTGAGATGCATGACCACCAAACGAGCCCTTTCTATGTTAGGACACCTCATTTTAGTTTCCTTTAATGCTTTGTATGCGTGGGATCGGGATCCCAGGTATAACAATAATGATTTTGCCATGGACTAGTACCCATAAGGTAGCAAATGACTCATGTTGAAGTTTTATGATTGGATGCTCAGCTCCCCATATGAAAACATTCTCCTTTTTCAATAGTTTGGATAGTCTACTAGTGACCAAGGTTGGTATTGGTGTGAACTTTCTAATGTAGAAACTCTTTCCAAGAATCTCTTGAGTTCCTTGACCATGGTATGTTTCTTCATGGTTGATATTGTTGTTGCCTTGGCTGGATCTATGAGGAGATCGATGTTAGGCAAATGAAATTTATCCTTTAGACGTGCTTTATTTAATTTGGGGAAGTCTACGCCACTAAATCTTCATAGTTTTCAATAGCTCCACCAGTTTCTCTTTTTTTTTTTTTTTTTTGGGTACCGATAACTAATTGCTGATTAGGATAGGCCCAGGTTCCTTGGGTTAGCCTCCAAGTTCACCTCTTCTAGTTTTTCCTTTGGTAGGATTTATGTCTTCCTTTCCGTATCCATAAGTTTCTCCAGGATCTTCAAAAGCAGTATATTATCCTTCCTCCTTTTGTCTTTTTTTTGTCCAAGGGATCCCTCTAATCATGGGTATTGTTTCCTTCTTCTGGGATGGGGGCCCCTCGAGATCCTAGAGATGGGATATTCTAACTCATCGTATCCCCAGGTTCCTCCAAGATCTCTTCCTGGGCTATCATGTAAGATGGTGGTCCAAGATCCTTTTTTAGGCTACATTTAGGTCCCGTGTGCCTTCATAAGTAAAATTTTGCTTTCCCTCCAGGTTTCTTCTTCTTCTAAGATAGAAGCCCCTCAGGATCCTTGAGATTGGAGCCCCCCGGGATCCTAACAATAGGATATTCTCCAGCGGGAGCCAATTCATCATAAAGTATATTTTCCACAAAGTTTACTTTGTATTGGATGAAAGGACTAGGATTGACAGTGACTTTTTGTGGACTTCCCATTCAATTCCTCTTTCATGTACTAGTGGTACATTGAGAGGATTAGGCAATACTTGTGATCTCATGGTTGGCCTTTAGAGCTAGTTGTAGGTGTCCTTTAGTGGTCTATGTATCTCCTCCAAATCTTGTTATTTCCATGGGTGGGCCCATTTGTTGAGCTATAAGAAATGATAGATGTACTGTATAGTTGTTGAACTTTCAATAATGTTGATTTTGCTGCTGACTTGCAATGTAGTGTTTCTGTTGATTTTCTTCAAAATATATTCAAGGCCTATTGCACAATAGGCTTTGGCCCCTAGGACATGAGGTAGTTGTTGAACCATGCTTGATCCACCTTCTCTTGATGCTATTGTGGAACTTCTATCAAAATTTTTTTTTTTTTTTTTATGCCTCAATTTTTTTTTTATAACCATTTAACTTTGCTGGATCCATGGAGGTACTTCAACTTTGTTGGAACCAAAAAATTGTTCCACTTTGCTAGAATCAGAAAACTATTCCATCAAGGCACAACTCGAAATTTTTTATGGAACCAAAGAACTACTTCATTTTGCTAGAACCATGGTTGGAACCAAGGAACTACTCAACTTCTTTGAAATCAAGGAGCTACTCCATTTTTGTTGGATTCGTGTCTAGACCCAGGGAACTACTCTTTTATTTATTTATTTATTTATTTATTTATTATTATTACTGGAATCTAGGATCTCATTTGGAATCAAGGATCTCCTCAGCTTTGTTGGGATCAAGGATCTCCCAGGCGTTGCTTCCTAGAGTCAAGGATCTCCTAGGCTTTGCTGGAATTGAGGGTGTACTCAGCCTTGCTAGAATAAAGGATCTCCTCAGCTTTGTTGGGATCAAGGATCTCCCAGGCTTTGCTTCCTAGAGTCAAGGATCTCCTAGGCTTTGCTGGGATCATGGAACTACTCCATTTTGCCAAATCCATGGGCGGAGCCAAGGAAACTTGTTCATTTTGTTAACCTGCGCCATATGATATTATTATCAAGTTGCTGCAAAATTATTTAGCCCCACGACATGAGGCGATTGCTTTGCTATGTAATTTACATCTCATCAAGCCTCTTTGATTCGCTTACTTCTCTTTCTTTTTTCTTTTTTTCTTTTTTAAAAAGAAATGAAACAATATTATGATTTTTTTTAAAAGAAAAATAAATCAATCCCCAAATGTGAGGCAATTGCTTTACTATGTAGCTCATACAATCTTCATTCCATCAATCTTTTTTTTTTTTTGCTCACTTCTCCATTTTTTTTTAAGTAATGAGACAATGTTTTGATTGTTAAAATATTATTACATGACCCCTCTTACCCCCTTTTTGTAAAGAGTAGAATCCTCATGAGAAACAAGATTTTGTTTCTTCTAGCTGAGTTCAACATTTATTTTCAACTTTTTGGTTGTACTTTATAGGTTGGCTATACTCTCAAAATACCTTTAGTATTAGTTAAGTTTTATGAGATCAATGAGTTGCCTTTGGAGATCAATGGTACAAAGTAGTTTCACACCACCAATACCTCATTTAACAAGCATCTTCAAGTTTTGGACTTCAAAGTTTAGGACTAAACTAATTGCATAAATGCTAATCAAAGTTTAGGACCTCATTTTATTTATTTATTATTTTTCAAAACTAATTGATTCAGCTGGGCAGTTATCTTCTATGAACATCTTTAAATGAGGTCTATTTAATTGGAGGATGAGTATGGCAACTAAACTTATCTGTGATTCTATATTGTGTAGAACAAGTGTCTACTTCTATTACTAAACAATACAATGCTTTTGCTTTCATGCAACACAGTGATAGCTATCCATTTGAAAACTATAGACTTCATTCCATTATATTCAAAATATAAAATGGAGAAAATAATGATGCATAAAACTTATCTTGTGTTAGGAAGTTCCCCAAAATTCCATATAAAGTCCCTTGGTAGAACGTTTGTTGGAGGAACCCACAATTTTGGGATCTTGATGTTGAATGCACTAAGAGGAACTTTCCTTCCTCTTGGTGTTTCCTAGCTTTGGAGCCATGCTTGCGAAGGGACTACCTCTTCCCTCTCCTTTTTCCCAGTCCCCAGTGGAGTCGCCAAAATGTGAGAGTTCTTTTTTTCTTAGCACACAGGCCTAAGTAGAGACAAGGATCTCGGGCCCAAATACTTGTTGTTTTGATGGATTGGGCTTAGTTCACCGCAGCTAAATGGGGCTGATTACGAACCAAGTTGTGCGCTAGTTACATAAAGCTCCTCAAGATGAAAAATGCAATTCCTCCTAAGCAATAAAATACCATTATAAGTGTTTTAGTCTCGTAAAATGACCATTTACTCTTACAAAATAAGTAAAATAAGTGTTCATAATATTCACAATGAGAAGGATATTGAAATAGAGTATTTAAAGCTTATCTTTTATTGTATAAACATTTAAAAGAGTTCTTTCACTTGGTACCCCAGGGTGTACTGTTGTGGGATCCCGAGAATACTATCGTGGGATCCCAGGGCGTATTAGGCCTGTAAGAACCCAGATTGCTGGTTCTCTGAACTATATGATCTTTTTCCATGTTTATTATGCAATCGAGCTTTGTCCTTTCCCTTTACCTCTATGGGTGCTACATAAAAACACACTATACAATACATATATCTTCAAATAATTTTTAGTTTCTTAGATCAGGATATACATTTTAATATATATACATATACATATACGTAAATGAGTTTTATGAGAATGATCCAGCCACGAGGATCCTGGCCCCAATTCTCACAGACTTAGTGCTTTTGCACAAGACTTGTGGGATTTGGAACTCAAGTCCGAGTGGCTTTGCTTGGGCTTTGCCTTTCAAGATAGTTAGGTGAGAAGGATTTTAGCAAGAAAAAGTAAAGGAAGACAATGTAATAAAGAAAATACACCAAATAATTGTTAGAGATCCTCAAATCAATATGAGGTATTTCATTATTTTTCTTGATTATGGATTACAGTGTGCCCACTAAGACATGATACAAGGTTCAAATTAACTCAAAAATTGCAGACTTTGATGGCTATTCAAACCTCTAAGACTTGCAAAGTTTGAATCCTTTCGAATCCAAGTATGTGCTATAGTGGCTATTTTTTGGGATACCGGGAGACAGGCCTCTGTTTTTCAATGGGATTTGCAGAGTTCTTTCTTTGGCTCTGTTGTGATATCTTTTCTCAGATCAAAATGGTGATGAATGAATGTCTCTCAGCATGGGTTTTCTTTTCCTTTTATAGTACGACTCAAGGGCTTCGGGGCACGAGCGATTTCTCTCTTTTGCCCCTCAGAGCTCGTACTATTTCAGCTAACCAGAGGCTTGTCCTTTCCTTTTTCCTCATAATTTCTTCCTTTTGGTCCGACCAAGCTAAAAGCCCCTAGCTAACTTTCTATTCCAAGATCCACTCAGGTTGCTGATCTTAGCTATTTGGCCCTCTTTGCCTTTTCAGTTTTTGCCTGCCCTCCATCCTTGTCATTTTTCCCAAACAATCGGGATCTTTTATTGCTGGGTTGGAAGCTCCCTCCAACCACTTCTACTTATGATTTTCTCATGCTTGGTTCCTTGACTTGTAGCTCCTTTGTTCATGAATGTTTGCTTTACACTTTCTGACGCATGACTAGGCACTTGAGACCTATTTGTCCTTCATCGTTTATGTTTTGAGCCGTTTCAATCTTACTTAGAGCATGTTGTGTGTCCCGAGGATCCCAAGCCTCTGGGATCCCGGCCCAGTTCTTTCACTGGAATTTGCTAGACTTTTTAATGGCATTTTTTGCTGGAAATCTAAACATACATAGGGCCTTGATGTCGATTCTTCTTACTGCACGAATTAGGCCTTCGTTATTTTTTTATGGAATGGGCTTTGTGAAATTTTGGACCTCAACAAATTGTTAAACAAATCAGTAAATTAGAATTTGAGAAAGATGTAATAAATGAATTAATGAAAATGTTTAATGTTCAGCAGAAAGAGATAGACCAAGTAAAGAAAAAGGAAGAATTAAAATCAACCAACCCACTTAAAGTCAATAAAAGAAAAAGAAAACAAAAACACATAATAGTGAAATTGATAGATAATTTACTCAATCATCTAAAAGACAAAATTCCGAAAGAAATCTATTCACTAGATAATATTTCCATAATAAAAGAAATTGATAAAGAAAGAATTTACAGAAAAAATAGACATTTGTTATCCTTAAAGTCAGGAATAATATATGAAAGAATTGCTGATCAATTGACAGATCCTATATTAAATCATAAAATAGAAGTATTTAGACAATAGATTGAGACAAAAATTTGTTATAATCTTCCTACTGCTTTTTGGCATAGACGTGACTTGTTTAACATATTTTTTAATCTGTCGAACTATCATAATATGTTTGTCTGTCCATGCAGAAGGATTCTTTTCTAACCTTTTATATAAGGGTCTACATATTTTTCTTAATCCTTGAAAATAGTCTGAAACATAATTTAGGCTGCTAAGAAATCTTTGTAACTGATTTTTATCTTTTATTTCATCTGAAAATTTATCTACAAATTGAATGGCTCTGTCAATAGGACTTAAGGTTCCCTTATAAATATTATGTCCTAAAAATAAGATTTTATCTTTGAACAAATTTATTTTAGTGGCTGATACAACTAATCCATTATGTTTAATTACTAAAAAATAATGTGACAGACATAATAAAAATGTAAAACATATAAGTAAATTAGAATTTGAGAAGGATGTAATAAATGAATTAATGGAAATGTTTAATGTTCAGCAGAGAGAGATAGACCACGTAAAGAAAAAGGAAGAAGTAAAATCAACCAACCCACTTAAAGTCAATAAAAGAAAAAGAAAACAAAAAGACATAATAATGAAATTGATAGATAACTTACCGAATCATCTAAAAGACAAAAAAGACTATTTGCTAAAATTGAAAGATTCTATAGAAATAACTATGGCTTGTATTAGGTGTAGGAAATATGGACACCATGTTACGGATTGTCGAAAAGAAGAAAAAGCCAAGAAAGAAAAAGACAAGAAAGAAAAGATAAAAATGAAACAAGATGGAACAAAAATAAAATTAGTAACTCTACAGGACTTAATGACAGAAGCAAAAATAGTAAAACAAGAAATTAAAGAGGATGATTCAACAGACATAGATGAACAAAATATTGCAGAAATAGTAGACTTGAAAGATTTTCCTAAAATATTGACAGATTCTCCCTTAACAGGCACAATGATGGCAGACTCCCCTGATCCTCCAACAGATAAAGAGGTTATAGATATTGATGTTTCAAGTAATAATAAAGATGATAGCAATAGACAGAATTTCTTAAGATTAATTGATAGAGAAATTTTTCAAAAATGGCATACTGGAATCACTTTAGTAATTAATAAAGAGTTTTCTTTGACAGAAACTGCTTTAATAGACTCAGGTGTTGACATGAATTGTATACAAGAAGGATTAATACTTTTAAAGTGTGGCGGGAAAAGCCCAGCCATATGTAGTGGGCCTAAAGCCCAATGTGAAGGTTATTGTATGTCTGAAGAGGCTAAAATTGTCGAGGGGTACTTCGCGTGAAAGAAGGATACATGGGGACGAAGAAACTCCGTCCGAAGAGAGCATCAGTGTTTCGAAGAGATCATTATCCTCAAATGAAAAGATTTTGGGTCATGTAAATATCTGGGGAGTTTGAATGAGTTTACTAGTGACTTCAGCAATCTAGATAAACTTTAGACACACTTGGAGATAAGAGGAACAGAGAAATATCTAAAAGAAAAAGCTGCCACTGCCGTATTACTGTAGCAACTTTTCTGGCCGCATTTATGTGGAGAAGACACCTGAATAGTGTAACTTCAACTACCGCCATTCACAAAAAGCTGAGGGAGATACATTACATGACATGCACTCAAGTAGGGAGCTAGATGAAGAACAAGTGGACGATGGGGGAGGATGTTATATAAAGAAGAAGGGCTCCTAATAATAAAAAAAGAAAGAAGAAAAAGAAATGAGAGGTCTGACTGTAACCCTAAGAATTGTAACCTGTATTCAATTTATTATAAGTCTCTTCGGACTTAAACTTACTTGATTTTTACGTGTATTTTCATGCTGGTTTATACTGGGACGTTGTGATCAACCGTTATAAGCTCCACAGTTAACCTAGCTCTATCATCCATACTCTACAAATTTATTGTTTTTGGGTTTGGGCCACAAATCCTAACCCTACATAAAGTATTATGAAAAATCATCTAAAAGATTAACTCAGGCTAATGAAGAAAATCTCATAATTAATTATAAAATACCTAATGTTCACATATGCCATGATGGAATATGTTTTGAAACAATCTTTGTTTTAATTAAAGACCTTCCTTTTAAAATTGTTTTAGGAACTCCTTTTATGGCTTTGATTTACTCCTTTTCAGTAACAGATGAAGGAATTAAAACTAGTGTGTTGGGAAAAGATATATTCTTTAGATTCATTTTACCAACTGTCCTGAAAGAAAATCATTCTTCCAAAAAGGTCACTATTTTAAAAGATATCAACGGAAGAGGAATCTATAGAACTAAAACAAGTTTGTGATCTTTAAAGACAGAAATATCACTTGATGACCAATTGACAGAAAATGACAAAAAGAAATTTAAACAAGACAAAGAGACAGAGATTTTTTCTTATTCCCCCATTGCTTTTTTGCATAAGCATCGACATATAGTCCAAATACCTTGTGAAAAGAAATTTGGTGAAAAAGACAAAGACATGAAAGATGGAACTATACTCTCTTTTGGCCAATATGAATGGACTAATAGTTAGATAGATGTACTAAACAAAATTATAATAGATAACATACTTACACCCTTTATAGTATCCTCAAATACTCACATAACAAATGTTTTAATAACTGAAGTCTTGATAGATTCTCCTTTACTAATTATTAAAGAAAACATTAATTGTGGTAATTTCTAGTACATAGACAGATTTAATTTCCTAATTGGAAGAGTTAAGCCCCTGACATATTTTCCTATTATCGACATTGATGAAAGACTTTATAGAGAGGCTTTATTTCACATATTCTCGTAGAATGAGATATGTAATACATTCATGGATAGAATCATGACAGATTTTAAAATTTTTTTGAATTTTACTCACCTTGACAGACTCCATTATGACTACTCTAATACCACTACTACTCAGCAAGGGCACAAAGGTGTACAGAGAAACATTTGTTTTATTATAAATACTTTAAATTTTAAAAATGATTTTCTTATAAAGCATTTTGAAGAAGTTTCACAGAAACACATTGATAAAGGATTTTAAATTTGAAAGAAGCTTTGCATGAAAATATTTATTCTCAAAATAATATTTCAAGACATAATCCTTTTCCCAAAACCCATTTGCAGACTACTATGAGTAAAGGAGACTGGGCTGGTGATCCTATGGATAGGAAGTCTATTTCAGGCATCTTGGCAATTCTCCCATTACTTGTTCTGCTAAGAAGCAGCCTATTGTGTCTAGGTCCTCTTCTGAGGCTGAGTACAGGGCCCTTGCTTCTTGTGCTGCTGAGCTTTGTTGGATTCATATGTTGCTCAAGGATTTTGGTGTGTTTCTTCATTCTCCTCCTACTTTATGGGGTGATAATGTCTCTGCGGTGGCTATTGCTAGTAATCCTGTGTTTCATGCTCGGACTAAGCATATTGAAGTGGATTACCACTTTGTTCATGAGAAGGTTCTATATCATGATCTTCAAGTTAAGTTTGTTTCTTCTCATGATCAATTGGCTGGCATTCTCACCAAGGGTTTACCTTTTCCTCGGTTTCATTGGCTTGTTTCCAAGCTCATGTGGTGCTTCCCCATGATCTTTAGGGAGGGTGAAGAGCAGTCCGGTATGAGCCTCAACCAACAGCCCAGTGATGAGCCCAATATCAGTAATGAGTCCAGAAATAAAGGAAAAGCCCAAGCCTAGTTCTGATCAACCAAAACACACCGTTTCACTTATAAGCTACTGTTGTTAGTTTGTTATTAGTCTGTTATTAGCACACGTGTATCAGGTGGTTAGTCTATAACAAACACCACCTTACATGCTAAGCATCTCTCTCTCTCTCTCTCTCTCTATCTCTCTCTCTCTCTCTCTCTCTCTCTCTCTCTCTCTCTCTCTCTCTCTCTCTCTCTCTCTCTCTCTGTTCTTATATAAACAGACCTCTCTTAAGAATGTAATTATGCAATTAGTTTTCTCTGAAATACAAAGCTTTCTTTCACTCTTTGAGAACTTTCTTTTATAGCTTTGTTCTTTAGCTTTCCTTTCAACTTTCTATGGTGAAAATGAATTAGAATTTAGGTTACTATAAACGTGGAGACAAGAAATGTGCTCTATTAGGCTTGAAGAACAATATAGATAATAAAATTTTTTACGTGTAAGTGAGAATATATTCTCCACGAATAAAAAACACAACGTTCTAGATGTTAATGTGTTATGAATCTATGATCTTTTATTAGTTTCCTCCAATAACTCATATTTAGATTAATATAATTTAGGCATTATTTTATGTCATCTATGGAAAAACACACACACACACACACATATATATATATATATCTATATATATATATATATATATATAATCTACATATTATGTCTTGCAAAGTTGTATAATTATGATTCTTAGGTGAAATGTAATTACCATTTTTCTCCTCATATCATACCAAAGTTATTTCGAATAATCATTCTTTGACATTAATTGGTAAACCACATGAATTTTAAATTTGGATTGATCATTAACTTTTTTTCATATGAACATGATACAAACAAAGAATGCAAGATAATAATTTGAAACTAATCACGAAAAAATTCACCATGGTAGATCTTTTAAAAGATGGTACCATGAATTGTAGATTATAGTTTCATTTTGAAATGATTTACAAAATTTTTCTTTATGGTTCATGTATAATACTCACTTTGTAGTATAAGATTTAAGGAGTTAGCTTCATTTAAGTAGTCTCCTCATGATTCTCAAAAAAAAAAAAAAAAAAAAAATGTAGTCTCCTCATATGCGCTATTGTTGTACTTAGAGGGTTTTTATTTTTATTTTTATTTTTATTTTTTTAAAAAATTTTTTTCCCAATTGTAAAGTTAATGAAAATATATTTACTAAAAGAACATATATTCTTCATATATTCAAAAAATTAATAATAATAATAATAATAAAAGGAAAAAACCATCTTAGCATAAATGATACACTTAACACAAATTTGACTCTAATAAAACCTTGCTAGAATTGGATGGAACTAGTCAGTGTTGTAGTTAGTGGTTCAAAGAGATGACTCTTATTTTGAGCCAAGCCCTAGCCCAAGCAATTCTTCAAATCCCTCTCGTCTCCTTCAAAACTTGACATATACTTAAGTTTCAGATGAATCAAACATGGTGAATGTGTACAATATTTGTAAAGAAAATAACAGTTTTTAAAATGGGTTTTTATTTTGGCTAAATTGAAGCCAAAATAAATGTGGAACTCACATGTCTTTTGAGGTGGGTCTACATTGGGTTATGTTCTTCTACAGGAGGAGAATAACACTATATGATTATTTGCTTAGTAAAATAAGAAATTAACTTCAAAAGTGTCTGCTTGAACATTACTTAGTAAAGAAATTTAATCCCACATTGTGAATCTATTCACAATGAGAGAATAATAGGTTATTAGGTTTATATGCACCTTCCTTGGTTATAAAGTTCCCAAGGAGCACCATAGGGATGGCCCATCCAAAGTTAGCTTGGCCCATCACGCATTAGTGTTGCCCCGCATCGCATTACTTTGGATTGTGCATGGGCCAAGCTTGCTCTATACGTTATATATATTTTTTGACATATTTTATTTAAAAATTAAATTTTGTTGCCAAACGTTCTAATTGTCGTTAATTTTTTTTGCATTTGTTCATCTCCATCTCTACGCCATTAACACGTGCTTTTTGCCTCATTAATCATTGTTTCTTCTTTTTAATTTGGTCTATATATATTCGTCATTTTCACCCTTTCACTGTTTTGCATCATACTCCCCTACATAGTTTGTTAGAGTTAAAAAAAAAAAAAAAAAAAACAGTTTTTGGTTTACTAGGTATAGTGATTGTCATGATTCTTCTGTGTAGTAGATCATTGTATCTTAAAAGAAAGATGTCCAAGAAGTTTGTAAGCACCATTATGAGGGGAAAAATCTTTCTTAAAGACTTAGTATCAAACATAAGTCTTGATAAATTGTTGTATATTTTTTGAATTCATTCAATTTATAAGTCATTACTTTCTAATTTTTATTTTTTGATTTACATAATGATAAATATTTCTAGTATAGTCTAAATTTGTGACATGAATTCTCTTGTTTTGATCAAGAGTCTTATAACTTAATAATATTGATGAGTCTCCTTTATGAGAAGAACAATGGTTTGAATCCCCCTTCCTACTTATTATAACAACTAAATTATTAAAAAAAAAAATTCTCTTTTTTTAATAATCTTTATATCTTTGTTTTACCAAATACAGATTCTAGGTTTTTGTTATCGTAATTGACTCTAGCTCTTTTCCTTTGCAAAGACTATCTTAGTGATTGCATTTTATTAGAGGAAATATTTTTCCTTCATTTTTATTTCTATCATTCAAACATTAGGCCTTGATATAACGACAAGTGTTCTCTCTCTAAGTGATGTGTTCCGGGTTTAAGTTTGTGAAACGATTTCTTCAAAAATGATGGGTATTGGTCACCAAATTTTTAAAACATTTTTCCCACTTTATAAACAAAAAGTGGTGGGTCTCACGTTTTTTGTTAATTTTAATTGTTTGTGTGCAATGGTTGGTTGGGTGCCATGAAGGAGGGTTTGGCTGGTTGTGAGGCCTAGGTTGTGTTATTAGTTTTTTGTTTTTGTTTTTGTTATTTTTTTTTTAAGAGAAGGATTGAGTAAAAAAATTGAAATAGAGAACAAGTGCCAAACACATTCTTCATTTTTTGGGATGAACAATAGAAAACTTGTTTTGGTAAAAAATTCTCAAAACAATAAAAAAAAAAAAAATCATTTTAAAAACACAAAACTCAAAATAACAAACCAAATAGGCTCTAATATTGCCCATCAACCACCTCTTTTAAACTTCGCAAAAGTGAAAAACTTGTACATTGGCTACAAATATGTATTTATTTATATTTTATTTTATTTTTAATCTAATTCCATCATTCCCTAAGACAATATTGCAAATATTTAATCCCAATAATCCGTAATGCCAACAATAATAATAATATAATATGCGTACGCTTGGAATTTTTGGCACCCGTTTTTACTTTCCAAGTTCCACACTTGAAATAGTTTGCTCCGTAGCATTTTTTTTTTTTTTTTGGGTGCAATAGCTGCATAAAATGTGGCTTTCACTAGACACCTCTCTGAACTGTGACCTTCCCTATTAGTTTTTCAATTCAATTGATACCAATAGAATATTATTATCTCTGCCTCAAATCAATAGAAGCATGAGCATAGGATAGTTTTCTCCTTCTTGCTATCCAGTTATCCTCCCTATATTTCAATTTACTTTACAATCTCGGCAAGCAAATCTAAACCAGGAACACTAAACCCTTATTGATTCAGTTTAAATATAACTTTCATTCATTTAAAAAAGCGTTTGGTCTCAAAGATTTATATTTAGACCGTTACTAACTGACCATGGTACTTAAACAGCTATCGTCTTTTTGCTTGGCCCTCTTTTCTGTTTCTGCCTTCCTCCTCTCTTTCTTCTCTTCACTTTCGCTCTCCAAGGCTTCTTAGATTGGGTTTCTTTACTTAATTCAACACCATTTCATAATTTCATTTAACCACCTGGTTAATGTCATCCATCATCCTGGGGCATAGGGTGTAACGACTCCAAAGGCATAGGGTTTAATTCATTATACTTTTGAATCTTCATGCTAATTTGTTACACCACTAAAGGGTTTAAATGTTACCCCCACTTCCTTTTTCAAAAAATAAAAAATAAAAAAATAAAAAAATAAAAAATAAAGGAGGCAAAAAGGGAAACCATAGCTTGACTCCCAAGTCTCACTCCCTTTGGTTGGGAGAAATTTTCAAATGCGCCTAGCGTATGAAGTGCATGTCTCACTGACAACATGAGATACCTTCCTTTTGGTTGGAGGTAGTGTCTCATTATACCACTCACTCACAACATGTGTGGGTCCCACGTGCGATAGTCCCCAAGCAACTGTCTCATAAGATAATTTTCCCCTTTGTTGGTGTGAAATCTTCAACTTTAACGAGGAAATGAACAAACTGCTCCTATTACTAGGTACTGAAATAAAATCTGGTAGGAAATTTTTTTTGCACAGCATTGATGTGAAGTTGTGTGACTAATTACATCCCTAAATACAATCCCTACATATTCAGTGTTACTCGATGTGCGGGTGGGACTAGTGTCCATAATACACCAAGAAATGAAGACCTCTTAAAAGCTGAGGCAATCAAATGAATAATGAAGAAAAGCACCATATATTACAAATCATACACCTGCAGTGTTATTAATGTTTTCCAAGGAAATGACAGCACCAGATTTGACTCCATTTGATTCTCGAGAATGTGACATGAATATATATATGACCCAGAAGTGAAGGCATACAAGGTAAACCAGAGACCACACCTTCGCTCTGGAATTCCTCCTTAAAAATACCTGACCAGCCAAGAAAATAGCATCCAACTGCTGAAGCAATGATCCCAAGTGTTTCCTGCCTGAACGCATCCTGTCATGAAACAGAGGCCCCCAGTTTGATTCTGAGAGCTCCCACCTTCCTGATTCCAAGTCCCTTGATGAAGTACTTACAGAATCCGCCAGCATTGTCTTGTTTTCATCTAGAAATCTTGAAACCGCCTACACAATGCATCGAAGTATAAAGTGCAAATCACTAGATCTGTTTTATGTAGATAATACCAGTATAAAATAAATCTGGGGTGACAACGTACCTCAATTCTGAAGAGAAGAGTTGCCTTCTCTGATGAGAGAGCCTCAACCTGGTTGAACATTTAAGAATTGAAATCTCGGTGATCATTACACATACTAGTGAATTTCATTTTATTACAGAAAATTTGTGATTTAGAATAATTTTACTACTGAAAAAGAACTCAATCATGAACTCTGTCCTAAGATAATTCAAGTTATCATACAAAGGAATCTTTCACAAACACTAGAACTAGATCATAATAAATTTTTGAAGTAGCTGATAGTGGTATTACAGAGAAGGATAACCAATAGCATACAATATGCAAAATGTCCATGATCGCAAAATGTTACATACTGGCAACAAACATTTGAATGTGAAACAAATGAGCAATAAATCAAACCAGGAGCCTTAAATAATAGCAGAGGCTCTGTAATGGCAGACCTGGAAGCAAGATCCTATATACATGACTTTTTGGTCTTCCAAATTTTTTTTTTTTAAATTGGCAAGTTAACCTTTGGGAGAGACAGTAAATTCAGTATTTTTTTTTTTTTTTTTGCACCTGACGAGACACCCATTGCAAAACAATATAGCTAATTAACTTTTTTTTTTCTTTTTTATAAGAATATAAGTAATTAAATTTTATGGCTCCATCCCTCTCAAAGCTCAAAAGGTGTCTCGGCTGAATTTGGTTCTTCATCAACAAAAGGCTGAATGATTCATTTATATCTGAGGACACTTTACAAACTCTTATGGTATGCTTTTGCCTTTTCTATATAAGGCATTAAGCTAAAAAAACCAGATGTATCATATGGCCCCCATTCATCAAACAAAAATAAGTACAAGAAATCACTGACTGAATTATCCAGGATGTTTGAAGACAAACCTGGGCTTGTTTCTGAATTAAATGATCAGTCATCTGACCAAGCCTTTGCTTGAGCTCAGTTTCAACTTCAGTTGGCTCCTCCATCTCTTTCTTTGTAATTTCAATGTTTGCTTCCAGCTTCTTTGCCTGAAATATAGACGATACTGTAAGTAAAATATATTGATTGCCCAAGCTTATATATATGTATATATGGTATCAGTCAAATAAATCAGGTTAACATGATATGTCAAAAAATATGGAACTTGGAATATAACTTTGGTAAACCATCAGAAGACTCCAAAGATAAAAGCATAAAAATTCTTCATATAAATTGGATACGCACTCAGTTGGTTAAACCCAAAACTTAAGTAACACCCAAAAACTCCAAAACTCTCTACCTTCCATCCAGCCCCATTAGCAACAGTGTATGGAGACTAAATGGCCATTCTGACATCCATTACAATAGACGACATAGATACTCTTTCTCTCTCTCTCTCACACACACACACACTAGAAAACAAACTGGATATTATAGAGCACTAGGAGGTGTTTGCATCAAGCCAAGCTCACCATATTTGGACCACAGCACCTCTATCCTTTTTTACCCCTGGACTCACCATTAAAACTTGCAAAGGAAGAGGAGATACATGATTAAACATAGTCTTTCATTTGCACAAGAAATGAGTCATGCTAACAGCATTTACAAAAGAAAAGAAGCTGTGGACATCTCAAGGATATTGCAGTGAAAAAATGCTCAAACCTAAACCTACTTTATCCAAAAGAAGCAATGTACACAGTTTGTCAACTTTTGCATTTAGATTCTTTATTGTTAAATAATAATAAAAAAAGTACCGATTTGTCACATTTTCGGAACCAATAAAACCTGTGCGCTACTGACTCCACCCACCAAAACCAGTTGCCGGGTAATCCATGGGGATTCACCCCTGGCAGGCTAAGTAGTTTTTGCTCATGCCTAGGAGCCACAGAACCTCTTCTTATGTCACCAAAGGCTCACTCCATAAGGTTATATCTACTTATGTATTTGTATGTGTAGAAAAATCAAATAATTATATTAAAATAAAATAACTTTTTATGTGATCTCAATAATATCATGCTTTCATGGATTATACAAGAAATAATAGAAAAGGTGCCACAACCATCAAATCCCTAAATATATAGCTAAATGAACCAATTACAAGGGTAACCAAAAAGATTGTTATGACTACAGGAGCTTGAAAATCTCTATAAATGGGGAAAGGATATTAACCCAATTTGGCGATGCATGTCTTAATTCATAACACAAGGCATGGACTAAGTCTTGTAGCTTTCCTCCCCTGGATATCATGTGTACCCTTGCATCTATCAACATCAGTTTCATGACATTAGGGCTGGTCGCTAACCAGTTATATCCCAACCCATCCTACTGATCCCGTCTGACCTGAAGGGTCATGGATATTTTTGAATGGGTGAATCAGTTGGTAGCAGGTCTTATCTGTCACTTGCAGGCCAGGTGTCAGGTTTAGGGTTTCCAACTGAGTAACCCAACCAGATTGTATATCATATATAAAATACGTTTTTTTTTTTTTTTTTTTTTTTTTGGGGTTGGGGCTACATGCGCGTTTTCTATTGTCTGGATATCTAACCTTATATGTTATCCCTATCCCCTCCCCCTTCTTCTTCTTCTTCTTCTTCTTCTTGATTATTTATATGAATTTGTATATGGGTTTAATGAATTTGGGATCTAGATTCAGAATGAGTTTGATGACTTATATAGATTTTCATAGCATGTTGCTGGATTCAAGAGAAGGTAAAGGTGGAAGAGGGTAGGGGAAGAGAGAGAATCAGATGAGAGATGAGAGAGGAAAAAATAAAATAGAAAGCTACAGTAACCATGTAAATATGCATGGTTACTGTAGCAATATTGTACATGCACAGTATTATAGATGGACTGATGTGGGTAAATTTTGAGCAAAAATGTGTAAAATTGTACACTTTTTCTATTTTACATCTACTGATGCAATTGCTCTTAATATTGGGCATACACAAACTTCTACTGCACAAAGGTAGTCAACAGCAAAAGGTGACTAAATATCGCTTGAAGCGTGAGGAAACATAAAGGCGCTAGCCCGATCAAAGTGAGGCATCTAATTCTAGAATCTAAATATAGTTATTATACCTGTAGGACTTAAATCATATGTATCTAATATATTGAAATTTTATAATCAAGTGTGTTTGATATGTGTTGTGAGAAGAAATTAGGTCTATTAATTGTAAAATTAGGTCCATTAAATCATATGTATCTAATATCTTAAAAAAAGGATTAAGAATATTAATATATATATATATATATAATATATCTTCTTCTTTTTGATAAATAAGTGAATTTCATTAATTAAAAGAAAAAAGTCACCATACAATATATGGGAAATGTACTACAGTTTTTTTTTTTTTTTTTTTTGGGATAGGTAATAAGAGTAATATTATTGATGAAAAAAGGAAAGAAAAATACAAGGTGTTCATGATGATGAACACATGAAAGAAATAACAGACAACAAAGAAAAAAGAAGAAGAAAGAAATCAAGAAGCTATTCTAAGAAAAGACATAAACTCTGAAAGAGAGGAACAATCTATAAAACTCTAGCACTGAGACCAATAAAAGAGACTACACTGGCAAAGATCTTTTAACTTAACCAACATCTTTTCAGTGTCCTCAAAGGAACAACAATTTTGTTCCGTCCAACTATAAAGTTTAAAACCATTTAACTTAGGAGCATATTTTCAATAGTCTTCAGCTTTCACTGTCAAACAAAATGATTGCATGTGAGCATGCGCACACACACACATGCATGTATACACACACACACACACACACAAAAAAAAAAAAAAACATGTGTTTATAGATATTAAGTACTCAGGACATGATCTGCATGCATCTACAAAAGCTTACTTTTTCAATGGTGTCAACATCACAAAGCAAGGGGAGTATTAAGCTAGAAATTAAAATCATTTTTTTATTATTATTATTATCAGAAATTGAAATCATTTATGAATATATCAATGGCTTGAAAAGCTAACCTTATCTTGCAATTGTATAACTTTATCAGCTATGAGAGAATATTCTGCCTCGAGTATCTCTCGTTCAAATTCCATTCCCTTTGAAGCAGCTAACTACAACATTATCAGATTAATGTAAAGATTATACAAAAGGCCAAGAAATTCATGTTGCTGCAAAGAGTTATTATGAAAGATGGAAAATATACATAGCTTTAAATGGCTCTGCCCCCAAAATAATCATCACAGACAGAATATAACTCACTTGTTTTAGAGATGTTCCAGTCTGATGAGAATTTGAGATCCTTCTCTTGATCTCTACAAGGAGAAAGGGGATTTTGAAGGACCAAGCTCATATTGACAATGTTATATATTGATATAATAATATACTGTAAATGGGCACAAAGGACCAAGATATATATTTTTCTTGATAGGTAATAATAATTTTATTAAAAGAAGACTACTCCATGCATAATGGACAAAAGATAGCCCAAAAAAAAAAAATTCAATAGAATTAAGTATTGAACATCTGAAGTATTCAAGGGTTACTGCTTATCCCCAGAGAAGCTCTCGAACTACTATTTTATTGACTCTTAGCATCTCAAAACCCTAACCCTCTCTTACAACCTTTATAACCCTAAATTTCTTAATTTTAGCTAAGCATTAGTCAGCAAATAACCTATCAAAACAAAACTTAAGAGCGTTAAATTAGTCTCCGCCCAGAAAATTATAAAAACATATTACACTAAGGATGAGATTATGTTCAAAAGTTCCTATAAACTCTAAAGCGTTCCATAGGCCATAGCAAACTCTCTAAACTCTAAAGCATTTCATGCGCATAGCAAACTCTAAAATGACAATTTCCCCTACCCATAACAACCAAATAAGGTATTGTACACATAAGACTATGTTCTCGCATTGAGATTTTTACTTTTTTTTTTTTTTTTAAGAGAAATTTTGGCCCAAGGGAGAGGGAAGGGGAATCTGTTTCTTTAAAAACTCATTGGATATTATAAATACCCTATTCAGTTCCTTTGGCAAGTAGTTGTACAGGTTGTAGTTGAAAACACAAAAGCATAGTCAGAGGGGATCAAAAAGTTAATTCAATTATTGGCACTGTTATCTAGGAGACATACCTTCACAGGTCGCTTCTTTCAATTCAATTTGTTCCCGTATTTCTGCTACCCAATTAACCTGGTCCAAAAGTAAAATAAAAAGTATAAGCTACTCTTGAAGGTCAATGGTACAATACTTCACCCTCCACTGCATTCTTATGCAAGGAAGTGGCATTTAAGCCAGAGCTCAATGGTACAATACCAACAACCTAAACTGTACTTTGATATATTTGCTGACTCTCCTGCAACTTTAACTTTTTCCAGTATCAAGGTCAAGCAATTTGCATACTTCTTTAGATAACCAGAGTTGTATGGCAACTATAGGCATTTCAAAGCAACAGCAAACTTAAGAGAATTAATAAAGGGCCTCTCCTGCAACTTTAACTTTTTCCAGTATCAAGGTCAAGCAATTTGCATACTTCTTTAGATAACCAGAGTTGTATGGCAAGTGGCAACTATAGGCATTTCAAAGCTACAGAAAACTTAAGAGAATTAATAAAGGGCCTAAAAGCACCAGAAAAAGTTTCTGTCTTTCTTTTTATTTTTTATTTTTTTAAGAAGGTTTTGGCCCAAGGGGTGGGGGAGATGAGAGATTCAAACTAATGACCTTTGCTTCTTTAGGCGTGGTCCCCAACTGATTGTGCTACCCCTTGAGGATAAAGGACTATAGTAAGTTTCTATTTAGCATATATAACATATGAGCTTACACAAAGCACTCTAAACTCAAGGAACACAGTTATGGGGATAGTTAGAGCTGATGAAAAAACAAGTATCAAAACTAAAAAGACAGCCAAAGATAGGCAAAGCATAAACTTGAAAGTCATGACACTTTCCAAAATATAATTTCATCCACTATTATTACACAAATCAAAACATTCAAACCAAGTGAAAAACATTCCAATTAGTAACTTATTTAAGAATTCAAGCACAGGATTGACACAATCATTTGTATAAAGAATCTTAAAGGATCTTATAGTACCTGTACTTCAAGATTCCACTGCACAGTAGCAAGGGATCTTGCAAGATCAGCATTAGCGGTCTGCAAGAACTTTTGACCTTTAGTAACAACAAATAACCTCATTAACTGCATTGCTTAAATTTTAATAAAGAAGAAAACATTGACTTCCATATGTAGCAGACACCCCAAAAAGAAGAGAGAGAGAGAGAGAGAGAGAGAGAGGACAAAAACCATCTAAACATGAATATGAGGCAGATATCTAAAACAGGTTAAATTACCTCAAGTTTAGCCAATCGTTCAAGGGCCTCCCTTCTCGTATTATTATGCTTCTGTTTCTCTAAATCAACAGCATCAAGTGTTTCCATCATAGTTGTCTGTAGATCGGAAGCCTAAAGCAAGCCAGAATGTAAAATTAAGTATACAATCACCGCAAGTATTTCGGGGACATCTTGCTAATAGTTGGTCAATTTCATATACACATGTATAAGACAAAGAAACTAGAAGCATGAACAGATAAAAAGTGTTTTCCGTTGTAACTAGCACCATGGAATGCACTATGCTCTTGAGATGTCAAGATGATTAGATTTACCATTGTTTTGGCACTTAGTTGTTTTGGAAAACTTCTTTTTTTTTTTTTTTTGGATAAGTAGTTGTTTTGGAAAACAACTGAGCTTCTGTTACTCCTTGGACTTTAAGACTAGGGTTTGTAACCATAGGGCTTCAACTCAGGTGGATTGTTAGGTAGGTGGCCATCCCAAGCTCAAACCTAAGAATTAAGATGGTATAGCCATAACCAAAGTTGTCAATTCCATTCCATTCTAGCCAAAACGGGCAAAATATTTCATACCAGTTTTAAAACTGGTGCAGTGAACCCTTTATTCCCATCGGCTTAAATTCCAGTGTGTTTCTCATTTCAGTATGCTCTAGCCTATTTCAGTATTTAGATTTCAGACGATATAGTTAACATCCTCTCTCTCTCTCTCTCTCCCCCTTTTTATTTCTTTCTTTTTCCCTTCCCGCTTTCTCCCTCTTATTTTCTTCTTCTCTTTCTTTATGTGGTGTGTGGACCATAGAAAACTGATTTTTTTTTTTTTTTTTTTTAGAGAGAGAGAGAGAGAGAGAGAGAGGACAAAAACCATCTAAACATGAATATGAGGCAGATATCTAAAACAGGTTAAATTACCTCAAGTTTAGCCAATCGTTCAAGGGCCTCCCTTCTCGTATTATTATGCTTCTGTTTCTCTAAATCAACAGCATCAAGTGTTTCCATCATAGTTGTCTGTAGATCGGAAGCCTAAAGCAAGCCAGAATGTAAAATTAAGTATACAATCACCGCAAGTATTTCGGGGACATCTTGCTAATAGTTGGTCAATTTCATATACACATGTATAAGACAAAGAAACTAGAAGCATGAACAGATAAAAAGTGTTTTCCGTTGTAACTAGCACCATGGAATGCACTATGCTCTTGAGATGTCAAGATGATTAGATTTACCATTGTTTTGGCACTTAGTTGTTTTGGAAAACTTCTTTTTTTTTTTTTTTTGGATAAGTAGTTGTTTTGGAAAACAACTGAGCTTCTGTTACTCCTTGGACTTTAAGACTAGGGTTTGTAACCATAGGGCTTCAACTCAGGTGGATTGTTAGGTAGGTGGCCATCCCAAGCTCAAACCTAAGAATTAAGATGGTATAGCCATAACCAAAGTTGTCAATTCCATTCCATTCTAGCCAAAACGGGCAAAATATTTCATACCAGTTTTAAAACTGGTGCAGTGAACCCTTTATTCCCATCGGCTTAAATTCCAGTGTGTTTCTCATTTCAGTATGCTCTAGCCTATTTCAGTATTTAGATTTCAGACGATATAGTTAACATCCTCTCTCTCTCTCTCTCTCCCCCTTTTTATTTCTTTCTTTTTCCCTTCCCGCTTTCTCCCTCTTATTTTCTTCTTCTCTTTCTTTATGTGGTGTGTGGACCATAGAAAACTGATTTTTTTTTTTTTTTTTTTTCAAAATAAAGGAAACACCAAAGTTGTAATGTTGTTCATCTTTTTTATTTTCTTTTATTCTTTTTTTTCCCTTACATATTTTATTTTATTATTTACCTGTAGTTTGGGGTGAAATATATAGAGGATATATTAAGCTAACTTAACCATCAATTGGGTATGCCACCAACAACTAGTGGTACACACAGGTGGTAGCGGGGCATTTTATTATGTTATAGTATTTTATAAAACAGTGCTAAGAATTTTTATTATTTGTGAATCGATATAGCATAAACTTGATAAATAGTCAGATAGATATATATCATTAACTCCAAAATGGTGCACTAGAACTGAAATATTCCGTTCCGATAGACAAACTAAAATGGTTAGCAGAACCGAATTGACAACTTCGCCCATAACTTAATTTTGACCTCTTGTGAGCAACCCTAACCAAACCATTCCCCTTTGGAGGGAGGGTGGGGGGAAGAGGAAATGCACAGATACAGAGATTACACAGAATTTTATCTTTTGATCAAACATTAAAAATAGGTAGGGAAATATGGTGAAGAAAGTAGCTCAAAAATCTAATAAATAAGAGCACTCTGCTAGTCTTTAAGTTTAAGACTATCTTTCACACCCGAAACTAGCTTCAAGAAAGGTCGCAATACCCTCCAAAAATTCAATCTCTACAGAAGCTCCAAATCTGCAATAGCATTCTGATGTGTAGTGAAATTCTAAAGGTAAAATATTTATTGCCCCAAACACAAGGACAATGACCTAAATGGGACTAAGAAGTGGAAGAATGTAATGAAAGCTATGACTCTCATTCAACACAAATGATAACTCATCCAGTGTCCTTTCCACTTTTACCATTTCTTGGCCACAATAAAGCCCTGCTATCCTATAACCTAGGCACTGTGTAAGAGCACTTACTCTGTCTCTCCAAATCATGTGAGATTATTTTTCTTGCAGATCTGGACAAAATTTAATTTTTTACTAATAAAATAAAGACATATGTATCTGTGTGTGTATTTGTGTTTTTGAGAATGTTGCTGGCTGTATATTTTTCATAACGTTCAGCAATGATGAGGGCTGGGCAGAATTCCTAGACATCAATCCAAACCTTAAATATGAGGGCAGATTGAGATTTTTCAACCCAAGCCAAAGCCTGACAACTGTAAACTTAGCCCAGTCTTGCCCAGCGCTCAGATTCAATTGTGCACAATCTCTCCAAGTGACAGTCCTACATATCAACCTTCCTTGTCCAACCCTAAACTAAGATAAGTATAGATTTGGGGAATTAACCACCAATACCTCTCACAACCAATTCATATATGTCAAACCTTTAAGATCAAAAGCGGACAACTTTAGGATATTCTCTAAATGAGGTTGATCAATATGGAGATAACAAGCAGAAGATGTAAACTACCAATGTTCCAAACTCACAACATGAGGAAGTAAAATTGCATGTTTCAAGTTCCTTGAATCCTAAGTAGCTCCATGTCTTTTCTTTTTTAATTTTTTTTTTTTTTTCTTGTTTCACTTGCAGGCAAGTGACAATGTGAATAGTAACTGGAATCAACAGTTACTAACATCAATAAAATGAGAAATAACAAGAACTATCAAATTGCCATACTAGGCTACAGAACTGGAAATAGTCCTCTCCCTTACCAAATCCTCCCCTAACATGGTTGAACCCAAGACCTCACTAAGCCTCTCCAGTAGGAAGCAACATAGAGAATACTAGCAAAGATCAGTGCTTCAATCAACCCACAACATTTTCTGTGTCAATAGTTTCTGCAAAAACTATAAAGGCAATATTTTTAATTTTTTGAATAAGAAAGGGGGGGGGGGGTGATAATTTGATAGTTGGGGGAGAGGGGATTGAACGTTGGACAAAAGTGGAACTTTTCATTCATTTGTGAGGGATAAGAGGTTGTGAAACCTATGGTTTGAATTGTATTTATGGAACAGAATCGCGCTAATGCAATCAGATAGGATGATACTAGATTAGTTAGCAACTTTGTTGTCTGTTATGCATTTTTACTAAACACCACGAATAGTGATGCAGGATGTGATTCTTTGACTAAAAGGAGCTCTCTTAATAAAAGCATTTTTATTGTCCCTTCATGCCAATCAGACAACTTCTTCCTGTTTCCTTTGTTTTTTTTTATTTTATTTTTATTTTTTTAATTTTTTTAATTTTATAAGTTGAACGAATAAAGATACCTCTTATCAAGAGTGATTGATTCAACAATTGTAAAATACATGTAGAGAGGTGATTTTAATTATTGTTCATTGTATACTTCCAATGCACTAGGACTACACCCTTTTGTTTCAATAGAATCTTACTATTATTATTATTATTTAACAAAAAAAGGAAAGAAAGATTTATGATCTATAACACACAATTATATAAAGAATAACGAACTATGTATGATTCTCCCCTACTCCAAGAAAACCAATCAATTATAAAAGAGAAAGTCTAGGGACAAAACCAAATCTTACGATATTTTCACAACACCCTTGTTTTGAGTTGTGGTGAGTCCCAGTAATATATACGTTTTTTTTTTATTTCATTTTATTTTGACCTATGATTGACATCTCACTTATGAAGATGTTGTAACATTTTGTTGTGGCCACAGAAGACCTTATTACAGTGCATCACATTTCCATAATTACACATAATATAATAGTCCCTCCCCCCCCCCCCCCCCCCCCCCCAAAAAAAAAAAAAGAAGCACAAGCACAAAGAGCATGGCATTTTTTCCTGAACAAGAAATGATCTGGTCAACCACATCACCAGTATAAATCCAACAAAAATAAGAGAATAATAACAAAATCTGGATAATTGTACCTCTTGTGCTTGTTGTTTGGCTCGGTCCTCTAGTATTTTCTCCAAGCTCTGCTTCTCTCCCTCCAACCTGGCAACCACGTTCTCCCTCTCTTTGATAGCCTCCACAGCTCTAGCTGCCAATTTTTCAGCCAGAATCTTTTCCCTCCTCTTCTTCTTTTCCCTCCTCTCGTTTTCACTTTCGGAGTCAGAAGTTGAACCTGAATCTGAATCTGAATCAGAACTCAAATCAATTGTCGAAGAAGAACCTCTCTTTAAATCATCAGAGACAGAACTTCTGGATGATGCAACGGATTTCTGCTTTTCCTTTATAGTATTTCTCAACCTACCCTGAACATTATCCATTCTCATCTTCACATCAGATACTACATCAACCTTCTCCAAGACCGACTTCATCTCCACAGTTTGATTCAATGGTGAAGAATCCTCCGAAGAAACACCCTTAGACTCAAAATGCCTGCCATTCTCTTCATTTCTCTCATTCTTTGATTCACCTACGAGCTTCACACCCGTTTCATTTCTATCAATTTCTCGCCCTTCTAAGTACTTACCATCACTCTGCACATCAACACTCGAAGACCTCCCCAATGAATCCGAAGAGCTAGACTCCTCCCCATCACCCGCTTTCCCTTTAAACTTACTTTCCTCCCTGGACTTCCACCCCGATTTCAAAACACTACTACCATTGCCACTACTCTTCTGATTCCTCTTCACCTCCGATACCAAAACATTTGCCCCCGAACTCCCCCTTCTCTTACCATCCTTCCTCAACCCGCGGATCACGCTCCCCCCATTACTGCGATTCACCACAGAGCTTGTGCTCTGATTAGGCGTGCCAAGGAGTTCAGTCCAATCACTATCCATAAGTGTAGAAGACTTAGGTTTAGGTGAGGGTTTCGGGGCACTAGAAATCTCAGTTTCCTTACTATTAAGCGTACTAAAATTTGGATCGCTACGCAATTTTCCATTATAGTCATTGTTCTCTTGTGGTTTTTTCTTTAATTGATCTTTCAGAGGCACAATGCCCTCACTTTTTGTCGGCGTATCGACGTTTAGTTCATCGGCATAAGGCCTCTCGTTCTTGCGAAGCGAGTCCGCCGCTTGCTGATCGATCTGAACCGTACATCACACCAATATTACACATCAAAAAATTGAAAGAATAGAAAGCATCAAAGACAAATCACAATATATAGTAGTATCACAACTTTGGAAGAGTTAGAGCAATAGAAAAATTGTTGATTCATAATTTAGGATCAGAGAAAATGCTAAGATTAACTCGAATTGAGTTTGGTGAAGTATAAATTTAAAATTAATTTTCTCGGGAAACAAACATAAGATTAGAGAGAGAGAGAGAGAGAAGTGCCTGTTGGAGAAGAGTTTCAGCGGCTTTGAGTTTGGATGAGATCCAATTGGCCATGGCCGTTTCAGATTCAGCTGGATTTCCAGGTTTTTTAGAGAGAGAAAGTCACGCACTTCGCCATTGTGTAACGGTCTTTTTTATTTCTTTGTTTTTGCAGAGAGAGAGAGAGAGAGGATGTTATGTGAACATCAGAAGTAGAAAAACAATGAAGAAGGTGAAGAAGAGGAGGGACGGTGACGAGGGGGATGCTAGAGTAACGTGCGGGTGTGTGAAAAGGGAAAATGTGGAATTGTGGGCGTGGATGGATTTGGGACACGGAAAGTAGCAAATTGTTTTGATGACGTGCAGTGACGGATGAGAATGAGACGAGCGAGAGAAAAGACCCGCAGCGCAACGTGTGCTACAAGCCCGATAATGACCGAGCAACGACGTTTCGCACTATGAGGCCCGTTTGGTAATAGATATTTGTGAACGCTGCGCAGATCTGTTGTGTTTGGTGAATGCTTTTTGGTCACAAGAAAAATTGTTCCCTGAGTTTTTTTATTTTATTTTATTTTAGCTCAACTAGTAAATTAAGTCTATTGTATCGATCAACAACAACAAAAATTGTTTCTTTTCTAATGTTTGGTTGTGTTTTTGAAAACATTATGAAAAAAAAAAAACATTTTTTTGGTATTTAGCTTGCACCACAAATTGTAAAATTTTATATTTTTTTATATAATTATTAAACAATTTTAATTCACAAATTTAAATATTAATTGTAAGGACTCAATTTGAATTTTTAGCCCAACAAGCTCCAAACAATAAATTTGTAGAGAATAGATTGAAGGTTTAGGCGCTGGCCGTCGTTCACCAAGCATGAACCCTCTTCTTTTATTAAAGAAATACTTAGAACTATTTACAACTAGGGGATGCTCCTCAGCCATGGCCGAGGAGCCCTTTTTCTTTTCTTTCCCCCCCCCCCTTTCTAACTTCACTCGCTCCTCTTTATATAGTCTTCATTGTCCTATCTCGTTCTTCCATCTGTTGATCATCCATTCGCCTTTCTTCTGACCGTCCGTCATATCAAAGGCCTTATCAACACTCAAGTGGTTCACACTGATCAACGTCGCCCTGCTAAGGGGTTGCATCCCCATTAATGCGACTAGAGGGGTTAGGTGAATGCATTAAGTGTGGAGGTGATAGCTTGCTCTGGGCTTGTCCCTTCCCAAAATTATCCTTAGTATGCCAAGGACGAAGAGGTCCTCGGCGTGGGTCCAAAAAAGAGTCTCTCCCTAATTTAGCCTTGGATGGTTATCCTTCCTCGACGCGGGCCTTGGGCCTACTACACAATGGGCTGAGGCTATCAGGCCCACGGGCCCCACAATAGCCCCTCAAAACCCTGCTGCACGTTCCCTCGGACGGGGAGGAGGGTTTTGATATCCACGGGCCTTCTAGACGAACCGCCTCACCTCGGTCCGCGTTAATGTTGGCGACTTTTCGACTGCCCGATGCACGTTTTGGCGTTCCAAGACTCAGTGTGTGCCCACATTAAATTTTGGCGGCACCACGTTTCCCACTTTCAACGGTGTGATGGTAGTTGTTCGATGGGGATCTCCTGCTTTTATGGGCAGGCGGTTACATTTGGGGAGCCTAAGGGGGAGTATAAGTACCTGCTTGAACCGTCTGGTTTCCTCATTTTCGCGCTTACGACCATTGGTGTGTATAATTTGAATCTGGTTCAACTTGCACACTGCCTGAAGAGAATTGTCATATTTCTGTAAGTCTTCTTCTTCCGGTGATCCCAAATATTCCCTGATTCTATTCCTTCTTTTCTTCTTCTGGAACCTTTAGTCGTCCTTGGGGGATGGGTAAGTTTAAGAAGTTGGTTGAATCCAACGAGATGGTGAACAAATTCATTGTTGACTATGGGATACCTAATAATGTGAGTTTAAGGTACTGTGAAGAAGGGGAGTGGTACATTAAGAGGACAGAGGGTGAAGTCATGATCCCGATAGTCGCTTTCGTAGAGGGAGGGATGAGAATCCCTATGAGGCCAGTGACTCTCAGTTACCTTAGGCATTTCCGTCTGGCTCCTACCCAGTGCGCCGTGAATGTATTTAGGATATTAGGGTGTGTAGATACCTTGAATGAGAAAATGGGGCTAAGACTGACTCACCACGATGTGAACTGGTGCTATAACCTTCATCACCTGAGGGGTAAGACGTACTATATGAAGACGAGGGACGATAGGGTCCGACTCATCCAGTGTCTTCTTGATTCTAATAAGGGGTTGACTCAAGATTTCCTCATAGTGTCGGGGGAGTGGCACGACGGTTTTCACTGCCTAACAGTAGAGGGAGAGCCAGGTAGGGTGTCCGACGTAGGGGACGATCTAGGTTTCAGTATTTTTATTTTTTATAGCTGTATATCCGCTTTGATTGATTAACCACAGGAGTTTCGCTTTTCTTCTCGCAGATCCGCACGCCTTTGCGCGTCATTTCCACCTGGTTAATAAAGTGGATTTGGAAACCGTTCTTAGGTCAAAACTTTTCCTGAACGAAACTGATAACCAGGTTAGAGTTGCTCACAAAATCCTCGGATGTGACCCAGCTCAGAAATCATTCCCAGTCCCGAAGCACGTAATTAGAGCTTGTGACCCTCGGCTTACGCAGATTACCGTGGTGGAGGACGGTTTTGCATTTTCCGAGGGATCTCACATACCTGAAGGCATTCTGCTAGCAGGTCCCTCCTCATCCCACCAAGTAACGGTGGCCGAGGAAGGACAATCTAAGAAGGCAGGGGAGGTGGTTGAACTGAGCTCTTCTGAGGACGAATATAGTGTGTTCAACCTAGCTGATCAGTCCGAGGATCCCTCTGGTGATCTAGGAGACCCTCATCTGTCCAAAGCTGACCTCCGGTCCCTAAGAATTGGTACTCAGGCTGAAATGGGTTTAAAAAGACAGCCCCACACCAGTCTTCTTGACCTGCTTGAAGGCAGTTCCAAGAAGAGTGCACCGGAAGAGTCGCAGCCCAAGCCCCCAACACCTCCGCCCCAGATTTTAACTGTGCAAACCAGGTCATCCTCTGTCCCCACAGTATCAGACCCTCAAACCGAGTCTTATGACCCAAAAAGGAAGAGACTTTCCAAGGGTAAGGAGCCAATGGATGGGAGCAAATCCCATTCCCCACCCGAGGAGGGTAGATTTCGTAGGCCTTCAAAGTAACTGAAGCTCGGTGGTCAACGGAAAGGTAGGAAGATCATCCAGCAGTCCGAGGCTCAAGCCTGGCTGCCTGCTGCCATGCTCCATGATCAGCCCCTGATGGATAACGCGTCGATACGAGAATCTGAAGGAGCTAAGGGGGCTCTCGTAGCCGATGCCCTGGAGAAGTCTCTTCTTCTTCCCACTGACATGGCCGAGCTAAGAAATATGAGTGGGTCAGAGGTTGTCCTTGACCTTAAGAAATATCTAGGCATGGTGGGTCCTTTGGTACCTATTTACTTTATTCGAACTTTGTCTCTTAGTACTCTCCTTTCTCTTTACGGAGTTACTTGTTTTTATTAGCAGGTTATCCAGGCTCTTTTCAGGTTAGACGAGGAGGTCGATGGCCAGAGCAGTGCCTTAGCGCAAGAGCGTGACAAGTTCTTGAAAGCTGCTAGTACCCTCAAGAGATCTGAGGCCGACCTAAAAAAGTTGGGGATGTTTTTTTTATTTTGAATGTGCTTTAATGTTAATCAGTAATTTA